>NC_134590.1:60985312-61289218 GCF_037038515.1 Microtus pennsylvanicus
GAAGAGGGGATGACACTGCCGGGGAAACGTCCCAGCCTGAGCTTCCTGACCCTTAGTCCTCATGCCTTATTGATCTCTGTCCCCAAGGCCTGGGATGGTGCTGCCGGAGTGGGTTCCACTGGCTCCTGGAGGTGCTGTGGGACTTCTCTGGATGTCCCGTAGCTACCTTTCTCAGGATTGGCACAGGCTTTTCAATTGTGTCCTAGGACATGAACCTTAGGAGCAGGGACACATGGGCTCTGAGAGGAGCCTGACTTCTGGGTCAGACAGACCTGGTGTGAGCCCGGGCCACCCTAGCCAGTGCCTTGGGCAAGTCACACAGTCCCCGGCCTGTGAGATGCAAGACTCAACCATGACTTAGGGGGGTCTGGTGTGGGTTAGCAGGGGTGTTATGAAGGAACACTGTTCTCATAGCATCTCTGCCAGCACTGAGGGGTTGGGATAAACATGGAAGGGGTTTTTCCCAGCATCCCATGTGATGGGCAGGTAAAGAAGAGGCAGCCGCTCAGATCTGGGTCCTAGTTGGAATCCCAGTGAACCTGTTAGGGTTCTGTGACCGTGGAATGTCTCTATGTACCCCTAAGTTTTCCTCTGTGCAGATTTAGGCCAGAGGTCCCAGCCTGTGCCTCAGTTTGCGGGGAGACCCTGGGGGAGGAGGTGAATCTTACAAACAGTTCCTTGAACAAGCAGGTGCCAGCTTCACCAAGCTTTATCCAGTTTCATCCAGGCTCCTGCTGGAGCTTCTACGTCTAGTGGGGAGGGCTGTGTCTTCTTAGACCAAGGGAGGACATATGGTCAGTGGAACCCCAAGAGAAGGGCTTTAGCCACCCTTTTTCTGATGTTACTCTCGGCCAATTCTTTTCCAGGGCTGTGTCTGGGGTGGACGCCGACCCCAATCTGGTCCACATGGAAGCACAGGACCTCAGTGGAGGTAAGTGGGAGGTGGTCACTCGCAGGTGTCCCTGAGCATCCATGTCCAAGGGCACTGCTCAGCCTGGCCCTTGTTCACTGGCACATTCTCACTGGGCAGCCCTGTGGACCGACCTCACTATTTTCTGATGTGTCATTATGAGAAGCACGCTTCTTTCCCGCTGGGGATGAATTGAAGCGGAGGAGCCCTGCTCTGTGGAAAGACTATTAAAAGGGCAATTTGTTCTGGCTCCCGAGCATTGAGTGTTTCCTACTGCATGGCCCCACCCAGCCTGGCTGAAAGCTGAGTTGGTTCAGGGTCTCTGTTGCTCCCCTCCCGCAGGCAGGGCTGGGGTGACCCAGCCTGTAGCTTCCTGTCTCTTACAGCCCTCACACTGAGCAATCCACCCACTTGTGTATGCGTGTTAGCCTCTTGTGTTGTGAAGGCGGCAGAGGTCATTGTCCTTCCTGGTAGTCCTATGCAGTTCCCAGGCACCAACCAGGGAGAGCCCTGTGGGTCCTGGGTAGTAAAATTTGTTCCTCCTGCCTGTAAAGAAGGAAGGAGGAAAGGAAGTGGATTGACACATGTGTAGTGGCAAACACTGGGGCCACACGAGTTAGTTCTCTATGCAGGCAGCTGCTGCCAGATGATGACATGTGCCACTTAGAAGTTATCAGTGGGGGCTCCATACCTCCAAGGGTGGGACCACATGTTACTGCAGCTACTGTTTTGGTAGGCAGGGAACAAAGCCCAGAGAGGAAGCCGTTGGGATGGCAGGTCTTAGGACACACAGCTCAGACAGGGCTGTACAGAGGTGACTCCCGCAGGCTCCTTGTGACAACAGGCCTGGCTGAGGGTCAGGGGGTGCTGTGTCCCTGGGGGAAGATTAGCTGAGTCCTGGATTGGGGCTGTTCAGTTCTTCATGTAGCCTCCATCCTAGAGGAAACAGAGCCTGTGTGCAGAGCCTGAACTCTGCATCAAGAGCCCCTGGATCAACCCGGCACATGAGTGGGACCCTCACCAGCTCCTGAAGACCTCACACCCACCAGCCCCCTGCCTAGAGCCCTGCTGGAGCTGTCTTCAGAGCCTGACCATTCAAAAGTGCATTCAGAGTCCCAAGGTCCAAGCTCCTAACGGGTGTCTCCATTATTCGCTAGCCAGACAGGCCTTCCAGAGGACCCTGCTCCAAGCTCACCACACTCCTGTTAGCTTGCCGGGACTGCCTGCCCCCCTTTATCCGTCACAGGGATTTTCTCATCACCCCCAGACCACCTTTCTGGCAGTCACTCCTCAGGACCCCACAGCACGCTAACACCCAGCTTTCCTGTGCGTTCTCCTGGCCTGAGAGCTCCTTGAAGCTGAATGCCGACTGAGACCCTCCTCAGTGTCTCCAGCATAGCTGTGGAATGAAGCCAGACACCCTGAGTACACCCCTGTGTAGGCATTCTGCCTGTGGGATGGGCAGAATGATACTCACAGCCCTCGCCATCGAGTAGGGGCCTCATCCTCATCCATATATCTGCCTCTCTCCAGAGCAGCAGTTGTCACTGCTCCCAAGAGCCAGTCCTCCATGACAGTCACTCACTGCTTAGGACCTTCCTCTAGGCGGTTTCCTCATGAATAGCGCATGAATGAGAGGGAGAGTAAGTGAATGAGTCAGTGAGAGGATGAATGACTGAAGAGTAAGTAAGAGTCTATGGATGGATGAATAGATGGAAGGATGGACGGACGGATGGACAGACGGACAGACAGACTGACGGATGGATGGATGAGTGGGTGGATGAATGAATATGTGAGTGAAGAGTGAGTGAGCAGATGAATGACTGAAGAGTGAGAGTATATGAATGGACGGACGGATGGATGGATGGACAGTCGGATGGATGGATGGACGGACGGACGGACGGACGGACGGACGGATGGGTGGATGGATGGGTGGGTGCATGGATGGATAGACGGATAAATGCATAGATGGATGGATGGATGGATGGATGGATGGATGGACGGACAGTCGGATGGATGGATGGATGGATGGATGGATGAATAGATGGATAGATGCATGGATGGATGGATGGACGGACAGACAGACAGACTGACAGATGGATGGGTGGGTGGGTGGGTGCATGGATGCATGGATGGATGGATGGGTGGATGGGTGCATGGATGGATGGGTGGATGGATGGATGGATGGATGGATGGATGGATGGATGCATGGATGGATGGGTGGATGGATGGATGGATGGGTGGGTGAGTGAGTGAAGAGTGAGTGAGCAGATGATTGAAGAGTGAGAGTATATGGACGGATGGATGGACGGATAGATGATGGATGGATGGACAGATGGATGGACAGATAGATGACGATGGGTGGACGGATGATGGATGGATGATGGATGAATGAACGGATGGATGGATGGATGGACAGATGGATGAATATGTTAGTGAAGAGTGACTGAGCATGAGCAAACAACCCAGGGCTCACATGAGCAGAATGTCCTCAGTGTGTCTGTTTCCACTGGCCCCAGAAACACCTCTCAGGTTGGAGACAGTAACTTCCTCACAGAACCCAAGTGCTGTACCAGAGCTTGTGAGGCAGATAGGAACTTTAGGGGAAAAAAGGCTGAGAACCACCTACTTTTCCCCAGGTTTGTGAGAGGGTGGGACATGGCTGTGGAGCCTACTGAGGTTCCTGAACTGTTTGGTTGACCGTTCCTGTGGGTAATGTCTCTCTGGGAGCTAAAGAGATCTTGATTGGCCCCTGGCCCCGCTGGGCAGGCAGGCATCCTGGCAGGCGAGGCCCTTTAAAGAGTGAAGCTCCAGACCAAGTCAAGTTGCTGGCATTATAAAGCAGTCGGAGCCCCGGAGGCCTCGCTGCTCCCGTGTCTCCGCTGCCCTCAGTGGGGTCTGCATGTCCTGGCTGCTCTGTCTCCTGCAGGCTGTCGGTATTTAACCTGCCTGGTCCACAACTGCTCCGCTCAGCCCCCCACAACACCCTTCGCTGGCCCCATCGACTGTGGCTCCCTGACTGTGCAGGATGAGTACATTTTTCTGAAGGTGAGTGCTCCCGGTGCTGGTGGATGAGTGCTCCCGGTGCTGGGAGGTGACAGAGCAGGAGCCTCTGCCAACAGAAGAAGCAATAAAACAACACTTCACTCCCTAAGGCCACTTAGAAGGGCTCAGCGACTTTGTGCCTGTACTGTGGCTGCAGCATCTAACAAAGGCCCCCAGGCTTGTTAGGACCTTGGCTCAAGATTGTTCCTGACTCCTCCCTCTGCTGCTCACCAGGCCTCTTGCTACCATCTGGGGCCCGCAAATCCAAGTATACATATTTCTCTTGGTGCCTCTCACGCTTTGGGTCTTATCCTGGGTGCTCTACTCCGCCATGACCAAGACTCCTCTGCAGTACCCCCTAATATATATCTCGGGCCAGTTGGGATGTTAGTGAATGCTTGCGGGAAGGCTTCTTGACCACCTTATACAGCACAGAGCATCTTTATTGTTTATTTCTGTGCTCAGCAAAGTGCTGACAAGACCACCCTAAGGATGAAGGGTTTCTTCTGCTTCACAGTTCCGGGGAGAAAGTGCACATGGCCGGGGAGGTATAGCGCAGGAGCCCCAGGCAGCTGCTGGGTCGCACACAATCAGAGAGCAGAGAGAGGATGCTGGTGCTAGCTCATCTTCTCCTCCTTGTTCAGTCCTCGGCTCCAGTCCGTGAAAAGGCACTGCCTACATATAGGGTAGCTTTCTCATCTCAGTCAGCCCCGATAACCTTTCACAGCCAAGCCCCGGGGTTGGTTTCCATGGTGATCCTAAATCCCATCAAGTTAACAGTCAAGACTGGCCATCCCCATCTCCAAGTTCATCTACAGAGATAGACCATTTCTTTGGCTCCCACCGCTGGGCTGGTTCCCGCTCTGCCCTCTGGAACCGTGTGAGACAAGCTCAGAGCTTCTTGTAAGAAAACTCCTGCCCAGTGTCCTGTCACCAGAGGACAGGTTCCCATACTCCTTCCCTGCCCAGTCTCCATGGCACTCCTCCCTCAGCATGGGCCATCATCTTCCAGCCTGGCAGGAGGCCCTGGGCCTACTGACCCTAACTGTATCACCAGTGGTCATGTCTGCCAAGTGGTCCATGTTCTGCATTTGTCCCTGTGGGTTCTAGGACCTGTCTGTTTGGGTAGTCACTGGTTCCCTCTTCTGCTCTGTGGTGGTTTCTGTTGCTTGAGAGGAAACCAAACCCCAGAAAACACAGTAGTCCTATCAAGCATCACACCTAGGACTAGACGCAACCCACCTCTTCTCTGGGCATTCTTTTGCTGGGACTAAGGTAGTCCACCGGGGACCCACACTTCTCCCTGCTTGGCTTGCATCAGACCTGGTGACATACCATCACCTTCCAACAGGGACAGCTGGCACTGGCATGTCTCTTGTCTCACGGTCACATCTTTGGTCTGCCCTGGTAGAATGGCACAAACTTGGGAATCAGCAGGACTCAGGACCTCTCTGGCAAGCTATACTTGGGGCACGCCCAGAGCCTCACCAGGCTGGGTAGAGTAAATGCAAGGTTACCCCATAAAGAATAGGTGGGGGACCAATGGTGCCTAAGTATGGCATCTCTTTCTGGATTTACCTAGAGCAGGAGAGGTCACAGGGCTGAGACTGGGCTGGGATGCTGTTGGTTCCACAATTCTAAAGCTATGCTCTGTGAAGGTGATGGAAGATGACAGAGGAAGATGGTTATGGAGGGATTCTTATCAGACCATACAGGTGTCAGGTGCAAAGTTGCCACTGCTTGGCTCCAAATGAGCCATCAGACCTCCTCTGAGCCTCTGCTTGATGCTCCATGTCATGGGCTGATGGTCCCTCCCCAGACATCAGAGCACCCACACAGATAAGCAGCCATGCTGGGCCCACAGGTGGCACTGAGACTCCAGCCTTCCCAGCTCCTAACTGGCCCCAGCCTGTCAGAGTCTCGCCACAGTGTGGTCACCCTGGGAGGAAGGAATGGCATGAAAGGGGCTGTGTGGGCTACTAACATGCCCCGATTTTGCACTCAGGACAGTGCAATGTGCTATGCCTGTCCCTAATCCACTCACCAGGCAAAGGTAAGGCTCTGCCTTTCAAATCCTCTGTGCATTGCCCTGTCCCGAGCACCTGCAGGTAGGAAGGAAGGACTTGGAGATAAAGTTATTTCCTACTATGTTTCATGGAAGGTTCTGCTGCCTTCACAATCAGTTCCCAGCAGGACTGGAGGTGGCCATACCCTTGTATGCTAATCCTCTACCAAAGTACCCCAGTGGCCTCCCCAGGGAGTGAGAACAGGTGAAGCCTGGCTCTGTTTCTGGCCCTCAGTTTATCTACCAGACAGGCTCTGGGAATGAGCCCATCAACTTCTTTGGGACACTCTGTCAGGCATTGCATCCCTTACCTATTGGAGGTCTTCTGTCTCACCGAGTCCCAGGGTGTGCAGGTTTCTGTGCATGTGGCTGTCTGGTGCGAAGCTGGTGTGCAGGCAGACTGCTTCAGATTCGAGCTCTGAGAAAGGCTCAGGGCTTGCTGAGGGTGGCACCAGCTTTCAGAGCTCAGTTTCTGTGGAAACGGGACGGTGCTCTTAGAGAACCCCATGGAGCAGTCCCAGGGGGCTGTCCTCCCCAAATCAGTGGGTAGCTGCTGCTGTGGGGAAGGGTTTCAAACCTTTCTGCCACAGAGACCCTTACTCCAAGTCCCCAGGACCTCTCTGTGTCCAGGTCATAACAGCTCTACAGAGGCCTGGACACCTCCAGACTGTGGAGTCCCTTCCTTCACAAATGAGGCCTTGTCTAGTGACGTTTTGTCATCATTGCAGAAGAGGAACCCCCATGGGCATGGCCACTGGCTGAGTGGCCTGCTTTCCATCTGAGAGTGGGGCTCCACTGGAGGTTCTGTCCCTTGACTCTGTGTTTCTCCCCTAGGCAACATCAACAAACAGAACCAAATACTATGTCTCCTATCGCCGCAGCAACTTTGTCCTGATGAAGCTACCCAAGTATGCCCTACCCAAGGTGAGGTGGCCCATACCCACCCTGTGTCAGATGCAAAGACTTTGAGGCCTTATACACTGGGGTTTGGGGTCCCAAGGTCAAGAGGGACAGAAAGTAAGAATGGATGTGGCCACGCTTCCTCAGCCCCTGCCTGCCCATCCACTGTTGCAGCCAACTGAGCCTCAGATGCGGCAGCTCTGTCTTCTGGGCACATAAAATCTGAATGAGAAATTTGGGAATAAAACAGCTTTGGGAAGAGCAAGAAAAAAGTGGTTAGAGGAGAAGGCAGAGCATATGCAAAGGACCTGGGGCAGAAAGCGTAGTCAAGGGCAGTGTGGAAAGGCAGGGAGATCGCGGCCTCTAGGACCAGAAGCTGTTTATCTTTCTCATTTGACTTAAGTACTTCAGACTCTTCTGAACCAAAGGGAAAAGCCTATTAGGTCTTTCTTCAACATTTTTTCAAAAATAGAAAAGATAGAAACTAACGAGCTCACTAAACGAGCTGCATTTCTGGCTGAGTAAGCAAGTTCAGTGCTAATGGTTCTGTTCCAGCAAAGTCAGGTGTCCTGGTGGTGAGGGGCTTTGCTAGGTCTGCTGGGGTCACAGCACAGCTCTAGGGATGTGCGCCCTGGTCCTTGTGTAGACAAGACAGCACCTGGGGTGGGGGTCTCTAACAACAAGACTATGGACAGAGTCATGGTTTTTATGACCTTGAGTATGGCTCTCTGGGACCTCCCAGCACCTGAACCCTCTACCTGAGGCCTGTGCCCTGCTTTCTCCTACTCACCCAGCACAGAAGAGTGTCTCATCAGCAACCCACAGACCCACTAAACGAATTTTCCTAGTCAGATTCTGTTGTTTTATGGTGAATTTACATCTCCTTCCAACTCCCCCCCACACGATATCTCTTCTCTCTTCATTTTTTTTCTTTTTTAAGAGGCCTGAATAATGTCAAGAAAATGAGAGTGGCTGGCACAGCATAAGGGCATCACCGACTTGAGAATCCCTTCCCCCATACCCGCCCTGTCCTGCCCCACCCCCTGTCACAGGCCAAATTGACTTTCTGGCTAACTCAGGAGACGGGCTCCCCAGCCTCCTGCTTAGAGTTGACAGTGTGTCTGGTGGGTTTTTCTAGGTGGATACATAATCGCCGCAGTAACAGACTGGCTGCAGGGCCTTGAGCTGAGTAGTCTGCTCAGCCACAGTCTCTAGTCCAGACATGTGCATGTACCTGTAAATGCACCCCCTACACCGTGGGGGTTCACTGCTAATATTTTCAGGAAATGGACTGAACACACAGACCTTTAGCATCTTAGTCAACTTCTATCAGAATCCCACCCCATGGAGTTAGATCATGCACAGCACAGTGTAGTCTGGTTCTATGTTGTACCTTGCCTCCCCTATTCCATGTCTAAGGTTACGGCAAAAGATGCCATTCTGTCATTTTTGACCTACCCACTCCTGAACTCTCTGAAAGGTGGGCAGCTGTTAGGAAGAGCCAGCATCCTCCAATCGAGGTGTTGACTTGTAATGTCTGTTTTAAAAACCTCGACGCTCCCTAGCAGAGGAAAAATGCTCACGAGTAGAATCTACAGAACCACAAATTACATAAAAAGCATTCATGGGGGTGAGGTGAATGCAAATTCACTTGAAAAAAACCATCTTGTATTTGTAATGAATTTATTTAAAGTAAAACAAAATGCATATCACGCATAATAGAGGAGCTAGTGACGCCGAGAAGGATGGTCCAGTCCAGGTTCCAAGAGCTCCTTCCTTCCCTCCTGCTTTGGGAACACCCAGCTGCAGAATGTAGGCTCATGACTACTCTGAGTCTCTGTGCTATGTTCTAATGCCTCCAGCATCTAGGTATCAGATGGTATAGCAAGGTCAGTTTTGACAGGTTAAGCCTTCAACCTAGGAGTGAAATCCCTGTCTGCCCTCACCTCACAGCTGGTAAATGTGTGCGTTCTCCTGAAGCAGCTAGTCAATAGCCTGTGTGGCCAGGTGGACACTATGGGCCTTTCCCTCCAGACACTGAGGCCGATGTTCTGATGTCGATAGCCACCATCAGCTGAAGCAGGGCCAGAGTCCATCTGTCTCCCTTTTCTTTGCCTCTTTTTCTCTTTGGGAGGTAAACTTTCAAGGGCCAGCATATCTAAATGTATGGAGAGGGGCATAAAGTCACCATGTAGCACACATGCTGGTCTGGGTCTCAGTGTAGACAGAGCCTTTGGAGATCAGAGGAAAAAACCAGACTGTCTCTGTAGAAAAGAGACTGTTGAATTTGCAGTGAGTGTATCTTACATTCAAATACCCAGCTTTAGGTGGGCATGTTGGGACATGCCTATAATCCTAACAATCAAGAGGCTGAGGCAGGGGACCATGAACTTGAGGCCAGCATGAACTGAAAAGTAAGATCTTTAAAAAGTCCAACACACACACACACACACACATACACACACACACACACACACGCACACACAAACACTTTCTAGTTTCAGTCATCAAAAATCACAAGGCACACAGAGAAACTGAAAAACATAATCTGCTCAGAACTAAAAATCATGCCTGAGAAAGGTCAGCTGGTCGACCTGCCGGATGAACTGATAGAATTGTCTCACAATGCTCAGATAACAGCAGGAGGATACTATGCACAAAAGAAATGTCCATGAAGAGATAGGAATTGTTAAGGTGTCTGAATAGAAACCCTGGGAACTGTAATTATAAAGAAATAAGAAAAGTAATAGCAATGAAGTCCATGAAACAGGCTCCAAAACAGATTTGGGCAAAGGATGAAGCAGAGAACCTGAGAAAAAGACAGAGAAAGTAACCAAGTATGTGGCCTTCTTGGCACCGTCATCAGAGCAACACATGCTCTGCGAGAATCCTGAAAGGACAAGAGAACAGGGGCAGAAAGGTTGATTTAAGGAACAGTGGCTCCCTACCTCCCAGAATTATGAAAGGCATGGATGTGACTGTCTCCAAGGCTGGCCAGTCCTAAGACAAAAACATGTGCCTAGGTGTATTCTAATCAAGAGATAAGCCAGAAAGAGAAAGAGGGAGTCTGGAAGGCAGCACGAGAGATGCGACTCATCCTAGACAGGATTCCCTGCTTAGATAATCTGCATATTTCTTACCAGAAGCCCCGGAACCCGAAGGCAGGGAGCCAGAGTAGCCATAGCACTGAAAAAAGAGGAGGAAGGTGCCGGCTCATGCAAGCGCCTTGTGAATTTCACATAATCTGTGCTGTGGCTGGAGAAGTGGCTCAGCAGTTAACAGCACTTGCTGCTTTTGCAGAGGGCAAAAGTTCTATTCCTAGCACCTATGTTCGGAATCTCACAACCTCCTGTAACCCTGGCTCTGAGGATTTGATTCCCTCTTCTGGTCTCCATAAGTAACACACATTCACACAGACACACAGACACATAAAAACTGTAAAAAAAAAAAAAAAAGTCTATGGAAATTTTCTGCTGAGATTCCATATGAACGTCCATGAGAAATTTCTGCCATCATGCTTATTAAGATGTGCTCAAAACCTTTCCATATATTTATAATATATTACAATTTACACATAGTTTATAGTTGTACCTTACAAGTTTTAATTTGTATATGAACCTGTACACAAACGTATGAGTGATGTGGCTCACAGACATCATCACTTCCGTCCTCTTGCCCAGGCCTTCCTCCATTTTCCATCTCCTTGCCTCAAGATAAGGATATGGAGAAATTCTTGGGGCGTTCTCAGTATCCATTCCGCTCTTTGTCTTAGATTATCCAAACTCATAGTTTAGCCACTGCTCGGCGCCCCAGGGAAAAGGCTGCATTTCCCATCTTCCTCAGCCAATGAGATGTTAATGAAGCTCCCTTGTGTGACTTAGGAAGTCCAGCCTTCTCACCCTCTTCCCCCTTCCTGCTGCCTTGCATTCAGTGTGATGGTGGAACTCCAACCCCTGTCCTGGGCCCAGAAGACAAGCACCAGGTCAGGAGACAGTAGAATGATGGCCCAGAAGGAGACCCTGCCCTTGGTGACTTTGTAGGACTTCTACATTAGCCTGGCCACCACTGGACTCCTCTTGCGGGCAGGAGGGATGAACACCTGTCTTCTTGAAGCCTCCTAATCCCCTGTGATAAGAAATATTCACCAGCTAGTGTTTCCCTTCTGCAGGTCTCTCCAGGCCACATGCGCCAACATAGATAAACACGTGAAGGTTTTGTGCTTCTATTAACAATGGAGTTAAGGGATATTTTTAGCTGCTTCTTTAAAAATGAAAAGAGTGAGGAAAGTAAATAGAAGTTTATGAAGGTGCAAAATATTTGTCACATAGTCATCGAGGCTTTTGTGTGACCCTTCTCAGTCCGGGCTCATGGGAAGAGACATAAGCAGCCTATTGTGGAAGGAACAGATCTGACAGTCATGGCAGCAGGTTGACAGCATTCAACAGGCATTCTAGAGACAGTCCCTGCCTCTGCTATGGCAATCTCCCTTCTTAGAATTTTATGGGACAGAAACAAGCCAAGAGGTAGGGAGAGACCCGGGTTTGAAAACACCCGCTGCAGTCCTCCGGAGCAGGGACAGGACTCGGTGAAATACGACTGGGCCACAAATGCTTATCATGTGGGCATTAGCAGTGGTGTTCATAAATAACATTCATGGCAGAGGAAGAGACACCCACGTGGTGTTCGGAGCAAGCTATAAACCAGACGTGGAGAGTGCGTGAATCATGCTTGGGAGAAGGCCTGAACATAAACATGTTGAAGTCTTAATTCCAGGTCTCTCTAGAGGGGCGCTGTGGATGGCCCCATACTGCTTCATAGCTTATAGGAAGCATTTGTCCAGGACGTCTAACCAGCGTATGTAAGTGGCTTTGGATCGGGACTGTCACCTGAATTACTGCAGCAGCTGTGCAGGTTCCCTGTGCTCATCCCCCTCCCCATATGGTTGCCCCTGCCAAGCCTTGTAGGAAGGATCCACTCTGCACCCAGTTCTGGTGCATGTGTTTATCCATCACGGTCCAAACTGATGGGCACAACCTCCTTGGAGGGCAGAGAGATGGCCGGCAGCCAAAAGCGGCACATCCCACCTCCTGCCCACAGCTCAGAGACTGGAGGTGGGCATGCGGCAGTTAACCAGCGTATTCCCACAGACTTCCATCACTGTGCTGACCAATCTCACATATAGGACCGGGCCCCGCAGACTCCTTCCTGGTTCACACACCTCTTAGTCCATCATTTCTGTGTGTCAAGTGTATGTTTGTAGACTCAGGGCTCAGATCCTGCACCTGTAAGGTCCTCCAACTGTGAGGGACATGACAAGTGCTTCACATACTGAACCCCTCTTCTGAAAAACTCCACCACCTCTGCATTTTTTAAAGTTCATGCTTTGTAGTCCAAGCTAGCCTCACACTCCTGATTCTCCTATCTCAGCCCCCTGGGTGCACTGGCGTTCTCAGCTCAGAAAAAGCCCTTCTGAACACATGGCATAGAGAACAGTCTGTGGTTGAGGGGAAGGGCTGAGTGCCAGCCCTCAGGAGCCCAGTGAGCCTGTCATCAAAGAGACACAAATAAAAATCACTTCCCCCAAGTGAGCACACCCAGAAGGGCATGAAGATGGGGGTATGTCTTCATGTGAGGGCACCCCACACCCTGTGTCTGTCTCTGCTCGTGTAGCCTGGCTGTCCTGTGTTAGAGGCTGGGGAGTTTCAGAGGTGGAGAGTAAAGGTATGGAGGGCATGGAGTGACGTCTGTTCAGCTGTGAGGAGTGTTTCGGTCCCCAGGCACAGCCTCCTCAGTTGCAGCTGCCCTGGTTGCAGCTTCTCTGGGCAATTCACACAGGCCTGGACAACAGGGAAACAAGGAACCGGGGTCGGCCCAGCTTTGTCTTTCACGCGATGGGGCTCTCTTTCTTCTGAATTGGACAGTTGTTAACAGATGTTGAGGTCTGCCTGACCCACAAGGGGGAAACTGAGGCCTGGAGCCATTGCCTGGGCTGCTATTCTTCTGGCACTTTTGTCCCATGCTGCTGAGGTCTGGGTGCAGAGGAGGGTAGCCAAGTGGAGCTTTTCTGTTGAATGCTGTGTGGGGCCATGCTCGGATTGCTAAGGCAGGTTCTCCATTTCCCAAGCTCAGAGCAGAGGCAGGGCTGGCACCAGATCCAAAAGGCAGATGTTTCACCAACACATGCTGGGCAAATGAAGGGCCGCTTGGCTCCCAGGAGCCTAACCCTATACCGGCCACTCATTCTGATCATGTGGGGTACTCGAGGGAGCCTTTCCTCATTGTGAGGAGATGGACAGTTTCCAGTTGGAATGGGGAAGAGGAGGCACCCCCAGGTACCCCCTAACCTGGTGTGAAGAGGTCCAGACATCACTCTCATCTTGGAGGTGTGACACTGAGGTTCACAGAAGTGACGTCACTTATCCAGGACCACAGAGCTAAGCATGACTAAGAAGGGTGCCAGCCTCAATCAGCAGGTCTCCAGGGCAGCGGGGAGGTGGCCCCTGCGCTCCAGGCTACCACCTCTAAAGGCATTTCGGTCCCCAGGACCTGCAGATCATCAGCACGGATGAGCAGCAGGTGTTCGTGGCCGTACAGGAGTGGAACCAGGTGGACACCTACAACCTGTACCAGTCAGACCTGCGCGGAGTGCGCTACTCACTGGTGCTGGAGAATGTGCGGAGCTCGAGGCAGGCCGAGGAGAACGTGATCATCGACATCCTCGAGGTAGGCACCAAGCAGGATAGGAACAGCTGCTCGTGCTCTCCCCCCCCTCCTCCGCGGCCTTCTTCTTAGCCCAGGGGTTACGGATCCCTCCAAAGCACCAGATGTTTCAGGCTTTGGTGCCAGTGAGGCTGAATCATAGGGGCTTTAATGACAGAGAGAAGCTGATTTTCTAATGAGGTTCATTGGAACAGTGTTTGCTAATGAGAAGAAGTTCCTAGCCGGTGACATCTTGCAGAAGAGGAGTCAGTCTTTTCTCATGCAAGGCTTCCACGCCAGGTGTGGTCCAAGTGGCCAGCTCTCCTGGAGCTGAGAGAGGCTGTCTCTCTACTGTTCCCCTTCTCCTGCCCCACGGCTCCTCTTTCCTCTCCATGTCCTGAGAAATGGAGTCTGTCACTTCTGGACCACCCCTCCTGCCAGTCCTCACCCCTCCACATCCATTGTCCAGATTGTCCAGCCTGACCCGCTGTGACATGACCTCGCCCCTACCTGCCTGAGATGTCTGTCCCTGCCTCACCTTAGCAGAGGTCCTGGCCTCACTCACGCCAAGGCCCTGATCCAAGCTTCTGGAATCCACGTCAATGCTCTCCACTGATGAGCATGGCCTGGTCCTCAGGTCCAACGCACAAAAAGTCCATTAAGCACCTGACATGGGCCCGTCCAGGACAGACTACTTACAATTCTCTCTTTTCTCTTGTGGATTCTATGGCTCAACAGACCACCACTCACCCCCGCCCCCCACCGCCACCTTCCTTCCGAGACAGACCAGATCTGAGCAAAGAACTCAGAACCTGCCTGGCCACACTGTCCACCAAGATCTTCTCTCACATCTGCCCCAGGCCAGTGGAGACAGCCACAGGCAGACAATGGGCTTTGTCCCTGTGGTTGGGAGGGGACCTCCCAGGTGGAGCGAACCTCCATGTATCTCCTGCTGTCAGCAGCAATGTGGGGCCATTATTCCCAGCAAAATGATGAATGTAATCGTTTGTTTGCAAGGAGAGCCCATTTGTCAGTGCTACCTCCCAGCTGGGCCACAGAGGGACAGGGCTATCCTGCGGGCCTCCCCTAGTGCTCAGGATGTCTCTGGCCACATCTGTGCACTGGAGCACTCAGAGGTGCGGCTGTGGCCCCAGGCCAAGCTGAGCAGTGATGGATGGGACATGGACAGGTCCGGTGGGGGAGGTGCTATCTACGCTCTCCATAGATATGACACGCTCATACTGCAAGTCACTGGCAAAGATTCCTCACAGGCTGCCCATCCTCCAGACCCCTGCCCCCACAAAGAAGATGTCTCCTGGCAGTGTCCTTAAGCCCCCACTATCAGTGCTCCACAGTGCAATGCCTTTTCACAAATCTAGGTGGGAGTCAGGGTGGGCCTCCTGGAGGAGGTGGTGTGCAGCCCTGAGATGGAGCAGAGCAGGAGTCAGCTAGGTGAGGAAGCAGTGAGCTGAGCCATGCCTGGGGACCGCCAGGGAGAGCCTGGGGACATGGAGCAGTTAAAAGACAGCATCCCCTGCCTCTGAAGTGACTTATCCTCTCTAACTTCAACCAATGGGGTAGCGAGAGGACCAGCTCTGGCCCTGTATTGCCTGGGCTCCTATTTAGGCTCTGGTATGTGTCTGCTGTGCTGTGCTGAGCTGTCCTGGGCAGGTGACTTAACCTCTCTGGGCTTGGTTTCTGGGCTCTGAGGCACTTTGTTGAAACTGACAACGCCCTCTTTTAGGGCTACTGCAAGGACTCAGGGATGCTTTTCTTAGGGAACAGCAGGGCTCCATCCAACAACACTCCATGTTCCCAGTGCCACCTACTCCAGGTTTGGGAATGGTGGATGGGAAGGGCTTGTCTTGGCAGCCGGTGTAGTAGGAGCTGCGGGCTGCATTCCTGACACCCAGCTCCTGACCGCCTGGCTAGCTTATGCCCCAAAATAACAACACACAAACTGTATTCATATAAACACTGCTTGGTCCATTTCTATTGATGTGTGTAGCACCACGAGGTGCCCTTACCAGGAAGATTCTAGCCTACGTCCATCTATCCTGGGTCGGAGCTTCATCGCATCTGCCCTGCAGAGCAGAAGCATGGCGTCTTAGCTCACTTCTTCTTCCTCCCAGCATTCTGTTCTGTTTACTCCACCCACTTAAGGGCTGGCCTATCAAATGGGCCAAGGCAGTTTCTTTATTAATTAACCAATGACCTTCCTCCATCGAGCCGGCATGTGAATCTCCTGCACGTGGCCAGTATAGTTACTATCATGGTCACTAGAAAGCCAGCAGCATGTCCAAGATGTCCTCTGTTGAGTCACGGGGTGTTTAATCTGCGTGTCCCCTGGCTGTGTGGCCTCTTTGGGTCCTATTGAGTTCTGACAGAATTTTTCTAAGCTGCTGTCTATGTTAGAGTTAGGAAGATGGCTCACGGTGTCACAGAGTGTCACAGGCCAAATCGCCCCGCTTTGTGGATCACGTGGTCAGACAGTGTGTCACAGGAGACTGTCCACATACTTCCAGAGATGTGTCTGCCTCCGCGGAGGAACAGACGGTCCAGTGCAGCGAATCCTGATAACGTTGGCAGGAGAGACACTGGAGTCCTGAGAATGTGCTAACAGCAGAAACACAGCAACACTGACTGCAGGGATAGGGGGACGCATGGCAGAAGGACGTGGGCCCAGGCTCTACAGACTTAGAAAATGGCTGGGCTGCCCATCCTGAACTGGGAAGGGAGTCAGAGAGCATAGCCCTGGAAACAAGCAATCATTCCCACCCGTGGCACCAGGGGGCGCTCCCTGATGGACGGCAAGGTCACCTGGCAGTGGGGCTCCTGTGTTTCCTTCTCGGTCTCCGTTTTTAACTGGCGTGTCCTTCCTAATCGCCCTAATTGATCTCACATTGTAGTTCAGAAGCCCATAGCTCACTCTGCATAGCTCACTCTCTGGTTTCACAGGTCAGTGTGTATAATTATACCTGTTCAATAAGATTTGCAGCCTTTGAGCTGATAAAATTTAGACAGGGATTTTTTAAATTATTTTTTAACTCATACTAATGTAATAAGAGGAAAACTTCAGACTTCTGAATGGGTGAGTGTGTTCACATGACAGACCCATGTGTGTCCATGGAGATCAAATGGGACACTTACTAAACAGAATGAAGCTCACCCAGCCATCCATCCCTTTCCTGATCCCCAAAGCCCATATCTGTGTGTTGCACACCTGGCAAAGGGGAGTCAAGGCTACAGGTGGGTTTGAGGCTGCCACTCCAGAGACAGCATTGCTGTACACTGTCTACAGAGCCTTGTCATAGTGTCCTTGGAAGTGGACTAAGGAGGCAGTTAGGGTCAGACAAGGAAAGCTGTGATGGTGGCCAGAAACTGCATTGCTGGCTTTGAAGATGAAGGAAAAACCCTGACGTCAGACTCTCAGTGAGGAACAGATTTCTCCCTACAGCCGCCAGACAGGAGCACACTCCTGACAATGGGTTAGAGACTCCAGTCAGAGCTCTGACCACCATAGCTGTAGATGAGAAGGGTGTTTGTTTGATGCAATAAATCTGTGATGCTGCAACACCTATAGGAAGTAGAGATACCATCCCTCTGTATACTAGTCTTCCCAGCCATTCATTTATCCATTGATCCACTCATCCATCTACTTACCTCCCCAACTATCTACCCATATACTCATCCATTCATCCTCATAGCAACCCATCCACTCATTCATTCGTGCATCTACTCATCTACTTACACATCCATCCATTCATCCATTATCTGCCCATCAATCCACCCACTCAGTCATCTACTCATGCTCCCAACCAACCAACCATCCATCCATCCACTCATCCCCTAACACATCCTCTCATTCACAATTTAACCCATCTGCCCACCCACTTACTCACCTCTCCCACTCATTCATCCTCGTCTACTCATCCATGATCCACCCACCCATCTACACATCAGTTCATCTACCCATTCATCTGTCTACCCATCCACCCATCCACTCATCCACCAGTCCATCCACCCATCCAACCATTCATCGATCCCTTTACCCAACCACCCATCTACCCACCTGTCCATCAATCAATCCACCCATCCATGCATTCATCCACTGATCCACTCAGCCATCTGTCTGCCCATTCACCCACACGTCTTTCCATCTATGTTTCATCCCACCCACCCATCCATCCACCTACCCAGTCATGGCTCTGTTCCTACATCTGTAACAACATCTCTCTGGTGGACTGTCCACCTGCAGACATGCACATCAAGAATGACCACATTGACTTTTCAGACTCCCAGTGCCTGTGTGGAGAGAGCACCTGTGACCTTGGTAACTGTTTCAGCCTAATTAAAATCCTTGGCTCTAGGGTTCTGAGTAAAATGCACAGTTGTCTGAACACCAGTCCCTCCTTGAGGAGCTTTGTGAGCAGGAGCACCATGATTTACAGGGGGTGGAGATACCTCGGCTGTGCGGCTTAAATGAAGAAGCATGCCTGCGCCTGCCTCACTACCCTAGAAGTGCTCAGTGAATGTGACTTTAAGTCTTTGCCAATAAGGGGCTTGAAGAATAGGATGTTCCTGCAAGGGCACTGCTGAGTTTAATGTGATGAAATGCCCAGCTCTTGTACTTTCTTATGAATCAACGCAGTGACCACTCTTGGATGTTGCAACCTCAGCTGGCATAAGGCCCCTTGAGAAAAGGAAATGAAAGCCAAGTGGAGTCCTGTCAGTGCATGCCAGGATAAACAGAGACCTTCCCATTGCTTTCTTTTGGGCTGTGGGGCCCCCAAGGAAAGCTGAGGAGTGTTTGCTGTGGCCCAGGACCTGCCCTGCAGGTTTAATAGACTCAGCAAGTGAAGGGATCCTGGGATCCAGAGTGGGATGATGAAGGGGGGGGGGGGGTTCTTTCATGAGATACATTGGTTGGTGAGGGGACCAGGGTCCTCCCTGGTATCTGGTGGCCAGAGGTCCTTAGCAAATAGTTCAGTGTCGTACAGATCCCCTGACCTGGAGTAGACAGTGCTCTTCCATGCCAACCTGGGACCAGTCTCCATGTGTCAGGCTGCACCCAGGGTGAAGCAAAGCCATATGCAGCATCCTCAGTAGGGGACAGTGCCTGGCTACTGTGGTTCTGGGTGATCTGTGTGGGGCCTTATGGTCCTTCTTGTGTCTCCTCAGGTCAGAGGTGTGAAGGGAGTCTTCTTGGCAAACCAGAAAGTGGACGGCAAGGTGACAACACTCATAACCTATAACAAGGGCCGTGACTGGGATTACCTGAGGCCACCCAGCACCGACATGAATGGGAAGCCCACCAACTGCCAGCCGGTAGGTACCCTGCCCTGTCACACACCTCCAAGAGAGTGGCGCAGATGCCACTGCTAGGGTACACTCGAGACACGCAAGCCACCAGGTTCTGCTAGGCATAGGGATGCACCCAGAGGGAAACATGGACATCATTCTTTTCCATGAAATTACAGTGTGAGAAACTGCCCCAAACCCCAGTCCCTCACTCATTCTCAGCTCCATAGGCCTATCCAGATGGCTCCAGGCCAGGGAGCCACTGACGTCGTTCAACGCCTGCTCCAGGCTAAGTGCCAGTGTGACCCCATGCATGGTGCTAGCAGAGATCCAAGAAACAGTAGGAGCAGAATCTTCCAAGCCTGCTTCTGAGCATCGCTGAATGTTGCTGAGGACTGGGGTGTGATGGAGGAAGTGTATAGAGTGTCAGGAGCTGCTAAAGGCAGCATTTTCCACAGTCACCAGGTGGCCACCGAGTGTGAGCTGCCCCAAGGAGCAGCTTTGCCTGCACAGGCATGGGCACTATGTCCTGAGTTCTGTTCCACCCCACTCTCAGATCTCCTCTCCAGACCCCACTGTAGATGGGGAAGGCTCACAGCCCCTGCCCACCCGCATGAGGAATGAATTGTCTGCCAATTATAAAGACCCTCTTGGGTTCAGAGCTGCTGTGACAGGCTGGTTTCGCATCATCTTTGGGAAAGTTAAGCCACATTAATCTGCCCAGGCAACTTTCCACTAAGAGAAGGTTCTTGTCTGCAATTACTCAGCTCAGTGAGGAGGCAGCCTCTGTGAGATTTTGCGTCCCGGAGCAGGAGGATGGTGGCAGGAGAGGAAAGTGGCCAAGCTGCCCAGGCAGGCAGAGATTGCACCGGGGACTAAAACAAAGTTTCTGGAAGCCAGTGGGCCACAGATACATCAATGACAGTCCAAAGCCCTGGTTCCCACCTGAATGCCTGTAGCCTCCATCCAGAGAGGGACAACACAGACTGACTGGTGACCAAGTCCAGGCCTCTAAGCCTGACAGTGTCATCCTCTCAGCCACTCAGGGCTCACAGTTCAGATAGCAGGGACAAGGTTCCTGGGAGTCATGCCACCCAGGACCAGCTGGGGTCTTTGTCATGGTCTTAGCACATGTGTTGATGCTGTCCTTGAGCCAGGGACAGGCTAATGGGACTTCTCTGCTGCCTTTCTGCTCTTACTTTTGGTCATGCGTTGGCTCCCAGGTCTCTGACTGGCTTGGTGGGGGATGTCTCCTTCCAGCTATGGGGAAATAGATACACTTAAATAACAGAAAGGTTAATCAGATCTCTTAGTGTGTGTGTGTGTGTGCGTGTGTGTGTGTGTGTGTGTGTGTGTGTAATAGCATGTGAGTGCACATTTATATAAACACATGTCAAAACTGTGGACTAAGTAAGGGATGTCTGGGATGTCTTCCTCTGTTTTTAGCCTTATGTTTTGAGACGGGAGGGGTGTTCCTCCACTAAACGTGGTCAACAATTGGTTAGACTGGCTGGCCATCAGACTCCTAGTCCCTTATACTAGGACTTCAGGTACACACGCAGCTGTGCCTGGCCTTCGTGGGCATGAAAGGGATCCACACACAAGTGCTTTACCCTCTGCACCGTCTCCCCATCCCTGGTTAGATCTCTCCTAGCAGGATGAATTTCAGCTGGGAAATGGATTTGAATCTGATGGTGTCTGGGATTCTGAATGGAAGCCCACAGAAATCTATGTATTCAGAAGCTCCAGTATGTCAGAAATATTTCTAGACAGAGCTGGGGCTGGGGCTGCCGCTTCCCTCTGCATACCCCATGATCCAAGGTTTGAGTTGCTGTACTATTATGTGGAGGATCTGCCAGCTCCCACATGTGAGAGGGCTAGAAATGGATAACTCACCTGCCAGGCACCTCCCCAGGATTAATGTTCAAGTTCCTTGGGGGTCCTGCTTGCCTCCTCGCCCCACTCTGGGCAGCTTGAGAAGACCTTCCACCTCTGACCCTTGCAGAGCCTGGGCAGGCATGCCAGGCCAGGACTATGGGAAGCCTAGGAATTGAGCCTCAAACCAAGGTGCCCGGTAATGGTTCTGGATGGAGGAATGAATGAATGGATGGATAAATGAATACATGAATGAGAGCTGGGGCTGCACAGGCCCCAAGTATCACACACATTCTCTGGCCCAGCGACCCATGTAGTGGCCATATAGGGAAGCTCATCCCGAGGGGAATCCGGGCCACAAGGCCCCTTCCTTGCGGAAGTTGCAGCCACCTGGAGGCCCTCTTTCAGACCATGAGTCTCTGTTCTCCAGCAGACCATGTCTAACTGGTCCCTTCTACACTGCTCAGTTCTTTAGGTCCCAGGTAACTCCTGCTGGCGTCATCCCCATCCTTTGCATCCATCACCTAGCAGCCGAGTGAGCATAGTTTCCCACACTCTGTCCATTCTTCCAAGGCACACCTACCCAGCGTTGGCTGACGAAGGCCACAGGGCAGATCTGGCTGCAGAACTGGTTTTCCTAGGATGCTCTCACCTGCTGACCATCCTTCCTTCTTTCCTCCCCAGCCGGACTGCCACCTGCACCTACACTTGCGCTGGGCAGATAACCCCTACGTTTCAGGCACGGTGCACACCAAGGACACGGCTCCTGGCCTCATCATGGGTGCAGGTGGGTAGCTAGAGCAGCCTTTACAGCCTGAGGGAAGCTCCTATCTCAGGGATGGGAACTGAAGGTCATGAGCCTGGGGCCTTGGTGTGTCCATCAAAGGCAGTGTATCTCCTCTCAAGAGACAGAAGTCCCCTGGAAACCCTAATGGTGGATGTGGGATGGATGGAGGGAGGGCTAGATAAATGAGTGGATTCATTCATGGGTGGATGAGCATATAGACAGGCCAGTGGATGGATGGATGGATGGATGGATGGATGATGGATGGATGGATGGATGATGAATAGACGGATGAATGGATGGATAGACGGATGGATGGATGGATGATGGATAGATGGATGGATGATGGATAGACAGATGGATGATGGATAGACTTGTAGGTAGATGGATGTATATTGAATGGATGAATGGATGGAGGGATGGGCAATCATGTGACTGATGGTTTATCCTGACACAGCCAGCTGGTCCATCAGAAAGCTCCTGTACTCCAGGCCATGGTGCAATTCTGGGGAATCCAGGCCTAGTTTGTGAAGCCATATGTGTCCCGTGCTGAGAACCTATAGGTTATGCTCCTCACTTGAAGCCTCATTGCTTCCATAGCAGCCCACATGAAGCAGAGTATCTCTGCTCTGGACTGGCAGTGTCTTGGATGGGATGCTGTCTACCTAGATGTCTCTAGGCTAGGGCTCAGCCCCGGGTGCCTGCTTTATCTCCCGCACATCGCGACTTTCCCCTCCACAGGAACTGAATGTGCAGCTGCTGTGTGCTTGCCTTTTTCCCATGCACATGACTTCCAGGACACTGTCCCCAGATACTCATGCAGTCCCCTCATCTCTCAGGGACCACAAGCCCGTGCTGCCCCACCTGGCTCATGTCCTTCAGCCTGACCCCTACCACCATTACACATTTTACCCTCAAGTAACACCTGTGGGCATTCTGAAGCACATGAGCCTGTTCACCTTGGAGCTAGGCTGGAGCCTCTTGTGCTGGACTCCACTGGGTTGAGCTCTTTCTACCCCGAGGGGACCAGCTCAAGCCCAGCAGCCACACTGGGCCACTGTCTGGAAAGGAAGCCAGCCAGGGCCTGCTGTAGGTGATTATGGTTGAAATGCAGGCCTTGGCACAGTTTCCCTTTCTGGGGTCCTTCAGATCTCCATCAGGGGATCTGCCCGGTCTTAGAGCAGTACAACCTTTTCTGTTGGCCCAGGTAACCTGGGCTCGCAGCTGGTGGAGTATAAAGAGGAAATGTACATCACATCTGACTGTGGGCACACCTGGCGGCAGGTAAGATGCCAGTGGTACCTGGTGTTCGTCAACTCTCCAGGGCTCTCTCTGTTCTATGTCCCTTCTTTCACGGGAACTCTCTAGAGTCCTGAGTGAGATGTTTTCCCCCGACTACCAGCCTCAGAAGCAGCCAAGGCCTCTGCTGAGGGCTAGGACCTATCCGGGACAGGGCTAGTCGGGGGTGGGGCCACCTGCCCAATGCTTTGTGGCTTCTGCTAGGTATTATACATCCTAGAAGCACTTCACAGCCAGATGTGTCCCCGGGGACATCCGGGGAAGGGGACTGAAGTCCATATTGACCCCTCCTGCTTGGCTTCAAGCTCCTTCGGGCCAAGAGGTTAGAGCAGTGGAGACATAAACAGAAGAAGAGGATGTGAAAAGGGGAGGTATAGGACCCTAGAGGATGTCCCGTGTGTTGCTGTGATGAGAGGTGTGGCCCAACATAGCAAAGGAAGGAAAGAGAATGAGGAAAGCCTGCCTGTGGGAGCCATCCCCCCAGTAGCAGGATCTGTGCGGCTCCAACCCCCAGCTCCACGTGGATGTCATAGCCACTGGTTAGAGGGATACTGGCTGCCATCAGCCCCTTAGCACAGGAACAGTGAGGACACCAACAAGAGGCCTGACAGGCCCCACAGAGCCCATGACACATAGAAGCTGTGGGTTTCTACCCCGAGGGGTGCCTCAGGAGGGCCCTGCCCTGTGAGACAGATACTGGCTGCCTTCTGGGGTGGGTGGGGTCCTGGCTGAGTTGGTCTGCCAACTTCCCAGAGAGGTGATCTGGCTGTAAGCACTTGAGAAGATGGCCTGAGCATCAGAGTCCAACTGCTTGCAGACAGAGAGTCCTATTCCAGGTCATCTCCCTAATGCCTGACCATGTAAGTCACCTTTCTGGGAGGCACCAAACACTCACCATGGCACACAAAGCTCATCTGCATCAAGGCCACTGTTAGTTTAATAAGCTGCACCAAGCAAGGCATCTGCAAAGGGCAGGGGAGATTTATTGCATTAAATATTTTTATTTCACCAAAGCCAGTGAACCACTGTAGGGTTATTAAAGGTCACCGTCTGTCCACCTTCACCAATGGCAGCATTGAAGGACTTCCTCACTCAACAGACATGTGAGGGGTCACTTCTGTGAAACCATTAGCTTAGGTTTCCCTTGGAGGCCTTGGGACCAGGGTTACTGGGTAGGGCTCACAGGTGAGATGCCTGATGGAGCAGCAGCTGTGTACATACGTGTACACACATGCACATGCATGTGTGTCAGGGAGGAACAGATGTGTACAGTGGTTGGAGGCAGTTATAGTCATGGAGAGGACTGAGGTATCAACAGCTCCAGACCAGTAGAGCACTCAGGGCTGCTCTGGTGTTTCCTCCCTGGCCAACGAGGCACTGGCAGATGGAGATGGGTCAGAGGGTCCTGGAGTGACATAAGCCTTAAGCCAGGAGCCACCAGCCAGGCCTGGTGGTGCTCACTGCAACCCCAGCATCTGCAAGGTGGAAGGAGGAGGTTCTTATGTAGGTTCAAGGCCCGCCTGGTTGACAGAGCAAGATCTTGTCTCAAAACTTAGATAATAAAAGGCATGAGCTCCCTGGAATGATCAAAGACCTCATTAACAGTGCTCTAAGTCCCTGCTAGGACTCTGAGGGGAACAAAGAAATGCTGAGCCAGGGATGGGTCTGTGCCCCCTCTCAGCTCTGCATCCCAGGGGCTGCTTAGGGTACAAGGAGCTGTAGTATGAGGCCACTCATTTTTTTTCCTGGATGCTCAGACCTGAAATAATTACACAAAATTGTATTAATTAAAACATTGCTTGGCCAATAGTTTAAGCATATTGCTAGATAGCTCTTATATTTTAAATTAACCTATTTTTAGTATTGTATTTTTACCATGAGGCTCGTGGCCTACCGGCAAGGTTCCAATGGTGGCTTGCATCTTTCTCCTCTGGCTGCTACATGGCATCTCACTGACTCTGCCTTCTTTCTCCCAGCATTCAGTTTAGTTTTCCCGCCTAGCTCAATTCTGCTAAGCCACTGGCTGAAACAACTTTATTCCTTAACCAATAAAAACAACGCATCTACAGAACTTCCCACACCAGAGAGCCACAGCTTAGACACTCTCTGAGGCTTCCTCAACAGCTTTCTGATATTGTCCCTGACCAACTTACTGCTGGGCCTAGTTTCCTGGAGTCAGGACCTCTCCCACTCCAGCCAGGGCCCCTGATCACGGGGTACATGCTCTGTAGCCCATATGTGCCAGTCTACTGAAGGACTCGCAAGGCCTAGTGTCCTGGAGTGACTGAGACCCGCACCTGGCTCTGCCACTCCCATCTGTGAGGTCTTGGCATAGCTTTACTGCTGTGGACCCAGCTTCCTATCTGTAAGATAGCACTTGCCCCTGGATATCAGCATGTGGCTGTGACCAACAGAGCTGTCCCTCCTAGGTGGCCCTTGTCAAGATGCCTTTACCTCCCCCCAAAACCCTCAGTGGCCATTCATTCCTTTATCCTCAGAGCATTCATTCACTAATTCATCCATATGGTGGCCTTTCATTTACGTATTCGTTGACGTGCCAGAGTCCCGGGTACCCAGCTCAGACCTCCACTGAGATGGCCCCAGAGGGCTCAAAGTCATCTGTCTCCCAGTAGCTTCCTGGCTGTAATGGAAGATGATCCAGACTGTGGGGAGCCAAAGAGTGGCCACATCCACCTGGTATCAGAGGTATCAAGGAGCCAGGCTCTGTCACTGCACCCCGCATTGGCCTGGGGTTCACCCTGAACTCACCTCTGAGTACACTGTGTTTCCTATTGCTGGGTCATTTGCTGAGCCGAGGCCCTGAGGGCAGGATTCTGAGAGAGCACACCACAGTTTTCCCTGTCCCCAAGGGTAGATAAATTGCCACTGTCCCCAAGCCCCACTCCTTCCTCGTGCACTAAGCCATGGGTGGAAATGGGAGTTTAGAGAGCTGGCATCCCCTCCTGACCAGGCTCTGCTGCCCTTGCTGGGGTCTCACCTGGGAGTCTGTATCACCCCCACAGGTCTTCGAGGAAGAACACCATGTCCTCTACCTGGACCACGGCGGTGTCATTGCTGCCATCAAGGACACATCCATCCCCCTGAAGATCCTCAAGTGAGATCATGGGCAGAGGGCACTTAGCATTCTAGAACAGTTCCCTGGGAGCCTAACACTGGAATGACCCCCACCTTCCAACCTCCTTGAGGTGCCCCAGAGAAGGACCCATATTACTCCCAGGCCGAGCAGAGACTACAAAGACTAGTCAGGGTAACATGAAGAGGGCTGAGGGCTGAGGGCTGAGGAGTCCAGGAAGGCACCCTAAGTATCAACAAGAATCTGTTAGTAGAGGATTGGTGCCAGGGTGTACAAACAAGGGAGCCAGTGGGTACCCAGAAAGGAGTGAGCTAAATTGAGGGCAGGGTAACATTGGTATTTAGGAGGCAGAATTGGGCAACTGCCAGGCAGTCAGTGTCACTGCGGTCTGAAAAAGAGCTGTATATCTTGGGAGGTAACATCCCTGTAATATTGATCATGTCACTGACCCAGGAACCTGAGTTGGGTTCCTATTGCATGCATTACTGGGTGTTTCCAAGGTTCAGATGTGCCCGCTATTCATAGGAACAGTGCCTGTGTGGTATCCCGACAATATGTCTAGGGCAGCAGGCCATCCCATTGCTAATTAGTCAGGGATGCCACCTGGTGCTGGCAGGCATCTGCTGCCGTTTCACCTGAGAGAGGGAGACTACGGTTCAGCTACGGTCTGGGTGTGGCCATGGTCCCAGAGCTGGCCTCTGCTGGATACGAGTCAGGCCTGAGGGGAGAGAGTCAAAGGAAGGAGTAATCTCATGCCGCTCTGTGAACACTGGTGGCCTTCCACAGGTTCAGCGTGGATGAGGGCCACACCTGGAGCACACACAACTTCACCAGCACCTCCGTGTTCGTGGATGGACTTCTGAGTGAGCCAGGGGACGAGACGCTGGTCATGACGTGAGTGAAACAGGAAGGTGGGAGGAAGACTCAGGTCAGAGCCACCCCAGGCGGGCTGGGTCTGGTTATTCTGAGGTGGCCTCAGACTAGGCCCCTGCTTCATCTCCCTGTTCCAGGCCGGTGACTCCTCTTCTCATCCTGGCTGGCAGGTAGGGCTCTCCATCCCTGCCCAGCAACACGGATGGGCCAGGAGGGGAACAAAGCTTCATAGGCCTGTCCCTGGCCAGTGCATTCTGTCACCTTTCCAGCTGGCAGTAGTGAAAACAGTGCTTTTCCTGGCCATGTGGCACAATAGGGTTATGCAATGGGAGCCTTATTTGATGCTGGCCCCAAGTGGTCAGGCCATCCCCATTCCATAGACTGGTCAATCAGACAGGGTGACCTCACACTCAGCCTAGAGTTGGCTCTGGCATCCTTGCAGGTGTGGTCTTGCTGTCTGTGGTGTGGGCATGAAAGGCCAGCTGGGCTCTTATTGGTTCGCACCCCACTTTTGTCTTCCATGAGCTCACAGGATACTCCCACAGATGTCCATGCAGAGGAGCCCTGAGAGAGCCTGACTATCTCCCATTCCTTCATACTCACCCATGTTGGATGATCATGAGTCTCCCCGTGTCCAGTGGGGTCACGGCTGTGACTCTGAGCTCAGATGGACACTTCAGGATCAGCTCTGTATGCCAAGCTGTCCCTACAGAGCAGGAAGCACTGAGCACAGCAGAGCTGAGGCTAGGCCATTAGGGTGGGGGAGAAGGGGTCTGCCCCTTCAGAAATCTTGCAGCCCATCTAATGTATAAAGTGCATTTATTGAACACCTATTGTATGCTGACCCTGAGGTCCCAGGAAAGCTAGTTAGAAAACATACCATGGACTTAGGGGCCTCTGAGGACCGACAAAGAAACCTTAACTTCTTATTTAAAAACTGTCATTGTGTTCCCGGCTCCCCACCAAGATGGATAGGGACTGCACAGGACATCAGACTGGGTGACATGTGACTTTTAGGGCACTGGGAAATGAGCTCTAACTAGGCCAGGGGTGGGGACAGCCTCCTGGGGATGAACAGAAGGTGGATGATGGATGGAAAGGGACAGAGGGACATGAAGCAAGCCTTGCACCCTTTCAGGCATAAGAGATAAAGAGTCCTGAAGCTACACATTCCTCCTACCTGCCAGGACAGTGGCCTTGTCCTCACCTCCTCAAGAGCTCCGTGCCTGTCTTGGCTCTACCCAGTGTGTGGCCTTGCCTACCTGACCCTCCTGAGATTCTGGGGAGGAGGTGTCCTTCAGTCTACGTCACTAATGTGCCTGGCTGGACAGCACCTGATGTGTGGTCGGAGCTCAGTAAACAAGCTCTCGGTGAAGCCACAACAGCAGACATATGGGTGATAAGGATACAGTGACAACCTCCACATGCCAGGAGCTAAGGAGGGCTGTCAGAGATGGCCAGGCTAAGTGACCACTACCAGGGTCCAGAGACTGTCACCAAGGAGCTAAGGAGGGCTGTCAGAGATGGCCAGGCTTAGTGACCCCTACCAGGGACCAGAGACTGTCACCAAGGAGCTAAGGAGGGCTGTCAGAGATAGCCAGGCTTAGTGACCCCTACCAGGGACCAGAGACTGTCACCAAGGAGCTAAGGAGGGCTGTCAGAGATGGCCAGGCTAAGTCACCCCTACCAGGGACCAGGGACTGTTGGCCCAGGAGCATCTGCTGCCCTCACTGGCCAGTGACTGTCAAGAAGAAAGCTTGGGAGGGGGTGGGGATTTGGCCTGCATGCTTCTCCTGACTCAGGGTCCCAGGGAGTATCCATAGAGTTCTATGAAGGGACCATGGAATCCCCTGAAGCATCCATGACCTCTATGGGACCCACAGAGCATCCCAGTGCCTCGTGGAGTGTCCATAGCCCTAGGGAATCCCTACAGAATGTCCATGACTCCTCAGGAGCAGATGGAGTCTCTCCCCCGCAGTCAGACTGCCATGAGGAAGCCCACTGTGGTGCTGGCCTCACAGCCTCCTTCCTGGGTGACCAGGGGAAAGCCAGGGCAAAGGTGGTGTGTGCATCCTCGAAGAGCTGAACACCAGGCATGGAAGGCTGAGCTAGTCCAGGTCTCCCTCTACCTGGCTGCCTGGGGGGTAGGCAGGTTGTTCCTGGTCAGATCCTCCATGATGCTATAACCTGCCAAAGCCCTGCAGGGGTTCGTGCCTCATTCTGTGGGCCATCCGCTTGAAGGCTGTGGCTTGAGGCAGGAAGGGAGGTCACAGACTTGACACTTGGTGCTTATCAAGAGAAGCGTTTGGGGAAGTCTAGCTCTCTGACCTGACTGCAGCCTGGCTGCGGCAGACTCAGCCTGGTCCTTGGTCTTTTTGCAAGTATGATGAACAGTTTGCAGGGCTGAACCCACAAAATGGGAAAAGGGGCTGCCAGCAAAGGCGGCAGCCCTGACAGGGCTCTCAGAGCTCCAGAAAGCCAGCATAGCTCCCGGGTCTTAGCTTCTGCTGCCAGGCCCCACCAAAGGGACACCTTCCACCCTGGGCACCTCCCTGCTCCGCCTCTCCCCTCACTTCATCTTGTAGTCTGCATTTTGTCGCTGCTTTGGGACATTAGTTCTTTGTGTAGCCAAGGTCCTCAGATCTGGGCCTGCACCCAAATGCAGCTTTCATCCCTGCAAATGGCATTTCATCCGGGGAAAGCAGCAAAGTTCACAGGCAGGCGATTCATGTTTTAAGTGTCTAAAAAACTCCCTAAGGTTCCTACGGAGCCTTTCACAAAGCTACGTCTTCAAACAGCTTCCAGTTTCAGTGGACACGGAGATCATTCACACGCCTCAGAGGAGACACGGGCTGGCAGAAAGAAAAGCTTTTCTGTCTGAGCCTAGACCAGGACCCAGCCCATATGGTACCTTTATCCTCATCCACCCAAAGGTCACATCTAAGCTGACCACAATCACTTTATCTGGACATTGTTCATGGCGCTACCCACAGTTGCCTCCCCCTGCACGGTATATGGCAGAGGGGCCCCCAGCCCTGGGCAGTACTGTGAGGGCTCTCAGCCTGGAAGGGCTGTGGGCCATACTTATGGAGGAGCCAGCAGTTCACCTCATAGTATGGCCCACATTTCCTGCTCTCTGTCAAGCAGCCAGTAGCCCTTTGACTTCTCCTGCTAGGACCGCTCAACTAGATGAGAGACATTCACAGTGGGAGTTGAGGATCGGGCTTTCTTCGCAGACAGAAACTGAAAAGGACAGAGTGGATTAGCTGGACCAGCCTGCTTCTCTGTCTGAGCTCAGAATGCAGAGTATGGGACGTTCCCATATGGAGGGCTTGCATGGCTGTCACACTCAGGCTAATTGGTTATGCATCTTAGTTCAAGCCTCACAAATGTGAGTTGCCAGGCCCAGGTACTGAATTGCCATCCTGGGTGAGTCCCTTCCTTAGCCTGTTTCCTCTCAGAGATCTGGGGTGATCGGCATGCATCCCTCACAGGATGTGGTAAGCCCTAAAGGGGAGGACAGAAATGTGGTCCCCCCTCTCCTGCTGTCTGTCAAGGCGACAATGGGGCCACGACGAGAGGAATACCAGGTGCCCCCAGACAAGGTCACCCATGGTCTGCAGAGAAGGTGGACGGGAGGAGTAGAAGCCAGTGTGGGGCGCTGGTCTCAGCTCACCAAGCTGAGCATCCTTAGGCTCCATGCATCACTGGGTTTTCTGTGTCTGTCCCTCCCTCTGCTCAGTGGGATGCACTGCACTGTCACACTGACCCTTTCATCCCACGGTCCAAGTCATACACTGACTTGTCATCTCTCTGGAGTGCCAATTCTGCCTGGGGTGAACAGCTTGGAGCCCAGTTCCACATGGCAGACCCAGAGAGGCCAGCAGAAAGGCAGGGAGAGCCCAGCTAACACTAGACATGCCTCCGGCCCACACAGACCAAGCGCAAAGCCTGGTGTGGGAGGCTTATGGAAGGAATGGCCTGGGGCAGCCAGAAGGCAAGGAGTCTGCCCACCTAAGAGCCTGCTCCTGTCAGGAAGTGGGTTGCATGAGTTGGGCAGATGACCTGTGCTGGTGCAATCAGCAAGCCACAGAGAGTGACCCCCTGAGGATGATAACATCAGGCCAGGTGCCAGGGAGGGCACACTTCATCACGGAATCTTCTGGGGTGGGAAAGGTTTCACTGGTGCTAGTACAGGGAACCTGAGTCTGCACACCAGGGACTGATCGCTCTAAAGTGGTCTTCCTTCTTCCTCCCCTCAGGGTCTTTGGTCACATCAGCTTCCGCTCTGACTGGGAGCTGGTCAAGGTGGACTTTCGGCCCTCCTTCCCCCGACAGTGTGGCGAGGATGACTATAGCTCCTGGGACCTCACTGACCTCCAGGTGGGTCAGGTAACCTGCAGTCCTAAGGCCCTTCCCTCCTCCAGGAAATCTCACAGATGCCAACCTCTGGGCATCTTCCCTCCCAAGGATTTTCTGGCCCATCCTTATGCCTATAACTACTTGATCTATGGCTCTTTATGACCCAAGGTTCTGCAGGGCCTTAGCCCCACCCTCTCAGCATGGAGGTCTCATGACAGGATGTGGGACTTTACTGCTTGTGGGGAAATTGGCAAAGACGATCTGACGTCAGGGTCTGGGACCATCCGATGTCACAATCCATCATCAGTGTCTAACCTTCACATTCAGGTTGAACGAAACATGAGACCCCCACATCAGCTCTGGTGGACAAGAGAAGCTGATACTTCATTGGGTACCTGGGGAATGTGAGCAGGCCGCTTGCGTGCCACTAAAACAAGGGGGTTTGTAGCCAAGGAAGATCAGAAGCTGGAAGTTTCCTAAAGGGAGATACCTGGGGTCAGGCTCTGACTGAGCCTCCACCTGGGACAGTGGCTGAAGTCAGCCAGCAGCCAGATATCTCTGGAAGTGGAGATCCAACATTGAGTGTTCACACATGGAGAATGGCCTGACCAGTGGCTTAATGGCGCTGTGCAGAAACTGGTTTACAAGAGAGTGCTCAGATGGGCCTAGCAAAGGTTCCAGGACCTGATTCACTATGGCACTCAGAGTTCCTTCCAGTCCTGCCCCATCACTACAAGGGGCCTTGGTATTGGGATCAGGGCAGTACTACTCCAAGCATAGCCTGGGAATCTATTGTGTGTCTGCATGAGCCCTCTGGTCATGGCTCATCCCCTGATGGTCACACACCTGGCCCCTGTAGGCCCAGATGTTCTGTGACCAAGGGCCCGTCGTATGGCTTAAGATGAGGGAAGCTGGGCCAGTTGGCTGACATGTCAAGTTCTTTTATGCCTCAGTTTCCCTGTTTGTCAAAGGGGGCAAATGCCCCATCCCAGCTGCCACCAGGGCAGGAACAACAGGACAAGCCAGTGGTAGCTGTCACCTTCCTCTGCTGGTTCCTCACCTTGGTGTTCTTGCTACAGGGTGATCACTGCATCATGGGCCAGCAGAGAAGTTACCGGAAAAGAAAGCCCACGTCCTGGTGTGTCAAGGGGAGGAGCTTCACATCGGCACTCACATCACGTGTGTGCAAGTGCCGGGACTCTGACTTCCTCTGGTGGGCACTGCGCCTCCCTTCCTCCCTCCCTGCTGTTCCAGCCCCTTTATATCATGTTGATCTTGTTCCCAGAACTGGGGTGTAGGCCACATTGTCCTTCTAGCATCATGGGATCAAGCTCCGCTCACCTGGTTCCTCTCCTCCCGCTAGGATTATATTCCACTCAGACACATTCACAAAGCCTGTCCCGCCCTCCTTACCCTGCACTCTATATTCAGGCCTCTGTGCCCTTTCCAGGGCCATTGGCCCTGGCTGTAGAGCCACTCCTTGCCACCCTTTATCCCCCTACATCCTGTGAGCATCACTCACTTCCCCAGAAAGACCTCCAGGCTCCACTTCATTTTCATCCTCCTTGTTCCGGAATGAAGGTAGTATGTCTCATCTGTTCTCCTCCAACTGATACAAACCTGTGGATTCGCCCATGTTCCCACAGATATGCATGTCTAGACCTGTGGTGTAAGTTTCTCCACCCTAGCTGTCTCCTCTAATCTCACCTTTTAACTCAGCTTTCCCTTCCCAGTGACTACGGGTTTGAGCGCTCATCTTCCTCTGAGTCCACTGCCAACAAGTGCTCCGCTAACTTCTGGTTCAACCCCTTGTCCCCTCCTGAAGATTGTGTCCTGGGCCAGACCTACACCAGTAGTCTTGGGTAGGTACACCAACCCAGCCAACCAGCTAGTCACCCTGCCGTCCACCAGCCGTCTACCTATCTACCCATCCGTCTAGCCTAGCCTTTATCTGTCAGCCAGCTCCAGAAGTGGAGCACAGGCAAGTCCTATACTGTGCTTCCTGGCAGCTTAGAAGGAGAGACCATGGTCCTGGTGCTGTGCTCAAGTATGCAGGCAGGGCTCGGCAAGTCACCAGACTCACCAGACTGGCCCAGTGACCCACAAATCCCATTGAGCTCTCGGGGCCAGTGTCAGGAGAGAACTACTTTGAGTTGGGACAACACAGAGAACAGAGGGGCAGAAGTGGTCCCAAGTATTCCAACTGCTGTGGGACTGAGACCCCAGAACAGCTTCACCCTTCTCTGGTCCTCCTGAGTCTGTCACACTGTACTGTGTTGGTACCAGAGACATTCTAAAGCCTGGGGGACTCTGCTTACACCAGACTTCCAGGAGGAAGCCTTGGTAGATCACTCTCCCATCCCCTACCCCCAGGTTTCCCTCTGCTGTGCTGTGAGGCCATGACACACAGTAGGTGTTCCTACAGTCTACTATGGTGGTCATGGACTCTGTGGGATGAGGAAGTGGCAGGCAGGCCCTTCTCCCACTCTGGGGCAAGCTGAATAAACTACTTATAAAATATCAACTTCTTGAAGAAATACCAAGTCCATAGCATCTGTGGACCTTTAACTTTGGTGGGACCCACACGCTCCATGTGATGGGCCTGTTTCCTCATTCTTTGTGATGGATTCCTTATTGCTTATCCTGGAGAGCTAGAAGAAACAGGCAGGACCAGGAACTAAATGTGTTAGTCTTGGCTGTATACAGCCTGACATCTATCATCCATCCACTTACCTATCCAACCCCATCTACCCACCCATCATCTGTCTGTCCATACATCCATCTGTCCATCCATCCATCCACTCATCCTTCCACCCATCTACCCACCCACCCATTTCCATCTATCTCCTATTTATATATTTCTACCATATGTCCATCATTTCATCCCACCCATCTACCCAGCCTTAAATCATCTATCCATCCACTCATCCATCCATCCACTCATCCTTATACCCATCTACTTCACCTACCTCCTATTCATCTATCCATCTATTTATTCCATTAATCTACTAATCTATCCATCATCCACCTATCTACCATCCCACATATCCACCCAACCTCCCACCAATCTATCTACCCATTCTTCTGTCCCCACAAGTACCCATCTTTCTAAATTCATGTATTTTTGATACAGTTCCTGCCTGACACTTCAGATAAGAATTCCTGCTTGCCAAGCCTTGGTGGGGCTGTCAACAAGGCCATTGTGCCATGGTTGGATGAGTGGGTGGATAGATGGGTAGTGGGTAGGTGGACCCATCCCAAGAAGAGCAGCATGTTTGCTTATGGTCTCCCAGGAAGCCAAGGCTGAGCCCATCTCAGCCAGTCAGCCCTCCATAGTTCTCAGCATGACCTTGGTTCTAGACTGACCTCTTCTATCATCCTTAGCAAATAAAACAAACAAAAAGCAAAAATAAAAAGCAGTTATTAATCTGGGCAATATAATCAGGCCATGGATGCTTCAGCTTTCCAAAGCAGATGGACATAGCCAGCCCCTCCATCCTGATGCTCAGTGCTCCCAGCTTTAAGGTAGACAGAAGCAGCCATGAGGAAGCATGGGGAGCAGGCAGCAAATGCGGCTGTAGAGGTTGGAGCCTTGAGTTGCTTCAGGAGTGGAGACCATCCCTACCCATCAAACCACTGTCCGTCCTGGACCTGACCCTCCCTCACCCACCCAGGTACCGGAAGGTGGTGTCCAATGTGTGCGAAGGTGGTGTGGACCTGCAGCAGAGCCCGGTGCAGCTGCAGTGCCCCCTGACAGCACCCCGGGGCCTGCAGGTGAGCATCCGCGGAGACGCAGTGTCTGTGCGGCCTAGAGAAGATGTGCTGTTTGTGGTGCGGCAGGAACAGGTGAGCATCCACCCTGGGCTGTTGCCGGAAGGGCAGTTCCAGCCAGGCACACAAGGTTGAGGCTCTGGACAGTTTGGAGCATGGCCACAGAAGCCAGCCTGCCCCTGAGGGTGGGAGCCACAGGACCAAAACTGACCTCTTGGTTCAGACCAGCATTTGAAATGAAACAGATACAAGAGTAAGTGTGTATCAGATGTTCATCGGGAAATGGGCTCCACATCACACATGTACGTACATGTGAGTGCATGGATGTATGTATGCGTATGTGTGTGTGATCTTGTGTTTATCAAACACTGACACAAAATCAATACCTCCCCATAGGTGACACTAAACTTCTTTTATTGATTTCTTTCTTCTAATGCTGAGGATGGAGCCCAGGGCCTTGTGCAAACTAGAGAAGCCCTCTTCTACTAAGCCACACCCCCAACCCAGTGCCAAAGCAAGTTTAAATCTCTAATTATATTGATTTAGTTGATCTGGAATCCCAACAGAAGCATAAAGGTTTTTTTTAATGACTTATAATCACACATCCAGAGATAACGCCTTCTGTGTGTATATGGGAATAGATATAAATACAAGTTTATATATATGCACACACAAATATATATGTATTTTTTCTCCACCCAGTCTCCCACTCATTCTATTTTTACTTCAGAACAAGTGTTACATTCTCTTCTGATTTTAAAAATAATATATGCTCATTGTAGTATATTTAGGAAATACATTTATAATTTTTTTAAAAAAAACCACCACACCACCACAGACATAAATATCACCCAAAATTCTGTTCCCGCAGGGAACCGTTGACTTTTCTGTTTCCTTCTGGTTCACAAGACACATCCCCAAACTCTGCTTATAGAAACAGCTAATGGTCCCTGCAAGGAATTTAAAAATGACATTCAGAAAACCTAGAGGCAGAGGGAGGGCCCCCTTTCTCCCTGGGGTTCTGGGCCGTCTTCACTCACAGAGGCAGAGCCCTTTTTCTCCTCCAGGATTCTGAGCTGTCTCTACTCACAGATCAGAAGGAGTCCAGTTCTTCAGCTAACAGATGTGAAGGCTGATGTGGGGAATTCATGATCATGCCTGCTATACTCAAACATGCTTTAAAAGGTGTCTGGTTTAGAAGCGGAGACATGGTCTCCTGAAAACAGGGAACCTGAGGTTATGGAGGACTCAGACTGGCCATACCGAGTACCTGTATATTAGGCACTCTGATAGCCACTTCCTGTTGGAAGTACAATCTTAAACTGTGCACTCTATAAACTTATATCATTACAGATGAGAAAACCGGGATGTAAACGGTAACGCCATTCTCACATAGTTATATGGTAAAAAAGAGGTAGAGATGGCGCTGTGCCCTCTAGAGGCCTCTGGACTCCAAGCAGACATTGGCCAAGTTTGTGGTCCCCAGGCCTAAGCTATACATCTCCTCTCTCTCTCTCTCTCTCTCTCTCTCTCTCTCTCTCTCTCTCTCTCTCTCTCTCTCTATCTATCTATCTATCTATCGATTTATATATATCTCTCTCTCTCTTCTTCTTCTTGTCCTCCTCCTCCTCCTCCTCCTCCTCCTCTTCTTCTTCTTCTTCTTCTTCTTCTCTCCCTTTTTCCCTCTCCCTTCCCTCATCTCCCCCATCTCTCTGTCTCTCTCTGTCTCTGTGTCTCTGTCTCTCTCTCTCTTTCTCCCCTTCTCTCTCTCAGGTGTCACCTCCTGCCCAGGTCCTCTCACAACTGAGACAGCCCTAAGGTTCATTTGGCCTTCAGGCAGCCCTGAGTCAGGACTGGGTATTTCTTTAGTAGCGATGTGTTGGGATGACAGGACAGAGGCCCTTGTCAGCCTGGGGCTCCCTGAACCCCCAGACTGACCCAGCTCTCTAATTTAAAGCCCTCAAATTCCTGGTCAGACATCCCAGAAACATGGCCATCTGCTGCCCCCTAAAGCCTGAAAGTGGAAACTACAGCACATCTGCAGATGACCAGAGGACAGAGTATCTTCAGAACCCTTGCTGGGCTGCTTGTTAGAGTGGGCAGAGTTACGGGGAGCAACACAAAGATGCCTTGAAATAGGGGATCCTAGAACAACGCAGGCCTCGGAGGGAAGAGAGTAGGGGCATGGGACTGAGGGTAGGCACATGCACACTTACACTGTGACACAAACTCCCTTACACACTCGTAGACACTTATAGGCACAGTGTGCACTCCTCTACCACACACACCTACTCTTACACGCCACTGGACTTGGAAGCAGGGCTGGGTACAGGGAGCATGCGTTTTCTAAGTATCTAAGAATTCACGGCGTAGGGGGATGGAGGCCAGGAACAGACCCATAGACACCTGCCTGCTCACGACAGGTGCAGAACAGCCTGGGAGAGGTGGTGTCTTTCCACCCAGCAGCAGCCCCTCCCCTCAGCCCTCAGACGTGAGCCCGAAATAGATCACACACCTGCAGAAGAAGTGGGAAAGTGTAGACTCTTAGGACCCACAGCGAAGCCAGCTCAAACGCAGGCTGGAAATCCTCGTCATGGCTGGGTCTCCAGGCTACACAAGAAAACCCTGGTGTGCCAGCGCCATCTAGATTTGGAGCCAGTAAAACTGTCAAGAAGATAAAGGCAGTTACAGACCAGAGGGCGTTTGTTGGCGCAGCCCAGTGGGCAGTAGAGCAGGACTGTGCAAAGGATTCCCGTCAACAGATGAGCCAGCCAATTTGAAAATGAGCAAGGAACATGAGGAGACGGTGCATGTAGCAGGCTGCACGGGTGGGACGATGTGCGTGTGCTGTGAAGGATGGGGACCTTAAAACCACAGGCAGGCACACCCACTTCCTGAATGCTACCCAGAACTTGCCCCCTCATAGGAATGAATTGGGTAAGGACATTCTCCTTGATCCTCACCCAACCCTGCCAGGAGAGCAATGGGGAGAGAGAGTCCATCTCCAGAGCCTGGACCCCTGAAAGCCTCAGTCTTGCAACCTACAAAATGGGCACATGAAGCACCATTTATTCTAGGTTCTTGGAATGCCCCCCAACAAAGCTTCAGCCAGCTTCTGGGCATTCTGGGAGGCCCTTGACTCGTGTCTTCACTTTCCAGAGTCTGTGTCTGTGTCCAAACAACCCTCTCCCGGTGTTCAAGTCATCACTGTTATCCTTCAAACATCCTGACCATGAGTTTCTTGCACTCTATGCCCCATTGTGAACTCCTTTTAATGACTTGCATCTTCAGATTTATGTTAAATGTCCATTTCAGAGGGTTCCAACCCAGTATAGTGTATTCAGGCGAAAGTTACATGAGCATCATTTATATATAAATGTCCTTAGCTTTTGAGGTCTGGAGGGTGTAAGCTAGGAAAATTGCTGATGGCTAGAGAAGGGTGACCAGGGGAGCGGGAGAGTGTGAGGAAGGAGGGAGAAAGGCAGGCAGACTGGAGAGGGGAACTTGACTATAAACACAAAAACTCCATCTATCGTGGGCTTGAGAGTCAGGGTCAGCTTGCATGCGGAGTTCAATACTACTTGGGGACAAAGTCACGGGATCCCCTTCCTGCCTGCTCACACAGTTAAGTGTCATTCCTGGCACAGTGTGGGATGAGATGAGATACAGGAGCCACCTTATCATAGGAAGACAGTTGTGTCTTCTTTGCTGTGGTTCCCTGAAGAGACCTCACGGTAGTGACCAAAGCCTTCTCCATTTTCCCAATCTCCTTCCCAGCCCCATGGCTTGGCTCAGGCTCAGATGTCCCCCTGGGCCCCACACAGCCTCAAACTGCCTTCATCACCCATGGGTGTTCTGTTCTAAAGGAGATCCCAGCCTTGGTTCCAGGAGCTGTCTCCTAGCTCCGCCTGCTGTAGGCTGGAGCTCTGAAAGCAGTGCCAACCTGCTGTCTGTGGCCCCATAGAGCCTGCATCCAAAGGAAGCAAAGGAAGAGAGGACAGGAGGAGCAAGGGACAGGAGTAATGGGCACCTAGCCCCAGACCCTCACCTTGAGAGTCACTCCTAAGTGACCCTGTGGTATTTCCCTACAGGGTGATGTCCTGACCACTAAGTATCAAGTGGATCTTGGGGATGGCTTCAAGGCCATGTACGTGAACCTCACTCTGACAGGCGAGCCCATCCGGCACCACTATGAGAATCCTGGCATCTACCGTGTGTCTGTCAGGGCTGAGAACATGGCGGGCCATGACGAGGCTGTGCTCTTTGTCCAGGTCAACTGTAAGTCCACCGCTCCTTTGAGGCTGTGTACCTTCTGTGGAATGGAGATCTGGGGCTTTGGGAAAGCACAGGGAGTCTTGAGGGGTTGCTGCAGGTCCTCAGGCTGTGAACAGAATAGCAGGCAGGCTGAGCTCAGACATGGTTCCAAATTTTATTCACAAAAGTAATGGTGAGGATGGTAAGAGTGGTGCCCAAGGTACCACAAGTGTTAGGAATGATGGTGGTGGTGATAGTGGTGTTGATAGTACTGGCGATGATAGCAATGATGGAGGTGATGCTGTAGGTGGTGATGATGATGACCATGATGATGATGGTGATATTGATGATAATGGTGATGATAGTAATGACAGTGGTGGTGATGATAATGGTGCTGGTTTCATTAGTTAGTTTTGCATGGCTGAGGCTGTAATACCTGATTGAAACAGCTTAGGAAAATTGAATTTGGCTCACAGTTTTATAGGGCTTCTTTCTATCTATCATAACAAGGAAAGCGTGGTATCATCTACAGCAAGAACAGCGTGTAGGACCCAGTAGCTCCTCACATCACAGTGGTTCAAAATGCAGAGAATGAGGCTGGAGTGAGCAGTTGGGCTGTAACCTCCAAAGGTCTGCCTCCCGTGGTGTCTAGATCAGCCTCCTAAAGGCTCCCCAGCCTCTCTAAAAAGTGCCTCTAGGTGAAAAAATGCAAACTAAAATGAACCTAGGGGGGGACATTTTAGATTTAAACCACAGTAGCTTACCTCTGGTCCCCAGAAGCACACTGCAAACATCTCTAATGCTAAATGCATTCAGTACAACTTCATGAGTCACCATGGTCTCAGCAGTTCCAACCGTGCTCAAAAGCCTAAGCTCAGAGACTCCATTCATACCAAAGAAATCTCTTAGCAGTCCTTGTGAAAGGCAATTCTCCACTTCCTGTCTACAGTAAACATTACCCCTGGAAAGCAGGAGAAAAGGGAACAGCAAGAAAAGATTTGATCAAAACCAGCCTGCAGCACAGCAAGGAAGCACTGAGTCCCACAGCTCCACATAGCTCTTGGAGCACGTGCTGGTGTCGTGTCCTTCCCATTTCTGCACACTCTCCCACACACAGCATCCATTCATTGCCTGCAGGTTTCCTCTACCGACTCCCCATGTTTCTGAGCCCCATGCTGGGGTCACCAGTGAATCTTAAGCCCCACCCTCAGAATTCATGAGTTGCCCCGTCAGGGTCTCCCTGCAGGGGATTCGACCCTGCCATGCACACTTAAAAAACTTTCCTTTAAAATCTGAGTGCAGGCATGTGTGACCCTGGGACTCTTGCCTCAAGTGTGCCTGAATATCAAGTGCCACTTTTCCAAATCCTTTTTTCCAAACAACAGCAAAGTCTTAAACCTGCACAGTCAGATTTTGTGACAGCAGCGCCCCACGTTCCTGCCACCAGTTCTTTTGCTTCTCTGTGACCACAATACCTGACAGGAAGATCTTGAGGGAGGAGTGTTTACTTTCTCTCAGTGTTTCAGAGGGTTCATCCACGATGGTTGAGAATCACAGTGGAGTGGTTCAGGAATATGTGGCAGCCAAAGGCTGCTCACACCGTGGTAGAACAGGGGAGTAGAGACTGAGGTTTTCATTAGGGAGCAAGCAAGCAGCACCACTAGCTAGGGATCAAACATTTAAAACATGGACCAGTGGACATAAACCTTAACATCAGTGGTGATAATGAGAATGGTAGTGGTGATGGAACGGTGAGTGTCGATGCCTGTGATAGGTTGTGGTGAGTGGTGATTGTGAATGATGATGATAATGATGGATGTGGGATGCTGATGGTGATGCTAATGGGTTGTGATAAGGGGTGGTATTGGCAGTAGTGATGGTGATGGTAGTGGTGATGATAGATGGTGACAGTTGTGTTGGTGATCATGGTGATGGAGGTAGTGATGATGGTGGTGATGGGGATCATGGTGCTGATGGTAGTGATGATGGTTCTGATGGTAGTGATGATGATGATGGGGATGGGGATCATGGTGCTGATGGTATTGATGGTAATGGTGGTGGTGAGGATCATGGTGCTGATGGTAGTGATGATGGTGGTGGTGGTGATGGGGATCACGGTGCTGATGGTAGTGATGATGATATTGGTGATGGGGATCATGGTGCTGATGGTAGTGATGGTAGTGGTGATGGGGATCACGGTGCTGATGGTAGTGATGGTGGTGGTGATGGGGATCATGGTGCTGATGGTAGTGATGATGATGTTGGTGATGGGGATCATGGTGCTGATGGTAGTGATGATGGTTGTGATGGTAGTGATGATGATGATGGTGATGGGGATCATGGTGCTGATGGTATTGATGGTAATGGTGGTGATGGGGATCACGGTGCTGATGGTAGTGATGATGATGTTGGTGATGGGGATCATGGTACTAATGGTAGTGATGGTAGTGGTGATGGGGATCATGGTGGTGATGGTAGTAATGGTGGTGGTGATGGGGATCATGGTGCTGATGGTAGTGATGATGGTGGTGATGGGGATCATGGTACTAATGATAGTGATGATGGTGGTGATGGGGATCATGGTACTAATGGTAGTGATGGTGGTGGTGATAGGGATCACAGTGCTGATGGTAGTGATGATGGTGGTGATGGGGATCACAGTGCTGATGGTAGTGATGATGATGGTGGTGGTGATGGGGATCATGGTACTGATGGTAGTGATGATGATGTTGGTGATGGGGATCATGGTGCTGATGGCAGTGATGATGATGTTGGTGATGGGGATCATGGTGCTGATGGTAGTGATGATGGTGGTGATGGGGATCACGGTGCTGATGGTAGTGATGATGATGGTGGTGGTGCTGGGGATCATGGTGCTGATGGTAGTGATGATGATGTTGGTGATGGGGATCATGGTACTGATGGTAGTGATGATGATGGTGGTGGTGATGGGGATCATGGTGCTGATGGTAGTGATGATGGTGGTGATGGGGATCACGGTGCTGATGGGAGTGATGATGATGGTGGTGGTGATGGGGATCATGGTACTGATGGTAGTGATGATGATGTTGGTGATGGGGATCATGGTACTGATGGTAGTGATGATGATGTTGGTGATGGGGATCATGGTGCTGATGGTAGTGATGATGTTGGTGATGGGGATTATGGTGCTGATGGTAGTGATGATGATGTTGGTGATGGGGATCATGGTGCTGATGGTAGTGATGATGTTGGTGCTGGGGATCATGGTACTGATGGTAGTGATGATGATGATGGTGATGGGGATCATGGTGCTGACGGCAGTGATGATGATGGTGATGGGGATTATGGTGCTGATGGTAGTGATGATGATGGTGGTGATGGGGATCATGGTGCTAGTGGTAGTGATGATGATGGTGGTGGTGATGGCCCCAATGACTCTGATGGAAACAATGACTAGTAAGTAGTCAATGAAAGGGTCTGTGCCTGACTCTCCCCTAACCCTGAACTTCTGGGGACTCTTCAGCTCCCCTGCAGGCCCTCTACCTCGAGGTAGTCCCTGTCATTGGCATCAACCAGGAGGTGAACCTCACAGCTGTGCTGCTGCCCATGAACCCCAACCTCACTGTCTTCTACTGGTGGATTGGCCACAGCTTGCAGGTGCGCCCTACACCCCTTCCTGGTTTTCCCTCCAATAAATTGCCATCTGGTGTGGGGGGGGTGGGCAAGGTATTGCTCTTAGTACCTGGCCTCAGGGCACAGTGTGGGACCACTGGAAGGGACTGATCCTAGCCTTTCTTCACTCAATACCCGCCCTGAGCATTGGCTTGGGGTACCTCTGAAAAGTCCCTGGATAGTTCTGTGAAAGACATGGAACACAGTTGACTGGAAGTTCGGGTATGGCATGAGTCACTTTAGGCTCAGGGGAGGCTTTCCTTAGCGGAGTGGTGAGGGAAGGCATCACTGCAAGGCATAGAACTTGACCTCACTCAGACTGTTGTACACTGTGAGCCATGGCAAATCATGATCTGTTCTTGAAAAGGAGACACAACGAGGCCACAGTGCATATGATGAGGGAGCAAGAATCTCCATCGATAGGACCTAGGCAGGGGCACCCTTTCCTCACTCTGTGTGCAGTAGCCTTACACCTCCACAGACACGCTGACACACAGGGCTAAGAGAAGGGAAGGGCTTCAAGTATAAGGTCTTGCCTCTTGTAGTGGGGGGCTTGTAAAAGTACCAGGACTTTTGGTTTGAGGCTCTGTGTAGCTTTGCCACCTGAATGCCCCAAGCTCCATACTCATCTCCCAGAGCCTTTGCTTATAGAAGGCACAGCTTGACCTGTTACCCAGGTGATGCCACCACTCACCCATGATGAGACTATCTGCCTCCTGCCACAGGGCAGGGCCTGAGCTCCTGCTGGGACATTACCGTGAGTAGGACAGTGAACTGAACTGGGATGGGACACAGAGCCTGACCTGTGCTGCTTAGGAACCAACCAGAAGGCTCTAGATGAGGCCACAGGCAGCCTCTTCTAGAGACTGTGCCATGCTATGGAGGCAGGGCATGTTCCTGGTCCAGCTTGGAGCCAGGGTGTGCTAGCATCCCCCACACCTCTAGACACTGCCAGTGCAGAAACCTCCAGCCTCCCACTTGCTGAGGAAAGCCAGCACAGTCCCAGGATGGTCCTGAAAGTGGACCGTAGCTCTTCATCCTGCCAGACAGGCCTGATCCTGCTTGTGCCCACAGCCTCTGCTTTCCCTGGAGAACTCCGTGACAACGCGGTTTACAGATGCTGGGGACGTGCGTGTGACGGTGCAGGCTGCCTGTGGGAACTCAGTACTGCAGGACTCCAGGGTCATCCGCGTCCTGGGTGAGTTATCCCCCTCCTTCCTACACAGGTCAGCATGGGTGCACAACTGGAGAGGGCCCGCTCACTCTTGGGTGGCCTAGGCTGTACAGGAGTCCAGGCGGATTTGGGTTCTGTGACTGGCTGTATGGCCTTATTGAAGTGCCCCAGACTCTCTAACCTCAGTTTCTCCTCTCTATAAAATGAATAGTGTGTCTTGTGAGACCTATGAGTCTGTTGCTCAGTGATTTAACAAGAAAAGATGAGCGTCCATGTCCCCATGAGCTTCTCCACTTGCCACTCTGAGGATGGTCCTTAAGAGGACCTGGGGATGGTGTTCGCTTTATCTGCACTCTCTGGGGCTGTCAACCCCTCAGTAAAATACTGTGTCTGGAGGAGGAGGGGTCTCCCCAATGCACACTACCCCTTCAGCACACCTGAAGTTCATTCAGCTTAGTCCCTCAGCCGTGGACCACAGAGATCAGTCACATTACCCTGCAGGCTGAAGGATGAGGCTGCCCTGGGCTGGTCCTCCCTTCCCTGCCCACAGCATAGGGTGTTGGGTCACAGTTCATTGTCCCCTGAGCCCTCTGTTCCCCATAGCTATTTCTCTCTCAATAAGAGAAAGGAGAAGGAAGCCAGGGGAGGTGACAATATGGGGTTAGAACTCCCCTGACTCTAGAACAGAGCTGTGGGCCCTGAGAAATAAAATGTGGGTGACAAGATGGGCCCTCTAATCTCATGGGACTATTGGCATGGGGGGATGGCCAGTGGGTTGAAGTAGATGACATCATAGGGTAGAGTTCATGAAGCAGGTGCACGCAATGCCACGCTCCCTCCCCGGATAATAGCCACTGTCACCGTCAGTACATGTCAGGAACTGAGGGCTGAGCAAAAGGAGGGCTCTTATCTTCCAGACACAGAACCTGGTCCGTGGGGGTAGAGGTGAGGCTATCTGAACCATATGGCATTGCTACCTTGTCCAGGGTCCCAGCCACACCCCAGACCTCACTGGCTCCACCCTGTCTCTTCCAGCTCAGTTTCAGGTGGTGCCTCTGCAGTTCTCCAGAGACCTGGACACCTTTAACCCCAACACTCCTGAGTGGAGGGAGGACGTGGGGCTGGTGGTCACCCGGCTTCTCTCCAAGGTGTGGTTTGGGTTTCAGTTCTATCCTGAGCCATGGTGTGGTTTGTAGGCTGAGAAATTAGGGTGGGACAAGGCTGGGGCTGCTTGGGAAGTGGTGGGTTGCCCTGGGTCGGACACTCAGAGGGAGGGACAGGACTACATTGACAGACACTGTCAGTTCCTCTCCTCTGATGAGCCAGAGCTCTTAAAGCCACTACCAGTTCCCATCTGTGGGGTGCTTTTTCTGTACTGGACTCCTCAGACATAGAAAAAAAAACATGGGTGATCACTTCTCTCAGGCAACTCATGACAAAGGTAGTGGATTGGAGTGGGCAGTGGGATATCTAAGTCCCTAGGTGCCCAGAAAGGAAGAGGCTAGTCCCCTAGCTAAGACTACCACAGGCAGAAACCCACCCTGACCACACTTCCTGTGAACGCTGCTGGCGAAAGAGTTCTGGGTAATGAAGGAGCAGGAGTTTAGCTCAGCGGATATGGAGTGAAACTCCCAGGAGGCAGAGGGCTCCCCAGGAGCTGAGCTTTGTGAGCTAGGGGCTGCACAGGTATATGGCTAGGACTGGGCCAGGCTCAGGATGGGGAAATGCTTGCAAGGGCAGGCCTGAGCAGGTGGGGCAGCATGAGGGCCATGGCCAGAACCCGGAAGGGGCTGAGAGGCAGGAGTGTGGAGCAGGACAGGTGGCCAGGACATACCTAGGTCAGGAAGAGAGGGCGGATGTTGCTGCAAACTTAGCTTGTGACAAAGGATGAGGAACAGTAGAGGATCCAAGTGTCCTGCCTGTCCCCACAGGAAACCAGCATCCCTGAGGAGCTGCTGGTGACCGTAGTAAAGCCAGGACTGCCCACCATAGCGGACCTGTATGTGCTCCTGCCCCCTCCCAGGCCCACAAGGAAGAGGAGCCTCACAAGTGACAAGGTATGTCCATGGCCACCTGAGCCCAGGTGTGCCCTGCAGGGCAGGGCTGGGTGGCTGAGGGCATAGGTTGAGTCATTCCTGACAAGCACATCTCTGTGGGACATCACTTGAAGGTTTATTTCTTTCCATAATGCTGTCTGACCTGGGGTACCACCATCTCCTGGCATCCAAGGTTGATGAAATAAGCAGCTTCCAGGGGGAGGAGGCTAGGCAGCTTGTGGGGATGGTTTCCATTCTCTAACACCATCGTCTGGAGCTGTCATCTGATCTCAGCTTCGCTGCTAGGGGTACTGGGACACACAGATGAGCACTGTGGAAGACCCTGGGCCTCAGGGCAAACCAGAAGTCGGCTCAGCAATCCTAGGGTATCCTCCATGAAGTGCCTCGACAGGGGGTACCTTGGGGACTGTCATTAGAGAGGCCCCCATATGCTGAGTAGTCTTATGCCAACTGGCTCCATTGTGAAGGTGAAGACAAGGTCACAGGGACAGTGGTAGCCAGCCAGGCACCCAGGAGGTCGTGGGATGACCACTCCCTGGTGTCAGTGTGCAGGAGTGTGCGCCTGTAATGAATGTTCAGGGTGCGGATGGAGGCAAAGCCTTCTCTCCTCCGAAGACTGGGATTCTGTGCCCGTTGCAGCTTCTGGCTCTGCTCAGTGGATCTAGCTAGGATTAGGATCTCAGAGACGTAGCCGTATGGACATGAGTGTCATTGGGCACAGTTGGGTTTCCATGCTGGGTCCTGCTCAGTGGCTGACAGGTGGTAACACAAAGATGATGAGGCCTGGACAAGCTCTGACGTGGGCTGCGAGCCTCAGCTCTTGGCCATGTCACAGGGGTTGTGTTCCCCCCCCCCCCAGAATTCCCTAACCCATCAGCTCCTCTAACTCCCCTCTTAAGAGGAGTGTCCTGCTCTGTCTTGTACTTGTGGTCTTCCACTTCCTGCAAGCCTCACTGACCATTACCAGGGTGGGGACTTTGGGAGTACTCCAGATCTTCCACCTCCCCCACACATATACTGAAGCCTGTCCTCTGTTCTGTGTTGAAATGAGAGCTGGTTGATAGCATGACTACCTGCACCATCAGTGGCTCCTAGCGAACCCCACTGCTGGGCTCTCCTGCTATTCCCTGATGAGAACACAGAGGCATTAGACAGCATCCCTTCCCAGGCCCAGAGGACTCTCCAGTGACCTCCTTTGCTTACAGAGACTGGCAGCCGTGCAGCAGGCACTGAACTCCCATAGGATCAGCTTCATCCTTCGAGGAGGGCTCCGTATCCTGGTGGACCTGAGGGACACAGATGAAGGTGACAGACCATATTGGGTCCTCTCTGGGTCACGGTGGGCATGAGACCAGCCCAGTGGATGCTGAGAGTGATTATAGGGCTTGTATGAACCTTTATCTGGCCGCCAGCAATTCCTCTGCCTGGGGCATCCCTGGCTAGACACATCAACTCCTACACAGCTAGCCCTGGGCCTCACCATCTTGGCATGGTCTGTATGGAGGCAGCCACCACAACCATCAGGAACCTGCCAATTCACCAAAACTAGTACAGAAGGGCGCTGCTCTCCTCTGCAGGAAACCCAGACAAAGTGGGTCCTACTTATAGTAGGACTTCGCCAGGAAGAGAGGCCAACCCTCCAAGACCACATATCATGTTCTTTATCCTTCATAACCTGCTGTCCACTCAGCCATGTGTGAAAGTCCTGCTGGACAGCATGAAGTAGGCTCATCTAGGCCAGGGCTGGGGACAACCAGCCCATAGCTTCTCCTCTTGCTGTTCTTCTTGTAGGTCCTCAAAGGCCAAGTGGCAGTGGTGGCTACTGGGCCGTGGTGGTCCTCTTTGTCATTGGGCTCTTTGCAGTGGGAGCGTTCATCCTCTACAAGTTCAAAAGGTAAGGCCTAAAAAAAAAAAAAAAAACAAACAAAAAAAAAAAAACAAAAGGTAAGGCCTCCCAGCAGCCTTGACATGTGGCAAGCCACTCATGGCCCTAGAGGCGGTGGCTTCCACAGGCCATGGAGGAAGGTGGTATGAGTCTTTCTTTCCCTGTGCTGGTGACCAGGAGACTCTCTGTCTCCCTTCTTCTCAGCCTTGTCCTCATCACAGGTTCAGGGCATCTCTTTCTTCACTCATCCTCCCTGGAGGGTACACTGCTTGCCCTACAGTTGAGGAGGCAGGATTCGAGGAGGCACAATACTGAGCCTAAGGCTGGTGCGACAGGACTGGCCTGTTGTACCTCTGCCTCCCGGCTTCCTACACCTCAGCTATGGCTGCCACAGGGGCTTCCAGTGACCTGAGGGCACCAGAAACTCCAAGGGGGATTGAGAGACCATATGTCTATACAGACCTTTAAACCCCTCTTCCCTCTGTGGCCCATCCTCACAGTGCACATGGGATAGCTCCATGGATGTTGGGAAGAAGCCATGCCCCTCATCTTCTATGCCAATGTGCTGAGTGGGGCTGATGGCTGGCAGAGCTCAGAGTCCTCTTCATGGGCTCCACTGGGAGGCAGCTCTAGGATGGTGACCATGGGAAGATACAAGCCCACTCGACAGACCCAACTACAAGGTGATAGGCATGGTAGTGCTTCCTGGAGGCAGACAGCCACCAACCCCCCTGTGAAACCCACCTGAATTCAGGGCCTGTGCCTGCTATTTGTTACCCTCTAGCAAGGACACCCTTGGAACACTGTGTTACAGGCCAAAGTGACAATACTCTAGTCACCTCTGTCCCCTAGCACCCTTCATATTACAGGGCCAGGACCTAAATGGCAGGCAGCCCTACGGGTGGCCTAGTTTTGAGCATACCTCAGAGATCTGGCTGGATGCTGTCCTGCCACAGGCCTGCCTCAGTCAGCTAAAGGTTTCCCCCTTCATAGCTGTAGTGTTATTGTCTAGAAAAGGGGATGCAAAGGAAGAGGCTGAGGAGGGGAGGAAGAAAAGTAGCCCACTGAGCAGCATTCCTGCCTTGCATGGCTCCAGGATGGTGGGACATGAGCCCTGGGTGGAGAGACAAGCGGTAGGACCAAGTCCTGGGTCTGGGTGGATGCCCATGGCCAAGCAGACGGATGCTCCTGGACATCTGCATGAGTGGATGTCACTGTCACTGTGAGCATGGATTCTCCTCTAGACTTGGTCCCATCCTGTGTGGGAAATGTAGGGCTGTGGATGGTCAATCAGAGGCCTGTGGTCCTGCCTGCGGTAGATGAGGCTCATAGCAGGGACAGAGTTCTGGTCCCTGTGGGTGACTGTCAGCCTCGCCCTCCAGATTCCCCAAGTGTCCAGTGGTTCTTCTACAAACTGTCAGGAGGATGCTGCCTGTGGTGGTGGTGGCCCAGAAGACAGGACAATTCCTGCCATGTGCCAAGACGGGGAGGCACCGGATATGTCCAGAGTGAGGCTGGTCCCACATCCTCAGGGCCAAGACCATCATTCTGAACCAACTCAAGCTTTAAAGTTGGAGGGGAGAGATATGTTGCCATAAAAACAGAGAGCTCAGATGGGGGGCCAAATGCCCAGGCAACCCCAGGGGGAAAGGCAGAGCAGGGCAGAGGAATTCTGAGCAGTCAGTAGAAGGGGACTTTAGAGCTTTAGAGCGTCGTTTTCCTTTTATCCATCTGGGCTTTTTGCGCTGCCTAGCCCGTGGCAGCTAGGGGGCTGGCTGTGTTCTGACTGATGCTGTCCTCAGCACTGGGATGCCAGGTAACAAGCCGCTCAATGTTCCTGAGTCTTACAGCCACCAAAAAAGTCTGTTTCTCCCTGACACCGAGCCCCTTGTGGGGCTGGCAGGACTGTCACTGGTTACTCAGGAGTCTATAGTGACAGGTAGGGCCACCCCCAACATCTAAGTCCATCACTTAGGTGTCCCTTCCTGAAGCGGACATGACTCATACCCCCTCTGGGCACAGCTAGTTCCTCTCCTACTCAAGGGACCGAATGTGCCTACCTCCACACGCCTCCGCACGCTCTCGCCACCACCACTCCCTAGGCCTCAGTCTCTGTGTCTCTGAATGGGCCTATGACCTTTCTATACTTGGCTGGAGTTAGTGGGGCTATTCTCAACACAGTGGGCCCTGCCTGTGGCTCTGAGCCCCAGTCCTAGTGGGGCAGAATGTGCTCTGTCACCCTCTCTGCTCCCCCCCCCGGGGCCTGAACTAGAAAGAAAGTGGACAGTGGAGTCTCAGGAAGTCTAGATGGACAGAGTTCAACAACTGCCCCTCAGGACTGCCCCAGCACTGTGTAGGTGTGTATGTGCTTGTGTGCTTGTGCATGCATGCACGTGCGTGCGCGTGTGTTTGTGTGTGTGTGTGTGTGTGTGTTACTGTCCTGGCTGCCAGGTGCTAGGAGACAAAGAAGCCAGAGCTTCCACAGCTGTAGCGTGCCTGGATAAAGAATAGGGAGGTGATTATATGCAGCTAGCGGTGGACAGCAGAACGTTGGGTAGAGGGCACATACTGGAGGGTGGGCTCCCTGGGGAACAGTCTTGGGTGGCACTGTCTACACCATGCCCACCAGGGACTTGGGACCAAGGACTCATTCAAAGCGGAGCTGTATCTCTGGCCAGCAGGAAACGCCCGGGCAGGACGGTGTACGCCCAGATGCACAACGAGAAGGAACAGGAGATGACGAGTCCCGTGAGCCACAGTGAGGATGCCCAGAGCACCATGCAGGGTAGGAGGCGGGGCATGGGGACCCTTCTGCTCCCACCACCAAGGGGTCCATCAGAGCCCAAGGGGCACAGACCGGGCCAGCCCTGCTAGAGGGTGTCTCTGGGTCATGAGTTCTGCCACAATAAAGAGAGAGCCCTGGGCTAACAGGGTGAAGTTAAAGGCTGCCTGAGGGCACCCTCCTGGGAGAGTGGGTGGTCAGCCTGAAAAGCCCCCATAGAGGCAGGGAGCTCCCTCCCAGGAGTGTGAGACTGCCCCACCCCCATCCTCCCCTGCACTCCCATTAGCTGTTTACTGAAACACAGAGTTCAAAAGCATTGTCCATATGGATCCTCAGAACAGCGCGCGTTACCATTTACACAGGATTTCCACCAAGGTAATTCCCTTCCTGTCATGCCCGCAGGGAGAGGACCAGACCTGGCACCTTGGCTGTGCCCCTCCTCCCCATCTCCCTTATATCATTTTCTCTGTCCTGTGGCTCCTTAGCTGGTACAGTGCCCAGGTTTAACCAGAGCCCTACTACCTGAATCTCTGTCCCATACAGGCCCTACCCATAGCCCTTTGGTGTTGGTGGGTACCTCTGCCTACTCACCCTTAGTGGCTGTGAGCACTCTGCAGAGAGTGGCACACAGCAAGGCTCTGTACAGGTTAGCTGTCACAGGCATTCACCTGAAAGACCTGTATCCCAGTCTGTTGGTCCTCAGAGTCATGATGGCCCCCACCTTGAGAATTAGTGACCCAGCAAGGTCTTCAGTCACCCAAGGTGGCACAAGGGCAGTCTGATCCCATCCTGCATTCTCCAGGCCTTCTGAGCGCGAGGGGCAGATTCCCCAGCCCTTCCAGCCACTTCCCACATCTGCCAGCCCAGGGCATTGATCAGAGGATGGATGTGCAGCTTCTGGGGCCCTCACAGCATCAGTGACTTACTGAGCACTCAGGAGGTACCAGACCTAGGACTTCTGGCCATTGTCTGACCCTGGGAGCAGCAGCTGCTTCAGTGTTTGCAGATGGGTAGCTGGAACTTGGCCTTGGAGTCGCTCGTGTGACAAGAGGGAGCTGGAGGAAGATAGCCTTGTGCATAGCCTTATGCTTAACTTTGTGCTTTGCAGCCAAGTGCTGCCCAGATAACCAGGCCCCGCTCTCATGCAAGGAAATCATAGCCTCTGCTAGGAGGGTGTGGGGGTCTCAGGAAGTCCACTATCCCGCAGCCACATGTGACATGTAAGCACCTAGTAATAGTGCCAGGACATTCTTAATGGGGACCTTGATGTGGACTAGACACTGCTTATGACAGTCCTTCATGGTGCCCTGGCAACTGATGGTACAGAAGATTAACTGGGGCCAGTAAGGTGGAGGCCCTGATGGAGAGTCACACGGATAGCTAGATACAGCCCCCGAGCTGGCCCCCACAGCCTGGGTAGCACCAGCCCCTCCCCCTGACTAGTACCATCTGTTTTGTGCACACAGCAAGAGAGGGAGACAGCTGTGAAGAACATCCCCTGGTCTCACAATGCAGCCCATGCTGGGACATCTATTAACCTGTCTTTGACAATCACTGTGTTCCCTCTCTCCCCCTGTGCCCCCCCATCTCCTTCCCTGTCTCCTGGTCTATACCTCACACCACAGTGCTTTTTGCCGAGAGGGGGCAGAGCCTCAGCCCTTCCTGCGCCCCCTTGCTGCCGATGCCAGGGTTAGCCCTCACGCAGGTCAGTGAGTGCCTCACTGCACAGCCCTCTGGACCACTGCTTGTGGTGGCACCTGGCACTTTCTTCCCTCCTGTCACCACCTAAGACACTGGAGACCCCACCCCCACCCTGCACCAGGCACAGGGGATGCCACAGTGCCCGCTGCATGTTGGCCCCAGGTGCATCTGAGGTCACGTGTGTTCCTGTGTGGTCTGTTTCCCACCATCTCCACTAATGGGCTTCCTCCTTCTGTTCCCTAGGCAACCACTCGGGTGTGGTCCTGAGCATCAACTCTCGTGAGATGCACAGCTACCTGGTGGGCTGATGGCACCAGCTGGCCAGGACACTCTCTTCCTGCTTCCTCCACAGAGGGCGCAGGACCACCAGTGCAGCTGGAATGACGTTCCCCCTGAGACCCGTGGAAAGGCCATCTCCTCTAGCTGTCCCCACTCAGAGGACAAACACCTCTCCCTGTCAGCCCCAGCTGGCCCATGGGGTCCTGGGGCAGCCGACTCATGACCCACCTGGACACATGCCTGTGGTGCCACACCAAGTCCCCACCCTTGACTCTGAGGCATCACAGCCCTCAGACCTGGACATGCTGCCCTGGCCTGGTTTCTCCCAGCCCATTCCTGGGGTGACCCCGCAGCCGCCCCCAACACCAAACTTGCAGACCTGTCAGCCCAGGCCCACAGTCCCTGCAGAGGACCCCAGAGCCAGGAAGTCTACAGGCCAGGCCTGCTCAGCATCCCCCTCCAGGTGGCCACTCTCCCCACTGCAGGGTTAATACCTGCCTCGGTAGAGGGTAGAGCTATTTGAGTCTGGGGGCTCTTTCTTTTAACTTTCTGTTTTCAAGGCCAGGCAATAGAAGCCATCTAAGACCTGTCAGAATCCCACTCTCAGAAACCCTTATTTAGGATGCCCAGGACTGGGTTTAGAGGGGCAAAGATCCTCTGGTTTTCCCTCAGGGCTATGGGGCGGGGGTGGGGAGGGGCAAGAAAGGAACGGACCCTTACATGCAGTTCTTGCTCAGCCTTCCACTGCCTCTAGGTTGATGACTCTGGCTTCCACCAGGCCTGGGCTCTAGAAGAGTCCACAGGCCCCAGAAAGACACATGAGCTGCATGCATCTGGCTTTGATGCCTTGCGGTTGGAGAGACCCATGTAGAGCCAATGAGAAGAGGTGTAGGAGGGCAGTGTCTCCTGGTAAAACAAAGTAGAGGACCCAGAGACTGGTGACATTTTCAGGGTCGTAGAAAGCAAGCAGTGGAGGTGGCTCCTGGGTCAGCTCTCTGCTCCTACCCTGCAGGGTGCCTGCTGCTGTCTGCTCCCACTGCTGGGTCAGGGGCCCAGCACAGGCTGACACTGTGAGCTGGCACAATTCACCTTTTGCCTTGAAGCTGAAGTCAGTACCCCTTCCCCCTCCCCTCCTCTTCCCTCTTCCCACCTCCAGACTCTTGTTGCCCCATCAGAACCCAGGCCTAGACCAAGGCCCTGGTGTCTCTACACCTTCTGCTGCTGCTTGGTGCATCCACCAGTACCCACCAGTTCTCCCTGAACAAGAGATGTGGCCTATATAAGAGAAGAGGGCTACGACAGACCCTCACGCAGGACAGCTCCAGAACTTGGTCTCTGTTAGGGGATGGGCTGAGTGTCTAATTGTTCATGTCACAGACAGGACAGCAAAGACCAAGGCAACTTTGTGGGGCACAAAGATGGTCTTTGGACGGTCCCAATTGTACCCCAGCATCCCTCACTTCCTGCCACTTTCTAGGGCTTAGGGGTCTCTCCAGTGGTGACTGTAGGCTGCCCTCCTTGTGAGGGGCTACAGATGGGAACCTAGTACTAGTGAAGGCAGTGACACCATAGGAATTTTGCTCCTCAGATCTTCTTGCTGTTCCAAAAGAAACCCAAGTAGAGCCCTTTCCCCCCATCCATGTCCCCACGTCCTTGTTTTCCCAGTGTCACACAAAAGATGCTCATGCTCCACACAGTCCCCACAACGTCCAAAGTCAGCACAGAACCCCTGGACATAGCCCCCCACTTTAGCTCACCAGTGCCTGGAGTACCATCTGTAGGTCTTTGCCTTCGGCGAGCATGCCGTGCCCCTCTCTCGGACACGTGGGTAGGCTTTCCCTAGCTATTTGGATTTCATGTTACTGTTTCTCTTAAGGACATTTGGAGTGTGTAGACCCAGGAGCCTCCCTGGTTCTCATCTCCATAACTGCAGGCCACTATGCAGGCACGGGGTTCCCCTGCTCATTAGCTGAGGTGCCATGCATTGTACAGCCAGGGGCAAAAGCACCCACTGGCAGCCCAGACGCTACCAGCTCAGGGGCTCATGTCACTCTCCACTGGGCCCTGTGCATACCTGGCATGTGGGCATAGCAGAGGTGATGAGTTCTTTGTTTTTCCTTTCTAAAAAAAAAAGAAAAAAATCAAATAAATCATTTGTGATGCTTTTAACAAAGATTAAATCAACAGGGTCTGTGTCTGCCTTAGTGTGAAGAGCTGCTTTCTGCTTTACATATACGGATACTTCAAGCACATACATCACCCCATCACACACCATATCACATGTATACCACCCCACAAATCACAGCACAGCACAACACATACCAAGCCAACATGGTCCGCGTCTGCCTTAGTATGAAGGTATGTTTACTGCCTATCTATGCATACTTCACACCACGATTTGCACCACACACATACCATGCCACATGCCACACAGAGAGTGGGGGTGTATTCCCTTGGTAGGGGAAGGGCCTAAGGCTGGAAGTCCCTAAACAGACACTGACCTGGGATTTTACAGGGCCCTTGGGTATTCCCCTTTTCTCTATTGGTCCCATTCAGAAACCGCCTCCCATGCCTTCCTGCTGTTTCCTCTCACAGTGACCGACAGCCTGCTTTGGATGTTCTAGTTTACCTATGTCCGCCTAACTCTTGTTCCTTCCCCACCTCTCAGAGATGTGCACCAAATGTTGCCATGGCAGGGGGAGGGACAATGGCCGCTCTAATTGGTCTATGTTGAGAGAAGACAGTGCTGAGGGAGGTTTCAGTCCAAGAAAGAGAAGATTCCATGGCCTCACTGAATGAGAGAACAGGGGACTGACTCTCTACAGATGTGCCACAAAGCACCCCAAAGCCTAGCTGACCTTGGATGGGAGCAGGGCTGGGGGGATATTCCCTTTTAATCCCTCTGGCTGTAGCATTACCATAGCCTCTAGGGAAGATGACTGGACACCTACATCAGTTACTTCAGTCTAGAACTGTGAAATATTTGGATAAAACTTGGGCAAAAGCCAAACATTTAAATAAACTTAGATTAGATGTATATTTTCATTATTAAGACAGTCCTTGTAATTGTTACAAAAAGTAGCCAAATAACTCAATTGATCTAGGCAGAAGTTTGACAGCAATGTGTTGAAGTCTGAGCTTTTACAAACCTTCTATAATGTTCTCAGACCTTCATAACCGGCTTTCTTTCCAGTTTTCTTTCCTACTCTGGAAAAATACTCAGTCATATTATAAGAAACCAGGACATTAACAGACCAGCACTCAACAAGCCCATCTGTGACAATCTTTCGCAAATTGACACAGGTGATGTCATGGCAATTATTTGGCTTAGAAGATAGTGCTGTATAATAACCCCTTAGCAAAAAAAAAAAAAGTAGAATCCAAATTGCATAGGTAGTAAATTCATAATTACCTGTGTAAACTGTGGGTGTCTTGGGGTTTCTATTTCTGTGAAAAGACACTATTTTCTTATAAAGGAAAACATTTAATGAGGGTGGCTTGCTTACAGTTCAGAGGTTTAGTCTATAGTCGTCATGGCAGGAAGCAAGGCAGCATGCAGGCAGACATGGTGCTGGACAAAGAGCTGAGAGTCCTTACATCTTGACCCACAGGCAACAGGAAGTGGCTTGAGACACTGGGCGTGGCTTGAGCATATATAAAACCTCAAAGACTGCCTCCACAGTGACATACTTCCTCCAACAAAGCCACACCTCCTAATAGTGCCACTCCTTATGAGTTTATGGGGACAGTTACATTCAAGCTACCACAGTGCTACATGGTAAGGTTCCAGTTAACCCTATAGGAAACGCAAGGCAGTCTTCACACAGTACCCAGAGAGAACTCCCATAACCAAGCTTCTGGTTTTGAAGGAGTATAAGTAGTAGATATAAAGTTTTTAATCATATATTGTAATAGTCACAGTTCCCTCATTATTTGGCTCTTTGTGGTTCTCCTTTATCCCTGTCATAGAGCTGGAGGGCCATCTGGACTCAGGAGAGGTGGTTTTGGAGGACATTGAGATAAAACATGCTTGGGTCTGAAATGGGAAATCCAGACTCCAGAGCCAGCCTTCAGGGAGCTCAAATAGTGCACGACAAGTTAATGTAATCGCAAAAGCCATTTGTTCCTCTGTAAAACTGAACCCAGCGGTTTACATTGGGCAAGAGACTCACTGTTAAGTCTAGTGTAACTTAAGTCCCTGGCTGGACTTGGGGTGACCAACTGCTTGGAGACCTGTAACACCCCCTTTTATCCTAAGGACTCACTAACTAGAGGGCTCTGTGACTATAGATGAGTCTGAATTCTCCCACCATCTCCTGCAAAGGGAAACATCTCAGGGGATGCTGGGGCTGTGCCTCCTGACAAAAGAAAATCGGGTTTTCTTGCCTAGGAATCTAATTCTGCCCAGGATTGAGAGGGTATCCAAGGGACAACTGTGGAGGAATTTTGAAGCCAACTTGTCCCATCTGCAATGAGGTAGAAGAGAGAGACGGTTTGGGTCAGGGTTGCCCTCTCCCTCCCTACCCAAATTCTCTAGTCCACTGGATGGGCGGGTCCAGTCTGTCACCAGGGAGGAGCCTGTCCTGGGAGGAGGTTGGACTGAAGTCCACACCTGCTAATGGTTCAGTCCCTGCCATTTCCTGGTTTTCTCCTTTGATCTTCAACAGGGTCAGATTGCCATTCTGTCCCCAACTGTGGGGACTTGGGCCCAGATCCCTAGAGCCTCATTGTTATTCAAGACATTGATGCCACCAGTGCTCAAAACATTGGATTTACCATAAACCACAGAAGCTTCAAGGGGCACAGAAGCACCACTTGCCATGTTCTCTCTGCAGCTGCTCTGCTGATCCTATTACCACGGTGAAGACATTTCCAGTGGGCAGTAACTCAGCCACATTCACAGAGCTAGAGACAGAGTCAAATGCAAGGAGGAGGCAGGGAGCCTCCTGCCGATCAGCCCATTGTACAAATGATCACGGTATATACTAGGGGGAGCCCAGAAGCAAGATTTGTGAACCTCATTCTGGGATCCACCTACCTGTCAATTAAAAAATTCTTCAAGTGTCAATCATTTGCAGAAATTCCAGAGGAACAATTTGCATTGCGTATGTTCTGGTTCTGAGAGGGAAGATCCAGGACGCAGAGTTAAAACCAGAAAAACTCAGTATTGGGGGAACAAATGACCCCCGATAGTCAGTCGGTGCTTCCCTCAGAACGGCCATAAACCAGGCCTATTATCAGCCACAACTGCCAGGCAGGGTTGACACTCTGCCTCTGCGCAGGTTTACATCTAGCTGGTCCCCAGGTGAGCAGGCTGGAGGCCGTAGGCAAGAAAATTCCTGGGTATGCAAGTTTCATGCCTGTGACATGGCCCAGAGTCTGGTATCACCCAGTTGAAACAGGTAACACGCAGCTCACGGGTTCTTTTTAACTCAGGCAGCAAGATTTCAAACACGTGCTGAGTCCAATCCAGCCATTGCTATTTGTCATCTACCTCATCATTTCAGCAGGAACCAGCCATCGACATCCACCCTCCCGATTACATCTCTAAAGAGAGGGTAGATCCTCACAGCCAGAGGCCTAAAGCCACCCTCGAAGGAGCGGCCATTATTTAATTGGGAGGAAGCGTCATAGTCCCAAGCATCATTCGGGTAGGTGACGATCACGACACAGCTTGTGGACATCTGAAAGGATATGCTTCACCACTAGGAGAACAATATCCTCCAACCTCCATAGAGCCTTGGGTATAGTGCCCAGCCCGGGGACTAGCCAAGAGTGTGGTATCTGAGGTCGTAAAGCAGCATTGGGAAATACGGCAGTAGTGGAGCAAGATGCTATGCTCTATCTTAACTATAGGATCGAGACTCAGTCCAGATACTCAGAGCCCAGCAACCTGATTTCAGAGCCCCAGAGCCTCACCCATTCTTGTGCTCTTGACTCTCCGACATCCCTGCTCTGCCCGAACCCCTCTGTCACCTCTGGGTTTTTCCCAAAGGTACTTCCTTTTGTGATAACACATGGCAGAAACGGAAGTGCTTAGGAAGCACAGGAACGTGTAACAGCGTATCGAGCTTCACCCAGTAAAACCCGGTCCATCTGATTCTCAGTCTGTGCCTGGACCTGCTTAAAACTCTGGAGACTTCCTGCTTCTGATTACTATTTCACGTGAAAGATCACTCACTGCTTTATCCTCAGTTTATATTTAGACCAAGACTGTGTACAGGAAAATATCAGGTCTTCTTTCCTTCTTTTTTAAATTTTTTAAAATTTATTTTTCAAGACAGTGTTTCTCCGTGTAGCCGTGGCTGTCCTGGAACTCACTCTGTAGACCAGGCTGGACTCAAGCTCACAGAGATCTGCCTGCCTCTGCCCCAAGTGCAGGGATTAAAGGAGTGTGCCATCAAGCCCAACGGCAGATGTTCTTAAGACCCATGGAATGAAGAGTTCCTAGGGGCCTCTACTTCCGCTGACCCATTTTTAGACAAAAGAAGATATATCAGAGCCTATCCCAAATCTTTTTTTTCTCCCTCTCCACAGGGTCCTCTGGAGATTTTACCTACATAGACTTAGGTACTTGTATTCTCTCTTTCCTTATTAAAGACCACGAAAGTAGGCGAGTCTGTTTAGATGTCTGTCCTCACAGATGTGCCTGGGACCCTAATGAACTTCTAATCTCATCTTGCCTGTAAAGGACCCATCACTCGAAAAAGTTTTTGAAATGTTTGACCTTTTTCTCAAATTTATAATCTATAAGAAAGCAAAATAAGCATTCAGAGTGAACGATTTCCTTGTAATCTAGAGAATACAGAATACTCTTTTTTTTTCCTCAGCCTGTTTGTGTCATAGCAACCAGAAAGTGAAAACATAAGCAGGAACCAGGTCACAATGGGGCAGGAACCAAAGCAAGCAGTATACAGGAGAAAACAGAGAAAAACATACTTGGGGGTGCTGGGCACTCAAAGAGAAAGGCATTAAGACCAAGAGGAACCGCCATCTCCAGCAGGCTGATCCCTCTTTGCCTCAGCTCACACCATACCACACCACACAATACAACACCACACACCAAAATACAATACACGCAGCACAACACAACACACACACACACACACTGCAACACTCTCACACTATACCACAACATACACACCTTACCAAACACCACACGTCAAAATGCAACACACATAAACAACACACACTACAACACATTCACACCATTCCATAACATACACACCACACCAAACACAACAGGCACACCATACATACCACAAGACACATACCACTACACACACACCACCACCCACACCACATCAAACACACTACATGCCACACTAGACTACGAACACAACAGGCACACCATACATACTACAAGACACATACCACTACACACACACCACCACCCACACCACATCAAACACACTACATGCCACACCAGACTACGACATACATGCCATACTACACCACACATACACACACACATACAACCACAAATGCCCCTAGAATTGTGACCCCCCAGGGCAAAGTGTGCCCCCAGTGGATATGAGTAGAAATAAGAGAGGAGGCCGGACACATGTTTGTGTGCACGCTGCCTCTCTGCCACATTTTCTGTGCCACAGATGCCCTTTTCTTAAGAATCCAGGAGGATTTTCCAGATTAAAGTCTTTAAAATGTCCTCCAAGCCTTGGACACCTCTGACCTTGAATTATCCCTCTACCTGGGTGCCAGACTAGAGCAGGGCCAGGAGGACAGTGAGACCAAAACCCAACCTTACAGGTGATCCCAGGCTGGCAGAGCGTACTGGCTCATTTTGGATGTCAACTTGATACAAGCTAGAGTCATCAAAGAAGAAGCCTCAGTTAAAAAAATGCCTTCATGAGCTTCAGCTGTGAGGAAGGCGTTTTCTCAATTAGTGATCAATGGGGGAGGGCCCAGCCCATGGTGAGTTGGTGATCCTGGATTCTATAAGAAAGAAGGCTGAACAAGCCATGTGAAGCAAGCCAATAAGCAGCACCCCTCCATGGCCTCTGCATCAGTTCCTGTCTCTAGGTTCCTGCCCTATCTGAGTTCCAGTCCTGACTTCCTTCAGTGATAAAAAGCAATGTTGGAAGTGTAAGCCAAATAAACCCTTTCCTCCCCAACTTGCTTAGAAACCCTAATGAAGACAGGGAGGGGGAAGGTGACCACATGGGAGCTGCGAGCAACCCAGTCTAGGGACAGGAGCCAGGTTCCTGCAGAGAAGCTGTGTTTGTTTGTGCTGGATGGGAGCTGAAGCCTGAGCATTTGGGAGGATATACAAAGACCAGAGAGCCTTGTGTGTGTGCAGTGTAGGAGCTGGAGAGGGAAGAGGGGGTACTTTGGAGAGGGCAGGATTACACCATGTCCTCTTCCTGCTATGGCCCCTGGGCTCTGTATTGATAAGGTCTTTCACTGAAGGTGTGCTGTGAGACCAAGAAATGAAGATGATATTGCAGGTGACACCTCCCAACAGCACACCTCTTCAGCACTCAGCTTCCCCCAGCCCTTCTTCCAGCTCCCTCACAGTCACCCGTGCATGCCCAGGCCCTCACACATCTAACCTAAGTGTCCGGGGCTCAAGTGCTGCAGAGCCTCCTCATGCCTCGAACTGTGCTCTCAGGTCTTGGCCAGGGGCATCAGTAGTGAGTGCCTGGTGACTTACAGAGGGACTGGATTTGCAGAGAAAGGAGGTTCTATGCTAGGGCATCTGTAGGCACTTCCAATGCAGTACATGGATGCCTGGTCCAGCCAACCTCCTTCCATGAGAGCTGTGAGAGGCGTCCATAGCTCCTCTGCTTCATCCCGGAAACACTGGCCGTGGAGATGCCTCGAGGTGCAGGAATAGCAGCCAAGCATGGTTATGTTCTGTGGAACTGGGTGGCGATGCTCCCTTGTCGTAGTATAGATGAGACTGTTTGTAACAAGAATCTCAAACCTAGCATGCCCAGTCCCAGTATGCCCATGCACTTGGCCCAGTCCAGGACTTGCTGGCTCACCGCTGGGCTAACAGCAGCATTGGCAGCCTGCAGCTGATGTCATTATGACCCACGTGTTCAGCTCTGCTAATGACCTACCTAGATCTTGGCTCAGAAAGCAATACTAAGCTGTGCCTACCAACAGGGCAATGATGGGGCAATGGCATCTCAGCGATAATGACAGCTTCAGTCTTGGCCATGCATCAATTCCAGCAGAAGGCACATCCCACAGCTCCATGGGCCATTCTGGCAGTCTCCGTGAAGCAGAAATGAAAACCACTCCATAGTAAGGGGGGGGGCCTGAGTTGCAGTGCCAGCCAGATCTGGAAATGCTCAGACCACCCATGACCACAGCAGGTGCCTTTTTGACACGGCCACAGCAGGGACTGGCGTGAGAAATAAACCCTCACTTCATATTAAGAGCACTGGAGACTCCAAGTAGTGAAAGCAATGCAGTTAATTTTATGACCTCACAAAGTTAGGTCAGCCTAAAGAAAAGGCAAGAAGGACTGGTTCATAGATGTAGTGCAATAAAACCATGGTGTTTGTATGTTCCTAATTACATTTCCCTTCTCCTGAATTCTTCATTGGCTGAGTTCTTCAGGGGGATATAATCTTCAATGGTCTTGCATAATCCCTGCCCAAACTCCCCATCCCCCTGAGTCCCAAGATTCCCCATTTCTGCTCCATCACATATCTGCATGTAACTTTTCAATCCTAGGATAAACTGAGAGAGCCACGGCAAGCAGGCACCAGCTGCAAGCTAAGGAAGACAGGGACCTAGTGCTTCCTCTAACTGCAATTCTCTGATGTGCGCTATACACACCCCATTCTTAAAATGGGCCAGAAGGATCCATTTCTTACTTTTGTGGGACCAGGAGAGGTAAGGGGTGAGAAGGGAGAGGGAGCCCTGGTCATGGACGAGGTCAGAAAAGGAAAATTGTCCCTCAGACCCTCAGGTCACTCAAGGTCAATGGGGAAGCTAGGAAAGGAAGTCATAAACAGCTGAAGTGTGGCGCTCCTCTAAAGGTTTGGCCCACAGAGCCATGGTATTCTGATTGGGTGCAGGGACAGGCTGTGGTAACAGACTGTGGGTTTCTAGTCTGTGGGGGCTAAGTGCTCCCTCTCTCCCAGTGTGTCAGGAAGCAGGAGTCCAGCGGCCTCTGGACCCTCCTCAAGATACACAAAGAAAGCTTGGAGTGAGTCTGTGGAGCGCATGGCTGCAGCCTGAAGTTGTCCTGTCAAGAGCTGACTGAGAACAGGGAAGCAGGGTTGGTGGGACTTGAACTCTTGGAGCGCTGATGGGAAGGTGTGTGGGACTGGGTTTCTGTCCAGGGTGGCATGCTTATAAAGGAAAAACTGGTTTTTAAAAGTAGAAAATATGGATATAGCATTGTTCAGAAAGCAAGCAAGAACCTTCAGGGGCTCTCTTGCTGGCCAAGGGGAATTCAAACACCACTGGCGGAGAGCAAGGAGTAGGAAGGGCTGGGAGCACCATGCACTCAATGGTATATCTACATGAACGTGGGAAAGAAGCCAAGGGCAAAAGGAGGCATCCATCTCAAAACTCTCAGAGGAGACTCCACCTTCTTCAAGGCTCTGCTGCAGCCTGGCTGGGGTCTGCTGGTCCCACCACCTCACAGGCTGTGTCATCTGTTGTCAACTCAGCATAACAATGTCCCCTCTAGAGGTCTCTTCAGCAGTGCAGGTAGAAGCTGAGAGTTCATGTCCCAGAAGCAAAGCCTCTGCATCTCAGGAGCAGGTTTCCTCCGCAACCATTGTGAGCCCTGTAAGCCGGCTATAGTAACAGACTGTGATCTCACAGCTGTGGGTGGTTGTATGATGTGAGGTTCCCCTCTGTATGCTGTGAACATGTTTTATTACCATTAGTTAATGAAGCTGCTTTAGCCTATGGCATGGCAGAACAGAGCGAGGCAGGGAAAACTAAACTGAATGTAGGGAGAAAGGCAGTAGAGTCAGGGAGATGCCATGTAGCTGCCAAAGGAGAAGGATGCCAGAACCTTACTGGTAAGTCACAGATTCATGGTGATACATAGATTAATAGAAATAGATTAATTTAAGATGTAAGAGTTAGCTAATAAGAAGCCTGAGCTAATAGGCTAAACAGTGTTGTAATTAATATAGTTCCTGTGTGATTATTCAGGTCTGAGTGGCCAGGAATGAAAGAGAAGTATCTGCTTACAGGTGCAGTGGGTGGGACACTGGGATACACCTCTGCAGGTCCCTTTGCAGGCTATGATCTGAAATTGGCCCAGAGACAATCTAAGGTAAGCCTAAAAGATCTGTAGCAAAGGGGATATGAGCCTCCCTCGTGGGTGTAGATGTAGGCGTGGTTTTTCTGAGCCTCTAATTTCCATTTTCAATTTTTCCTGACATGGCCCTGGGACTGGCCTGTCTCACTAGACCCCCTAACTTGCTCCTTGGAGACCCAATCAGCAGAATGTCTCATGTGTAGCAGTCAGTATCACATCTGGTAGAATGCTGAGACAAACATCCCCTAGAGGCAGTAGGCCATGACTCTGGACTGGTGAGTCTGCACATGGATATTTAATTGGCATTTCTAGAGGCAGACTGGACCTGGAGCGAGCCATTCTGTAGGCCAGCCAGACTCCCAGAGGGAAGGTTAGCACCCCAGAAAGGAGATGCCCAGTTCTACTCTGATTGGTGCTTCTTGGGAAGGTTTATTAAGGGTATTTGTGAGGGTGCTCTCCATGCTCCTGAACAGCTTGGGCACCCACCTCCAGCTCAAGAGGAAGGCACACCTGTCCCCGCCCACTGAGTTTTTATCCCAGCTGTGCCTCCCCCTCAGGTTTTGACTCTCCAGTCTCTTCCCATGAAGAGAGAACCAGTTTTTTTTTTAACAGTCTTATAAAACTGACATCTGTCGCAAACTTCCCGAGTCACAGACATCTGATAATCTCCTCTGTTTCCTGCAGGGGCTCCTGACGTGCATCTCTGATAAGCTCTGTGTCATTGGGTTACAGACCATACCCCAGAGCCAGAGCGCCCAGCACTCAGTCACCCTCTCAGTTTTAAACACTGAAGAGTCCCTTCATTCTCCAGCAGCACACCAGGACTCCAAACCCTGAGGGCTTGCTTACAAACAGGCTCAATGACTCAGTGGCCAGCCCTGGACAAGGGTGGGTGGGCCCTACCTTCTCAGAGCTCATACAGCTCCAGGAACCCCCACAGACTGAATGCCCGTGGGGAATACTGTGTCCTCACAGCTGCCCTGGAGCCTGGGTCCCATCTCCAGATCCAGTGCAGTAAGACCCTCCATCACCTGTGATAAATGGCTGGGATTCACCCACACCCAACACCTTAGCCATGAGTGGGTTGAGTGGGCCTCTGGGTTTGCCCATGTCCCGAACACCACCACATCTCTCACCACAGTCCCCAGGTGCTTGGACCCAATGGCTCTGGATCCAAATGTCAAGCCTGGTAGTAGGTCCTAGACTTAGCTCCTGCCTGTGGCCACCATGCTCCCCACTGGGCATTTCCTCCACAGTGTTGCTCAAGTTACTGACTACAGCCCCTGAGGCAGGCGGGGCCTCCCTGGGTTGGTTCCCACATCTGTTCTGCTCTCTGTTCACTAGCCAGCCATCAGCTGACAGGGTACCTGTGGAGGCCCCGAGAAGCCTATAAGGCACCCTACTCCTCTCTACAGGACCTTTGACCATCTCCCCAAATCCTCCACAGCCCACCCCAACCCTCCCCTCACCACCTGTCTCCTTGTCCCACACTGGGCAGCAAGCAGCTACTGCCCAGCTTACATAATCCCTACACCTCTCAGAACTCTACAAAGGGATTTTAAAGTTAGTCACCTCACCTAAGATTCCCTACATCTCTATGGAACCTCCACTGGAAGAGTACACCTGTGTTCTGCGGGCTCCCCGAAAGCAGTTTCCAGTTCAGGGGACTGGTTTCTGTTCCCAGCACTTGGCACAGAGCCGGGAGGTAAGGAGGTAGTGACAGTGTCTACTGAGTTAAATACTCAGGTCCACAGAAATATGCCCAAGGATTCTCTAAAGCCGAGGGATTTCTCGTGTACGGCCCCTCCCACCTGTCTGGTGGCCTCCGATGTCCCCGGAAATGACGACTCAGGCAACTCTGGACGTCTTGGGCTGCACTGTGAGCCACGGTCAGGAGGACAAGAGGCTGGGCCGCACAGCACAACTTTATTAAAACACAAACGAGTCCCGCCAATGGGCGCCAGTCGATGGGTACATACTTACAACAGTAGAAAAATCAGTTTGTAAAGCAGAAAAGTTGGATGAAGTGACTACAAAATGAGGGAAATGGGCTGAAAACTAGGGTTCTTTTCATTGCAAGTCTCTCTGCATAAAAATTTTTTACTTTCTGAATTAAATACATTGAGCTGAACAATCAAAATATATTTACAGTCATTCCAAATGGGCTACCAACATAGTTAACTAAAAAAAAAAACCTTTCTCTTTGCTTTGCCTGTGTCTTTCCAAGATTATTTTAAATATGACTTTAGTTTTTTAAAAAATACAATAAGGAAATAATTACATTCATAACGTGAAAACATTTTACAACTTGGAGCCACGAGCAGTTTATTTGGAATACCTAGAATGTAAAAATGGGTTAAAATGGAAAGCAAACCATTGTTAGAAAATCAATTAAAAAACATTATCACATTAGAAACACCTTTGGTCCCTAAGAAGTATGAATTGAAGACTCCACTTTGAAAGGATAATCCAATCTGGTGTGTGGGAAGTAGAGGTTTCCAAAGCCAGTACAGTTCCCAGCTACTGGCAAAGGGTGTCCCTTAAAAAGAAGGGGCGGGCTTCCCACACCAGTGACGTGGCCACACATGGCTTCGGCCTCTTCCCGGGGCTGAGCTGTGTGTAGACAGCACAGGAGTGTTCTTGTTATCTTCAGTCTATTTCACAGTAGAAAACCTGCCCTCTGGTGTGGCTAGTAGTACGTCAGTGGGGACAGGACCCAGACATTCAGTTAATTTAAAAATATGTCATGGATTTGAAATGTTTCTGGTTTAAATGACTTTAGAAGAAGGAAGGAGAGGAGGAGGAAGATGGCAGTCAATCATTTTGATTGGCCACACCCAGGGAATGGACCTTGGAGGTATCCTGTGTGCTGGTGAGGTTGGGTGTGGGGGGAGGACTCACATGGCTCAGGTATCCCCAGAGGGTGGCACAGGGTGGTTATCAACAGCAGGGGAGGCTTGTCCCTTGTCTTTGGGAGGAGAGATCAGGGGCACTCCAGCTGCTGCCTGCATGTGAATTATAACCGGGGGACTGCCAGCCCCACACAGTGGATGCTAAGCCTTCCTTAGTGGCCTAGGGGCCTGGGATATTGCTTTTCAAAGTGGGTTTTCCGAAAGTGCCAGTTCTCCAGTCCATCAGTGTGGGCTTAGCGACAAAGAAACAGCCAAGAACAAACTGGGAAAGTGGCTGAATGAGGGGGATAGCTGGGCGAGGCAGCACCCAGTACCAAGGCATACATAGGGAAGAGACAAGATACTGGCACGAAGCAGGAGAGCAGCAAGGATTCTGGGAGATTCTGAGTGCAGCAGGTCCATACCCAGCTCACAGGTCATCCTGGCTGACGCATGCTCACCCTTGAAAGAACACTGGTACATGAGACTGTGTGAGAGTGAGGGTTCGCACCCGTGCCCCAGCCAGGGACCACAGCAAGCCCACAGGCTAGCATGATGTTTGTATACAAAGGGTTAGTGAACAGACACAAAAGTGGAGGGGACTATGAGAGCTGGTGACATCTTGCCAAACTGTGACAAAAGTAGACCCCAAGAAACACTATGGCCTTGGACAAAGAGGGATCCCAAAAGGTGGGGCACCTCCCATGGTCCAGAGGACCCAACAGCTCACAGAAGGAGGATGGCTCAGCCCTCTGCCCACCTGGTTCCACATGAAGCAGACCTATGCCATGGATGGCTGGGGTCATGCCTGTGGCTCTGGGAGGGTCACAGAATGAGAGCACTGAGCATCCTGACCGGATGTCTCATGGGTGTCCAATATGTACATATATAAATTAAAACTATATTTATTGAACATATACAAATAAATAACTTATTTTGAAGCAAATGCTTTAAACTATCTTTCTGACCAAATCTAAGAACATTAAGGGGAATACAGGACAGCAGAACCCTGTGTTGGGAGCCTTGCCTTCCCTGGGACCTACTTTAGATGGCTCAGTGGAACTTACAGGATCCATGAGGGTAGAGTGAATTACAAGCCTAGTTTCTCAGCACAAGACATAAACACCAGGACCTGGAGCTACTGTGTTCATCAGGACAAACCCATCTGGCATATTTGCTGAACATGGTGCTCTCCTAACATCCTCGCACCATTACAGATGTCCCTCTATGCTGGCCAAAACTGGATGTTAAGTTGGGCATGTTCTCCTTGTTTTGGTAACAATCAAAGCCGGGCACAACTTTACTGGCAAAGCAGGCTGCCATCAGAGTGGCCAAAAGCACTGCTCTGAGACCCACAGGCAACAGATTATGGCAGGTCAAACTCTTTCCTCTCAGAGCACCAATGTCATGTGACATGAAATGGTCACAGCTCCCTGTGATGACCCAAGGGCTCCCATAGTTGCTGCTCGTGAAAAGGCTATATCCCTCTTCCTGGTCCTTCCCCACAGTTCCCTGGCAGAAACTAGTCCACACAGAATCCTAACTGCCCCGTGGAGGAAGGCACGAGAGTGAAGCACCGTAGGACAGTTGAGAAGGGAGGACCTCTAGCTGAGCAGCTTAGACGTCTGGTGTGGTGTCCCTGTCCACTGGTGACCACCTTGCTGCTCTTTGGTGACTCTAAGACAGCTGCATCAGGGCTGAAGCACAGAGCATAGACCCTAACCATGAAGGCTGCCCAGAGAGCAAGCCCAAAAGGCACCTCTACAGAGTGCCTGGGAAACTTTCCTCCTGTGTGTGCTGAGGACATTCTGCACTGGAGTGGGAAGGCTTGCCTCCGACATCACATCACCAGGTTCTCAGTCTCGGGAATAAGCCCATTGCCTGTGTATAACTGGCCCCGAATTAGTCTGCGGGGATGGCTAACTCCCCCTCACTGCCTTCAACTTTCCATGGTGGAAAGGTCTGGACAGTATCCTGGAAGCCCAAAAAGCCAGTTTGACTCTCAGACCCCTAGGATAGAGAGGCTAGACCCATCCGTGAGCTATAGGCTGGGCATATTGAGCAAATGAACTATCCAAGAAACAGTGCACAGAGGTAGGCAGGGGAGGGGAGGAGACCCACCTAGTCAGAACCTGGGCACAGGAGGGCACCTGTGAGCCATGGCTTCAACTATAAAGGGGAGGGAGGTGCTCTGGAAGGATCTGTCTCTGTTCAAAGGTGGTCAAGACTTGACTATGGGTTCTTGAACCTGCTCTATTTCCAAAGGAAGCTCCAGCCCCGACTGTTAGATCTACAGTCAGACGGTGACCAGTATACCTCTTGGGCTGAGGAGTTCCTGCCCGGCAGTAGGGGAGGCAGGGGTCTCAGGTCAAGGCGAAGGGGCAACTGCTAGCCAAGGACTGAAAAGCTCAGTGCTGCCTCTCAAAATACATCATAAGATGGGAAACAGGGCCTCTGAAAAGTCCCTAAAATCTAAGCTTAGCACGTGATAAAAAGGGACATTTTCTTTAAAAGAAAACATTAGCAAAAAGAATGACTTTTCCATCCTGGTAACAAAAGTGTCTGCCCCCAAACAAAACCAAACCTTAAAAATCACTTCTCAGCACTATTCCTCATGGCTTTACCTCCAGTGAAAGGGGACAGGCGGAGGGGGGTGCTGCAGAGACACAAGGAGTTCATGCTACTGTAGAGCAGGACTCTCTGGCAAACAGGATGATGTATGGACTCTGGCCGCACATGGGGAAGGCTTGGGCCACTCCATCTCCCAGGGGCACATGGTCCATGGCTGCAAGCTAGGGTTGAGCTGAGAGCCTCAGAACCATACCTGCCCCATCTGCCAGAGGGTACTTCAAAACAACTTGTCAACCCCTTTTGTTTCTGCTTTCTAACAAGCAAATTTGGACACCAAAGTCTTAAAGTAAATTTTCCTAAAGGGCACCGTCATACAGTAGAGAGCGTGCACGCACGCTGGCCAAGGGTCAGCGTCAGACTCAGTCCAAACTTCTGAAGTCATGCTCAGGCCACTTTGGGAGGCACACGTATGAGGCTGGTGGCAGTACGCAGTCTCTGTCTTGGTGCGGCTGGCCTCCCTCTATGTCCCATTCTTCAGCTCCCACTCCTGGAGAAGAGAGGTGTGTGAGTACAGGTGATTTGATCCTGGCCACCACAAGCCACCATGGCCCTACACTGTGTGGGGGCTCAGTCACAAACAACAGAATGCAGGCTCCCCCTGAACAAAATAATTGTACAGTACATGCACTTCTGTGTAGCCAGTCAGAGATAAACACAATCCAAGTACCTGGCAGGGGCAAATACGGAATTGTGGCCTCTGGACACGGGACACTCATCAAGCTGAACAAGGAAGGGAGTAATGACTCCTGGTCCATCATGGATCTCCAGGATACCATGTACTTAAGGACTTCATAGGACCTGAGTCTAGTTATGTGCAAGTTCAAGGTAGTCAGGTTCATAGAGACAAAAAGTACCATGGTGGGTACCAGAGGCACGGGAAGAAGGCAGTGTTGGTCTATCGGGGACAAAGTCTAGGAAGATGAAGTTCTGGAGGTGATGCCAATGAGACACACACTTGGAAATGTTCAATAGATCAGGACAGCTTTGCTTATTTTACCAAAAGAAAGTGAAAGTTGGAAAGTGTGGATGGATGGGTGAGTGGATGGGTGGATGGGTGGGTGAATAGATGGGTGGATGGGTGGGTAAATAGATGGATATATAGATGGATGGATGGATGGATGGATGGATGGATGGATGGATGGATGGATGGATAGATGGATGGATAGATGGGTGGATGGGTGGGTGGGTGGATGGATGGATGGATGGATGGATGGATGGATGGATAGATGTGTGGATGGGTGGGTGGGTGGATGGATGGATGGATGGATGGATGGATGGATGGATGGGTGGATGGGTGGGTGAATGGATGAATGGGTAGGAGCAGTGGACATAGTAGCTACCAGGGGTGGCAGCAGCCCCTAAATGCTATCCTTAGACATGGTTCTCTCAGCACCTATTCTCAGTCACCATGGAGATATCTGGGGAGATTGAGATGGGGAATCTGGCCAGGCATATCCCTCTAAAGAACCGAGCCACCAGCCAAGCCTGCAGTACCCCATCCCCACACTCCACCCCCTTGTGCGTATTTCTGTTTTTGCCAACAGCTCCATTAGGGTTCTTATTTCTGCCAATGCGGTGCCATTAGTCATTAATTACACTTGAACTCTTGATTCTAGAAAAAGTCAAGAGACTTTTCAAACTAGTCAGTATGTCCCCAATCCGACCTCATGTCCAGTGGGGCCCCTCAGACACTAGGGGCATCCTGCTCAAGTCCACTCATGAGGCTGTGTGAGAGACTAGCCGCAGTGACTAGAGCATCCACACCTTCCATCTGTGCACTGGCAGCAGCTGGGACCAGAAGCAGTGACCTCCCTCCTATGCGGATTGGCATTGGCTGGAGGTGGCTGTGTCTCACTCTGGCAGTCATAGATTTCATCTTCGTCATCAGAAGGGGATAAGGCTGAAAAGCCTGAGCCAAGGAATCATTTATTTTTATTTTTCACAGCATGGCTTGACTTCTCCCCACCTTCTCTGATGGTAAAGGAACTGGGAGGGGAATCGCATAGCTCCAGTCTAACATGGCTCAGGCAAAATGGTTCTCTGCAGAGGAGAAGATGGCTATAGACTAAGAAGGCCTGAGGGATGCTCAGGGAAGCCACTGGAATGCCAGCTCAGTAACCTTCCCCAACTAAGGCTCCCCATGGAGCCTTCTAGAAAGCATGCTTGCTGGGGAAGCACACACACTGAGAGGTCGGGCAAGCACAGTTCCTACCACCATCCCAGCACACCCTAAGAACATAGCACAGTCCTCGCCCTGCATGCAGTCTGTCCTGCTGAAAGCAAAATGCTTCTTGCTCCTGAGCAAGGGGCTCAGGCTGCTGAAGGACACATCGATGCCAGCTGTGAGATCTTGAGACTCACAGGGCGCATGCTCAGTCTCTTCCATCTTCAGAACAGAGGAACACTATCTGGACTCATGTCCCACCCCCAGGCCAACTCAGTTCAACCTACAACTGCTTCTGTCACCATGGGTGAGAAGTGCTGGCTCTGGTCATCTGGAAATTATACTTTGAGAATCCCTATGATTTAATCATGGCAAAGGTTGTTGGTGGCTCCTCTCCCTGACTGCAGGAGAGGAGGGACGCTGGCTGATGGCCAGGGTGCTGGGGACAGCCTAGAAAGAGAAATACCTTTCTGGCTTTTATCTTTCTTCTTTGGAGAATCACAGCATGTAAGTGCTGGAAAGGACATTGTGGTCACTCAGCCCAGTCTGTGCTGCCCAAAGGAGGACAAGCCCAAAAGGATGGAGCCTGTCCACTTCTGAGGTGACCTGAAGCTCTGGGGATTCCGGCTTGGTTGCTGTCTTTGAACCCCAGTCCCTAAGGATGCGTGTGGGAACTGGAAGAGGCTGAGTGCCAAGTGCAGTGGGGTTCACTTTGAGCTCGGGAATCCGGCTCAGCAGGGAGGCTCACCTTGGCTTTCTGCAGCACGTGCCCACGGCAAGGGGAGTTGCCTGAGGATGGTTGGCTCTTCTTCAGGACGGCTGCACTGTTCACAGGCAGGGGCCCCTCAGCATCACTCGTATCACAGCTGGAAATGGGAGAGTTTTCCAGAGTCCGATGCCGAAACACAGGAGACTGTTAATAAGAGGAGAGCCCTGTGTGAGGGGTGGTTCTCAGCCACTGGTATTTCTCAGAGAAAAACAGTTTGGTAAAGAAGAAATTGATAAAACTAGGAAGGTCCACCACAGCCAGTGCCTGAGCACCTTTTGACAATGCATTTAATGGGGAAAAAAAAAGCTGAGGCCAAGGGATGGAAGACTAAGAGGCAGGGTTCTGGGCCCACACTACTGCCCTCACCACCTCTCGCCTATCCATCCACATGGTGCTTCTTCCTAAGTTTGCAAATGCTTCCTGGAGTTGCCTGCTACCAAAAGGGTCAGGCCTTGTTGTAGAAGCTGCCAGGACCAGACAGCATTAGCTTGGGGTTCACAGGCAATGAGTGACCCCCAAATGGCACTGAGGGTCTGTGACCATTCTCACTTTTTCATATGCTGAAGAGAAATTTCTGGAAAGCTTAAAATGAATCAGCTTACATAGCATACAATGAGGACTACTGAGAACTCAAGAACAATGGCAATGGGTTTTTGATCCTACTGCACGTACTGGCTTTGGGGGAGCCTAGGCAGTTTGGATGCTCACCTTACTAGACCTGGATGGAGGTGGGTGGTCCTGGGACTTCCCATAGGGCAGGGAACCCTGATAGCTCTATGGGCTGACAAGGGAGGGGAACTTGATTGGGGGAGGGGGAGGGAAATGGGAGGTGGTGGCGGGGAAGAGACAGAAATCTTTAATAAATAAATAAACGGAAAAAAAGATTTACAAAAAAAAATGAATCAGCTTATCTCTTCAGTTAACTTTGACCTGGCTTTGGCTTGCTGGCTCTTCTACATAGGATTGCAAACTGTCCTTTGGGAAAGCATGGCACCGGGGAGACCATGTTATCATCACACAACACAGAACACCGAAAACACACTTGGGACATGCAGGATGTCGGCCCAGAACTTCTGTGAACATTGTGAAGATCAATGTTTGGATAACATAGATCTTTCTTTGGACACCTTCAGAGGCAGCACTGACTCTGGGTGGAGGTGCTGTGCAAAGAGGGAGTCCTAGGGTGGCCAGGCAGTAGCTGTCTACAGCGGGAGCACCTGTAACACGCTACTCTTCTGAGGAAGAGGGCTGGTTATAATCACACAGAATGCCGCCACCAGTGCCAGGGGTGATGACAACCACAGTGCATAGTGACACAGGAGATGGCAGAGCATGGCCCACCCAGTTCTGAGCCTCTGAGGCTAGGCTTACTCCTGGTCAGGGGACAGTGGGGACAAGAGAAAGTCTCAGTGGCAGAGTCAGCTGAGGACAAGGAGCCATGACTAAAGGTAAGGGCTCCGACTTGACAGGTGGCATTCTCATTCATGCCCCAGATTTAGGGGCATAGACCGTGTTACTGTCACCGTGGCTTCTAGAGACTTGGTGGCATTGTCAGGGAGTGCTCATGGGAATGAGTTCCTGCCTAGCAAGCTGGCATCAAGTCAGAACTAACCATGCAAAAGACAGCCATGTCCTCCGCCTTTAAAGACTGGTGAACATAGAGGTCAGTGTCTCCACACATTGGGCACCACCCATGGTAGTGAGGAAACTGCCTGAGAGACCATGGGGCACTTCCCTGTGCTGTGCCTTCAGAACACTTACCTGTGGACTTGATGTGCCCGACCTGGGCTCAATAGCCAGTCCTAATGTGACGCCCCCGGCCAGGGCCTTCTTCAGGCTCTCCTTGACCTCTGTCAGCTCCAGCTCCAGGCTGACCCGCTCGGCCTCCCTCTGTTTGCACTCCTCCTCCAGCCTCTTCAGCTTGTCCTCCAGGGCCACCTGGGTCTTCCTGCCTGAAATCCCAGGGACACATGGTCACCTCACAGAGGAGCTGACATAGCTGAGCTCTGCCAGGTCTTGCCCACAGCCTGATCCCACTCAGAAGCCTGAAGGACCTTCCTGACACTCACTCAGAGGGCATGGTGTCCAAAGGGGTCCCTGACTGTGCAGCTGAATAAGGAGGTCTCAAATTCTACCAGTTGCATGTGGGCTACTGCACCTGCTGCTGTGGTTGGAAAACATAGCCCACGTCTCTGTAGGCCTCCACATACATTTCTCCAGGGCTTGCCAGCTAACTTATTTATTTGAAATTTGATGCAGTGACCAACTGGGCAGAAAATGCACAGAGATGGACACTGAAGAAAACCAAGTCAGTGAGGTGGGCAAACCACAGGGCACAGGGAGCCTGGCCTCTGAGAGACACAGCTGGGGCCTTTCTGCACCTCTGTCCTGTGCTTTGACACAGGAAGTAGAGGAGCTGATCAACATGCACCATGCTCCCTTATGTCATAGACTTGGCTTTCCATGTCTCTCGGATAGCCTGATGTTGACACCCCGCCCAACCTGGTCCCACAGACTATCCTAATAGGCCCATCTGTACCTCCTTTCCTGGTCTCTGCTCCCAAAATTACTTCCCCGAACAGCCATAATTTGGAAAGAGTTCAACTCTGGTTAAGTAGGATGGGCAGATGTACCAGCCTCAGCCTGCACTGAAGCCTTCTGGAAGCCAGGGTCCCCTCTGGGCTTCCCCACCTGCTGGCATCTCCCTTCTCAGCTGGCAGAAGCTAAATCTGAAAAGTCAGTTGTGCCTCTGTTGGGGGGGGCGGTACAAGGGAAGATGGGAGGTCTGGCGAGGAAGGCACAGCCTGGGCCTGGGTACCACTCATCCTCAGACGTGACTACCCTGAGAGCTGTACCTTGCTCGCTGTCCCTCTTTCAGGATCACTAATACAGTCTTTTCCCTGATCCCTAAAACCAGGTACAGCCTTGCTCTCCCAGGCCTTTCTAAGAATAGAGAGCTGCTTCTTCCTAGGCAAAGCTCTATGAGAACTTCCCAGCCCCGGTGGCTGCTTCCTCCACGGAAGAAACACTGAGTCAGACAAGGAAAAAAAACCTGCCAACCTTCTTGGCCCTTAGCAGCTGAGGTTGAAATTGCTGGCATCTCACTAGGGCAGGTCACAGTTCCTGCCTATGGTGGAACTCTTCAGCCAACTCTGTGCTGCCCTGGGCTCCCTACAAGGCCAGCACCCCAGGAGGGCAATATTACCTTGTGGCACAAAGGTCTAAAGGTGAGCTGGATGAACTCTAGAGCTCCAGGGGACACAGGCGCATGGACCATCAGAGCTTCCCACTCCCACTCCCACCACACACACCTGCATTCACTTCGATGGCGGCCCTCAGGTCCTTCCTCTCTTTCCGGAGCTGTGCTAGCCTGTTCCGCAGGGCCTCTTTCCTCTTCAGCAGCTCCTCCTCTTTGGACTGTAACAGCTTGGCATCTGCTTCCACCCGGTTCTTACCGTATTTGTACTGGTCAGCATCTAAATAAGGAGTACCAAGAGTTAGCGCATCCAGAGGGGTCAGACTGCCAAGGTCTGTTGCTTAGCGCTCTACCACAGAGCTGCTCCTGGCTGGTCTTGAGGAGAAAGGGGGGTTACGAGCAGGGACTCTACATGCCTCAATTCCTCTAATACTTTGATCTGCACATTTACAAATGGAGAGGAATACTGGGGACTCCCTCCAGGGCTCCTCCCTCCAAGTGCTCCTCCCCTCAGCTTTCAAATAATTGTCAATAAGGCTCAGAGCAATGATTCTGGAACCTGGCCAGGCAGTGACCTGGACAGTTTTAACTGTCAGCCCAACACAGTCTACAATCATCTGGGAACAACATCTTAACGAGGTATTATCTGGATCAGCTTGGCCAATGGCCATGTCTGTAAGGGAGTGTCTTGATTATTAGCTGAGATGGGAAGACACACCCCCAATGTGCGTGGCACCATATCACGAACTGGGCCCTGGAATGTGTGAGAGTGGAGGAAGCTGGCTGTGTACATGACCTCACGCAGGTAGCCATGCATTTATTCTCTCTGCGTTTGAATCTGAGTGTGAGGTGCCTTGACTTTTCCACAGTAACACACTGTAACTGTAACTGCAAGCCCGAAATTGTTTCTGTGTATTCGTTACAGCAAAAGAAATGAAACCAGAACAGCATATCTGTTATGGTCAAAAATAACCTCTATTGGGACTGGAGGGATGGCTCAGTGGTTAAGGGCACTGGCTGCTCTTCTAGAGAACCAGAGTTTGAGACCCAGCACCCACATGGCAGCTCACAGTCATCTGTAACTCTAGTTCCAGGGGTATTCAAGACCCTCTTCTGCTCTCCTTGGTCTCCAGGCATACACAGGGTGCACAGATAAACATGTAGGCAAAACACACAAAGTAAAATAGATTTTAAAAATATGTTCTAGAGTTTCTGTAGTTCTCCCTATGTGCATAGCCTCCCTGTTCCCACTTCTGTTTTACAAGAACGCCTCGCCCTGGCTGGAGGGAAGACATCTCGTTGGCCTGAGATTCTGATAGGGAGGGCGTCTCTGCTGAATGAAAAGACAGAGAGGCAGTCCATGGTGCTTGGAGACCTACTATTCAAAGGGCAATCTTGGAGTCCTGTGACCTAGGACAAACCTGTGCCTGTTTCTCCTCCTGTGAAATGGGATAAAAGCAGGTCATTCATGGGCGGCTGTAAGAGTTCAATTAATATTTACAAAGCACTTAACGTAGCTCCCCAGACGAATGCTTTATAAATAGCTGCTATAGTTAATGAATGAATGAATGAAAAATGAATGAGAGAATAAGTAAAAGATTCCAGGGAAAATCAGCAACCTGGCCGCCAGCACATAGCCATTCACACGGTGCTGAACTCAGGCCCCACACTCCCACAGTCTGGCCTACAGTTCTGGGCTACTGTGTGTTGTTGTGGGGAACTTAAAGCAGATCAATAGGAATTTAGGGAAAGCCTCTCTAGAAAAGATGCCGAGGGGCTGGAGAACCTAGCATGACTGGCCAGAGCCTGCTGTGAGGCTTCCAGCATCTCTAGTCACAGTATCACTCGCCAGATCTGGGGGCTGCACTCCACCTGCCCCTCTGTCACCGTCACCGTCCATCTACAGGTCTGTCTGTTTCAGAGTAGAAGCCATAGAGGGACAAGGGCTGTTTTGCAAGTCTTTAAAAGTAGATGCATTTCCCTAACACGGATAACTGTGTGTGAAGATGCTTGGCATGGAGCAGACACTCACAGGCATCCCCCATGACAACTAGAGATGACTGGCTCGCCCTGAGCTGGCTCTACCATAATTGACCACTTTCTTAGGGATTTGGGCATTTCCTATGTCCAGTCAGCATCCCTTCCCTCACCAAAAAGACCCCCCCTAGACTGACATTGCCAGACTCACAACGCAAGGATAACCACCGTGTCTCGTGAAACCAAGGCACTTCCAGGAAATTCTGTGCCAAACTGTACAAACTCCCCTGTCTACACCAATACATCTCCCAACAAACCTACAGACGACAGCTTATAAATTTCCCCGCCGTGTAGTCCCCATGCAATCAACTATACAACTGTAATGCAATCGGCTGAACTCGGCAAAAGCACGGGATGCAATTATTTTTCCCTTTTGTTTCCATTAGATGTCACCAAAGTTAATAAAACATTCCCTACAGAAGGTCCCACTAGATACTGGGACAAATCATCCATAAAATAAAGCGAGCGGAGGACCATGAGAATCGCCTGGCTGAAGGAGCCCTCGTGGGATTCAGATCTTGCTTAACAAGGCATTTTAGGCCGACTCATCCCTCTGGCTCCTGCACCTCCCTGAACGAACAACACTAAGAACAAGAGCGTAAATACACCCAAGGCATCAGGGAATGAAATTACAAAGAGAAGGCCAAGGAAGTCTGCGACAATGAGGAGATAGCCCGACAGGCTCCTGACCTGCCTGCTTGAAATGCAGAGTTGAAAGCCGAGGCATAGACAAGCTCCTGTCAAGAACGCAAAGGTTCCCTGGGGCGGAAGCAACCAAGTGTTGCTCAAGTCCCATGGCTCATCCATGCTTTGACTATGGAAAAGGATAGCCTCTCTGTGCCCTTGTTCTGACTCTGAAGCAGATACCAGCATGGGCAGGGCTGAGGCCTTTTCTCTCCCGCACCAGGTGGGTGTGGAGGACTCCAGGTGAAGGTAGCTAGTTATCTACACTATCCCGGAGGCTGGTCTACCGAATGCATGGCTGCAGACTGGAATGCTCAAACAGGAATCCCGGATGGCATTGACTGGCCATGATTTGGCATGGACACTTCCCTGCTTGGCTCAGACTGATGGAGGAGCTCCAGGACCAGCAGAGCCCCTTGCAGTCCCTAGGCCTGCGTTTTAAAGCTAGCATGATCTTCTCCTCATATCCCCAGCAACAAGCGGGGTGTCCTGAATAAACACATCCCACCAGCAGGCTGGCTGAATGGCTGAGCCCCCAATGTAATGAGGGCAGGGCAAACACAAACTCAAGAAGCTAGCACACTCAACTTTAGCTGCAGATGAAGGAGAGCTGCTGAATCCCAGGCAGGCTGCGTCTCCCTCTGTTTGGTCTATACAGTCGGCTCTGAAGTCGGAAGGCCTGGTCTGCTGTGAGACCTCTGGCTGTCCTGTTCTACTCGGGGGTACTTTCCTCACTGCACAATGGGGTGCATGGCACCTATCCTGACGACACAGCTATCAGAGGTCAGCAGGGATGGAAGGTGCTGGTTGCTGTGACAGGTCACTTTGCTTTCGGTGCCTAGCATCTCCCTTTCCTCTGAATCAGCCCAGTGCTCAGCCACCTGCACGTCTGACCGATGAAGTGGCTGCCTTCAATTTATGTGACTTTGTCACTGGTGTTCTAGGGACACAAACAGAAGTCTCCTGGACCAAAGTCCCAGTATCTCATGGTTGAATGTCATACCAAAAAGCCAAGCAACATTCACAGAGGCTGGGTTAGAGATCCTGGCCAGTGAGAGGGGGAAGCACATTATTCTACCTCCCAGTACACCCTCAAGCTCAGTATCTGCTACAGAAGTAGCCCAGCCAGCCTCAAGTTGACCAACTGCACCAAAGCAGGAAGCAAGGAGCCAGAAGGGGAACTCACTTGATGCTGTCCGTTTCACGCCTCCTGCAGAATCCACTTTTTTTTGCTGGCTGCTTGGAACCTTCCCCTTTACGGAAACCCCATTAGATGCCACTGGAGGTTTTTTGCTCTTCAACTGTTGAAACACACAGAGAAAAACAATCAAGCTAAAGCACCCTTTTACCTAAAGTTACTTCTTTTAGTCTTTGACTCTTAAGTGCAACCGACTAGCATGGTCAGAGGGCAAAGGAAACCAACTCAGTTTCCAGTCAACGGGTTTCTGTGATGTCCCTATGGGAAACTTCCAGCAATGAAGGTTGAACACCCAGGACTACCAGGAAGTCTGTCTGCAATGGGAAGGATGCTATGTTTTTGCTGGGGCCTCAAGTTTTGGATAGAGAGCAGCTCTGAGTGACCATGCACAGGTGTGCAGCAGAACCTTTGAGAGCCTGAGACACTGTGTCTAGCTAGAGCTAAGTTGTTTTTCCATTATTGGGCTATTTTTAGAGAAAGGGTCTGGCTGTGCAGGGAGGTTCTTGCCCTTAACTGAGCGATGCAATAATGGGGTACATAACCTCCTTTCAGATCACTGATGAATCATCTGAGGAAGGCTGCAAGAGACAAATATATCATAAATATATACAAGCCTTAGCCAGCTACAGGCTTAAAAAATTCAACAGTCCCTGCTGACTCTTCAAGGCACAGCTTCACACTTGGCAGACAACACTGCATGCCAGGCAGTGAACTCGAGAGAGAGGAAACTTGACACCCAGGTGCTGTCATCCCCAACTCTCACTGCCTGCTTCTTCTTCCATTGGAGGTACAGTGTGGGGCTGCATACAGATCTAGCTGCAATTCTGGCTTGTCATTTAGGGGACCCTGAGCCTGCCCTTCAAAACTTCCCGAACCTCTGGTTGCTCGCTTAAAAATGTAAAGACACTGGCATCTCCCTAGGACTCCTGATGATACTGCACAGCCATGCACAAGACGGCAACCAGGAGTTCTCTGAGTGCATGGCCTCATCACCAACAGGTTCCCAAAGGAATGACCAGCCTGTTTGGAAGAGAGACTAGGCTGGGTAACAGTGGTAGTGCCATGCCATGCACCATGTGATTCCTGACTAGTGAGAGGACACTCCACATGCACAGGTGGCAGATTTACCAAGCTAACCAAAGACAGCTATGATACCAGCAAACCGACAGATACATAGGTAGGACTCATTGGCCAGAACTGGGCCGGGATCCTGATGACACTGGCAGAGGCTGGTGGAGTTCACACTGGTCACTCAGCGGCTCACACCCCTCCGACTCCTGGAGTCAGACTCTCCAGGGATAACATCTGAATATTTGTGCTACCACAGCAAGATCTCCGTGTCGGTTCAGACAAAGCAGTGTCTGGAGTGCAATAGTGAGTCACCACTACGTGGACGCCTAGACCTTGCCTGGTGTCTGCTATTTTCTCAAAACTGAATGGAATGGACCATGGAAAGTCTAGCCTCTTGCTTTACGTTCCCAGAGTGTGAGGCAGCCAGGACTCCAGGCAGAGCATACAGAATGCTTAGGTTAAAAATTGATGAAGGCAGTTCATGTCTGCTCTGAAAGGCTGATGCATGTCACAGAGCATGGGCAAACAAGGGTTCAGTCAGAGCCCTGTCACACAGGTACAGGAGGGCACACATCATTGTCTCCCAGACGACACACTGGCTCTCAGCATGGTGCTGGCCATGTTTACAGACAGGAACTAACCACTCCCTGGGGGCAACCGTTGCTCACTTATACACAAGGTAGAATATTCTAGAGAAACCTGCCATTCCAGAACCTTCTGGAAAGTTGCATGGCCTCTTTTCATAATCTTTGATGTAATTCTCAAACTGCACTGGGGAATCCTCCAGGAGCAGAGGTGGGTGAGCCAGGAAAACTGGGAACTGGTCCCAAATGGCTCTCCAGTCCCTCCGTGGCTAACTGTGAGGTAGGCTATGGCTGAAGACTGTAACATTTTGGTGTGTGGGAGGAGGTGAGTATATGGTCACTGCAGGTCCACTGGTGATGTCGGGGAGTTCGGGAACGCAATCTGTACCTGGGAGTGTAGCCCGAGAGACGCCCTCCCCACAGAAGAGGTGTTAGTGACAGGTGGGGAGCAGGGTGGGCTGCAGGAGGTGGGGGATTTGTAGTGGTTAGAGGACAGCCTGTCAGCAGGTGGCCGAGATGCCCTCCGGTCAGCAGGAGAGGAGCGAGCAAAGATAGTCGGTGATGGCAAGTTATCGTAGAGGCCCGCATTATCATAAAGCACCTCTTCCGCCAGGCCTCTGCTCCCACAGCCAGGAAAGCCGCCATCCGCGTCCCACTGCAACACATACGGCCAGATGAGGACAGAGAAGATCAGCACAGTGAGATGTTAGCAGCCCCCCAAAGCTCTGCATGGCCAGTCACTCATACACACACAGGTCAGGCACAACTCCCACAACCACGGGCTGCTTCATAACGGCCCCTTTGCCTTCGGGGTCATAAGAAAGGTTTCTCTGTCCTTAAATTGTTCGCAGAGTCAGTTGAAGAGTACTGAGCTGGCATTGCTAGCCCTAGAGACATGGAGTTTGGAAGTTCCCTGATGCATAGGAAATAAGGTCAGGGAGTTGGACAGCACCCGGAGCTCTTTGCCGCATGGGAAGGCACGTGAGATCACGATCAAGGGCCCTGGCGCTTGTTGTGGTTCGGACACACTGGTTTATCTATCACTTACTCCACTTAGCAAGCAGGGGAAACGGAGCCAAAGGCAGCTCAGACAGCTGGGGAAAGGCAGAGCTGGGCAAATCAGGCTGCTGGAGGAATGTGACTGACATCCAGAACACCCTGAGTTCATCCTTGCTGCCTTGTGGCCGACAAATTCACCATCAAGGTCAGCGTGGTCTAAGTTCCATAGTTGAGCACCTGAGAAAGATTGCCATTGCCAAAAAAGCCTGCTGAAGACAGAGTCATGTAACGGTAGAATGCAGGGTGCTTCCGACTTGGATGGAACAATGGCATTACGCTAGCAGAGGAGCTGAACAAAGAGTTAACAGTTCAAAGCCATGTCTCAGGACACGGACTCCAGAGCACTGGCAGGAACCTATAAAGAAAGCCCAAACTCTTAACTACTGCCAGATCCCCCCAGGCTTTAAAGGTCTTTGTAAATTGCCCTGTATTATAAAAGGAAATATTAATTCATATATTCTGCCCATTTCAGCCTGTTTTTTTATGTTCTCCTGCAGCGTTCCTTCTTGCCAGACTATAATTACAGCCCTTTGTTATAAAAATAGGAAAGGCCTAAAATCCCAGGGTGGGGGTGTCTTCTGCAGCCACATCAGTGTCTATTTTTGTGACACTGGGGACAAGCGCACAACCTAACACAACGTAGAAAAGCCAGGGTGGAGCGCTGCAGTGACAGCCCCACAGATATGCAACGGTCTATACTTGACTTTCATTTTCCTAAAATAGCAGGGATCAAGTCATGTGGAATACTTAGTAAACAGTGACGAAACCCCACAGAAGTTTCTAGAATAAAAGTGACTGTGTGCAGAGCCCTTCCCTCGCAAAGAATCAAAGGGAGTGCAGAATGAGCTGAACTTTTATAGGGGAAACAGTACTGACACTCTGAGCATTTGGTCATAAAGTGTGGACTTTATGGAACCCAGAAATGAAGCCTCTGAAACGCAGTCATGTGGTAACAGAGGTCTGCGCACAGGACAGGCTGAGGAAACCTGAGCAGGGATGCCATGTGGAAACAAAAGGGCAAGATGCGCGCGCACACACACACACACACACACACACACACACACACACACACACAGCATATGTCTCAGCTCCTAGGGCCCAGTGCATGTATGTAGGGAGGATTCCTCAGCACGGAGCTGTTTCTTTCCACATCAAACCATGGGTGAGCCGGGGAAGAAGCACTGAGGGTTCATGAGCCAGCATGGTGTCTGAACTGCCAAGGGGACCCGGACATATGAGCATGGCATGATTCATCAAGTCCCTGCACTACCTTGCTCACCTCCTGTTTGTGTGTGTGTGTGTGTGTGTGTGTGTGTGTGTGTGTGTGTGTGTGTGTGTGGTGTGGCTATGTGGAGGCCTTGTCTAGAAGGCAAGGCCTGCAGAAGGCTGCTGAGGCCACAGGCTGGGAATGGCAGCATACCTTTGAGATTAGATACCCTAGATTCTGGAGTACAGGAGCAGGTCACACACAATGGTGCTGGGGCTACACGGATACAGGGAGGCCACAGAGGCCAGGCCTCACCTTGAAAAATGTGCAATAGCAAGAATAGGGGAGGGAGCTGGGGACCATGACACACAGGGTGGGCTGAGAGCCCTTCTCACAGTGCTCACCAGACATCACTGTCCACAGGGCTATAGGGCCACAGAACAGAGGTCACCGGGAGGACTCCCAATGCACAAAGGAGCCTGGCTCCTGCCATCAGAATATTGGGGAAAGAACGAAGTCGGGAACAGGAAGGACACAAATTTAAAAGAAGGTTGAGAAACTCTTAAGAAATACCTGCTCCTCTTAGAACAAGTTTCTCACACACGCTCTCCCACACCTGCTCACTACACAGGCAGGCACGGGTCAGGCCAACAAAGGTACACAGTTCCCAACCACCAGCCAAATAATAGAGGCCCAGCAGGGATCTGCTCATGATCTGGAAACATTGGGCAAAACAGGGAAAAATAAAAACTAAGGCTAAATGGACATACTTGAGGCCTGCTTGACAGCGAAGCTGCCACAGAGCATCCCCGCATTCGTGTGTGAGTGCTCCACGCCAGCACGCCAGCAGCCGCTCCAGGCCTCTGTCTGATGGCAGGGTGGCGGCTGCAGCCGTGCTGGGCGTAACTAGTCAGAGTAACGTAGACTGTTGTGTCTGACTGACGCGAGCTGTGAAACTGAATATTCTTCCAGCTCCGTCTATTTATTTTAACTTAAGTCGCCGGCTTCCATCTTGGGTGACGAGCTGTATGTGATGACGATAACAGAAATAGACGAGCTGTCCACTAGGGATCACGTGAGCTGCTGTTCACGTCAGAGACCAGGGTTTGGGGGAGCAGTGGTATAATTCTCCATCTCAGTTCACTAGAATGGAAAACTAGGCACTCCAGGACAGAAGTAACTAGCAATTTGCCTTCTAACAAAGGACACTCACCGAGCCGTTGACACAGGGGACGTCATCATAGTGCAATGCTGTCCCGCTGGGGTGGGCGTAGCCGTTGGAGATGCTCCCCAGGTATGGGCTCGTGGATACTGCCCGCCTGTTCATAAAGCTGAGAGGGAGAAAACATGGACATGCGAGTTAATCAGCAGGGCCTCTGTGAACCTTGATGCAACCAAAGGCCATGCCAGGGTCAGAGGCAGAACCCTTAGGACCTTAAGCAGATGTATATGTCATCTTCAAGGGACTGGGGACAATCCTCACCCAGAGCCAAGACAGGCTCCAGCACAGACAATGAACACCATGTATGGGGATACACAGCGGCACCTACAAGTGGAGCGGCCCAGACAGGTACTACTATCTTAACCACAGCCAGGGAAAGCATACACCCAGGGAGGGCACAGCAGCTCTTTCTGACGGGCTGGTCCTCTCACAGCAATGAACCAGTTTCAACCTGTCTATAGAGACTGGCCCCTCCCAAAGGCAGGGGGCAGCATGGCCTCCGCCACTCCCTGGCCTGCTGTGGGACGTTCGTGGCTGCACAGCAAGCCCTCACTGAGCTCTGGCAGCCACACAGCATACTTCAGCTGCTCCCTGAGCTTCTGGAGGCCCTGAGAGCAGCCATGCTGAGGCCTCAGAATCCCGTGCTGCTGTGATGCGTGTGACATACATGCCTGGGTCTTGGTTCCCTAAAACCTTGGGATTTCCTAATGATAATGGGAGCCAGCCGCCTTTGCCCATCCCATCCCTGGAAAGCCTGATGGATTTGGGGGTGGGGTGCGAGTGGATAAGGAAACTGCCTTATGATCAGAGCCAGGGACTTTCAGCTCTGAGAGGACAGGGTGGAAGAGCTCCTGGATGGGAGACACCAGGAAGGCACCATACCCAGAGGAGCAAACCCAGGAGGAAGCTGTACCCAGGCACGGGGTTCACAAGGGAGGGCACTAGATCCAGGGAAAGTGCCGCACACAGGGAATCACCAGACCTAGAGAAGGCGTGTACCCAAGGAAGGTGCCATATCCAGGGAGGGCACTGTACCCAGGGAAGAGGTGGCAGCTCTTGTACCTCTCCTACCCAAGAGCTCCATGCTGGTGGACTCCTAACACACCAGTGACATAGCAAACAAAGCACTTCCTAGGGTCTAAGAAGAGTCTGTGGGGTGAAAGAACCTCAAGTTAACATCTGCTCTTTAACGAGAATGGATTTGTGAGTGAGTCCTGGGGACAGAGCTTTTGATCTTCAGGGCCTGACACTGTGTCCTGGTGGACATTTCAGAATTGTCCTTCAGTGGGCCCCTGTTGGAGTCCACAGAGAACTGGGATGCCACCTGATGTGAGAAGAGCCCGTACCTGGCAGCCAGAGGTGGAGAGCAAGAGTCTGCATTTAAAAGAGAAAGGACTGTTTTCCTCTCCTCCCCAGGCACGCTCCCCAGAGAGCCAGACAGAGCACATTGGTCCTCCATCTGCCACCGCCCAGAGGCATCAAAAGTCACCAAGAAAAGTCAAGCGAAGCACGGTGTAGGGCAGGCTGTATTCACCAGACTCCAGCTCCCCCCATCCCCGTCCTTCCCAGGCTGTGTGGTGTCAGGACTGCTGGGAGGAGGGGAGGCTCCTCAGTTCCTCAAGTGTTCTACCACCCCAGTGTCCAGAGCACAATGAGGAGAGATGGGCCAGCCTCTCAGGAAGCTGTGCTTGTTTCTGGAGAACTGTGAAAACCCAGGAAGAAAGAACCAAGGCAGCATTTTCTCCTAAGTGGGAAACTAAAATCACACAAAGTTAACAGAAATGCATTTCTACCCAAACTTTGTTTCTCGAGGAAAGGAGCTTGGGGCAGCACAGCCAGCCACCTGTGTTGCGCTGCACACCCTAATGGCCACTCTCACAGTGCACTGCTGCCCCCTGCTGGAAGAGGGTGGCAAGCATGGCTCCTCTGGCACATGTAACAACTTAAGACTTCTTAGCTTATGAACAGTGATATAATTATTCTGCACTTAATCTACGTCAAATTAAGTGTAGGAAAGCTAAAGTCACAGGAAGGAGAAAATGCAAAAAGGAAAGACTGACTAGCCGCTTAGGAGTTCCTGAATGTTTCACATACATGTTTAAGGGGTGGATGGAAAGACTCAGTTGAGGGCTGTCTTGGGGGAAGGCTGGGAGTGAGGTAAACAGAAGCATGGCAGGACCCCCGGCGTGCCTGCACCCGTTAGTGCCGAGCATAGCCACTGCTGAGCACTCAGCGCTGCACGTGAATTCACACACTGTTTTCCCTCCCCAGCAGGGCCCTCATCTTCGCTCCGCAATGTCAGGCTGCCCAGGGCTCATACTTACGCACAGATATCAGGAAGTATCAAGGACAGTCAGAAGAGCACAGGGTACCCTAACTGGGCACACTTCCACTTCCTTCAATGGGGATGCCCAAAGGACTTAAAGAGCATATACACACACTTCCTCATTGGCAGAGGCCTTCTCCACTGCCAGAGCAGCCTAAGGTTTACAGAGAGAGGCACAGGGCGGTAAGAGAACTTCTGCAGAGCCAAGAGTAAGCAGGGGGGCAACGATCCCCTCTAGCAATCTTTCCACAATGACTGAGAGCCAAGTGTGTAAGTGGGAAAGAGCTGAGTCTACAACATACGAGCATTCCAGGGAACCTGTATGTAAACGCAGAGACCTGCAGCGACCTGAAGATGGTGGCTGGAAGGTGGCTCTCTCAGACTGGCCCGCTTTAGTCAGACAGAAACATCTTTACCACCACATTCTTCTGAACCTGTGATGGGCAACACCTGTGAGCCATGCAGGGGAAACCAAGGCACTGACTTCTGTCACCTGACTCACGGTCTCTGGTCAGCTTCAGGACCTGTCCTCAGTGTCCAGCACCATCCACACTGTTACATGCCAATCTCTCAGGGGAGTCCTGTATGGTTTTTTCCTGTTTCCTGTTCCTTTTCAGAACATTATTGCCTTCCTTCCTTCAGGAAGGCACAATGGCTGATAATTCTCCTAATCGTCTGGCAAAGAATCACCACACGGCTGCCAAGTTATAAAAGGCGAAAAATTAACGTAATCCCGGACTCTCTATCGCTTTGGCAAGCGGCCGCATTGTGAAGGCTGTTTCCTTGTTCAGTCTCCTCTCTGTTAAGTTTCATGGCAATTCTTGGCTAGAAAACTAAAACATGAAAATTAACTTTATTGCTAGCTAACATCCCTAAAAAGATTCTAATGAGCTTTAGAGAAAAGATTCCTAAGGTAAGTTCATACGCTTTTTTAATGAAGAGTGTTTGATACAGCAAACTGCATTCCTTTCTCCAGGCTGTGGCCACCCCTCATTTGGTTTAGATTAAAACCCTGCTCAGTTATAAAGGAAAAGCTGGGTTTCTCCTGAATGTGCTGGTCTGTTTGCTGATTAGAGTCAACAGCAAGTGAGTTTTCCTTTGGGGATTTTAGTAACGTCCACATTAAGTACAGATAACAACTATTAATATTTCAACCTGGAGATCTCACAGTATGAGGCTCCCCACTTAAGTTCCTGCCTTGACTTCAGTGATGGACTGTAATGTGAAACTATAAGCTGAAATAAACTCTTTCCTCCTCAAGCTGTGTTTGGCCATCATATTTTACCATAAAACCCCTAAGGTGTGTCTATACTCTGTTTCAAAAACTGGATTATTTGTTTTCTTAATGTTCAGATATTTTTAGATCTATGCATATTCTAGATACTAAGCCTTTTGTCAGATGTTTAACTGGTGACGTCCCCTCCCCAATTCTATAGGCTACCATGTTGCTAGAATGAGGGTGTCCTTGGCTATACAATTTTTTTTTCATTTAAAATTTCTACAGGAGTCACATAAGTTGCAAGGGACCAGAGGGGAGGTGGGGCTATCCCAAGGAAGGGAAAATAGGATTTAGAGTTATAAAGGGGAACTAGAATAGGAGAATTAAATGAGGAGGGACAAGATAGGGCAGGGGATAAGAGGGAAAATGGGAGGGATAATTAACACGGAAGGCCTTTTAAAGGCCATTTGGAAACCTACTATAGTAGAAGCATCCTAAAATATATAAAAAGGATTTAAGCGGAGATACCATATAATGGGGGAGACGATGCACCAACTAGACATCTCATGCTACCAAGGAAAAGCCCCAGTTGCAGAAATGGGTTAAATATTCTTGAGTCATTGGCCCAAGGGATCTCATAGCCACCCAAATGTTACAGGCTATTGCTAGTGATTTTGGTTATCTCCTCAACCTGATGGTAAGATCCTATTGCTGCAGATACCATTTACTTATCCCATCAAACCCTCAAAAATTAGAGCTAGTGCCCAAAGAGAAGTTTCACCACTACTATCTACTATTCATAGTGCTGGAAGGTACTATACACACTATAGGAGGAGAAAAATAATCATTACTCTAACCCAGCTATAAACCCCATTGACCTATAACAGAAATTTGCATACTGGTGCAACAGTGGCATAAACTGACATTAAGGCCCACTATAAGATGGAACACATACCTACTAAAGTGGACTAAGAACCTAAGAGTGAACAGGTCCTAGGGGAAACCTGCAACAGTTATTCTGGAGTCCGCCTAGCAAAGGCTACCCCAAATGCATCCAGGATTCTCTACTGTCACCATCTGAGGGGGACACATGCCAGGGGCACAGTGCTGTGGAGAAGCCTGTTCATCACCACAGCCTGGACAACAAATCACATGTCAAAACATCACAGAAGGAGAACACACCTCAGGTGAGTATGGAAAAAGCCACGACCTTGTGGAACAGCTGGGGATGCTGAATGCCCAGTGATACTGAAGGCCAGCATGGACTGAGGACCCCACAGAAACTGCTGCTCCAAACCCCTCATTATTAATGTGATCAACAAGCGTTCTGGCTCAAACGTATGCTTTGCACAAAGTAGCATTATTTGTCACCACTTAAATTTAGAAAGTGCCAAACCCACAGATTTAAGATCTTGGGCTTTGTTGGGCAGTGGTGGCCTGTGCCTTTAATCCCAGGACTTGGGAAGCAGAGGCAGGTAAATCTCTGAGTTTGAGGCCAACGTGGCAGAGAGAGTTCTAGCATGGCCCGGGCTACACAGAGAAACCCTGCCTCAAGAAAAAAAAAAGAAAGAAAAGAAAAACAAAAATAATCTTGGGCATTATTTCAGCAACACATAGAATCCTTTCTGTTTTCTAGAAGGCCCCTGCCACAAAGAAGATGGCAACAGCTACCCAGATGCCCACAGAACAAAATCAGGACTATGACCTGTTGGTGCAAATAAAAAACAGACACAGCTCCTTATTGTCTCTGACTACAAGGGCAGAGCTAAGTGACTGTAATGGACTGTCTGCCCCAGGAAGCCAGTGCTACCATCTTCAGAGAAGTTTGACAAACCTACTGTAGCAGAAATCCCACCAACATCAGAGCCACCATGGCCAACACCCCACCAAGGAAAAGTCTTCAGGTGTGCTCTGGTCTGCACGCTCACCCGACACCTATTGTCAAACAGTAGAAGAATGTTGCTAGTTCAGACCTTCCACAAGCTATGCAGGAGTCTTACCAAAAGGTCTGTTTGGCCGTCTGTATAACATTTGCTGACATCTCCACGTCTATGTAGTCATAGTGCAGGGCTCCTGGATCTGTTGAAGATCCCGTCTCTGCCAGTAAGATGCCAATCCATCTGCCCATGTCTTCAGAAGATGATGCCTGCCATGGGGGAAAAAAAGCATGATTCATTTAACCAAAGAAAAAGAGGTGTGACAGGAAGGGAAAGAAAACATGGAGAGACACCATGTAGCTGCTGAAGGAGAAAGATGCCCAGAACCTTTACTGGTAAGCTGAAGCCTCATGGTGATATAAAGATGAATAGAAATGGGTTAACTTAAAAAAAAGGCTAGCTATGAATACACCTAAGTCATTGACTAAACAGTGTTGTAATTAATATAGTTTCTGTGTAATTATTTGGGTCTGGGCAGCTGGGAAATGAAAGAGCAGTCTCCATTTCCAAAATGGTGTGCCAATGTGTCAACTACATCCACATAAAACCTGAGAGAACTTGGAAAGGAATTCTAGACACAAAAGAACAGAAATAAGCATGGTTTCTTGGTAGCAGCATTTTCTCAGGTGAACTCTGATTGCTAGAAGAAAGCAGAGGCATGATTCCTATAAAAGACAGCTTCCTGACTCATCATTAGCAGCAAAAAGTGTGTGGCTCCTTTAAGAGCTGGCTTCCTGGTTTGTGTTGGTGTGGTTATGAAGCACTTAAACGGGGTCTGTGAGCAGTGTGATACAAATTGCTTAATGGTGACATAGATCCACTGCATCCCTGGAGCTGGGGCAGTGAGCACGGGCTAAATCTCACCTGGGAGCATTTGCTAGTTTTTTTAGATTTTTGTATTTTATGTATATGAATGTTTTTGCTTACATGTATGCACGTGAGCCATGTGTATGCATGGTACCCAAGGAGACCAGAAGATGGCATTGAATCCCCCAGAAATGGAGTTTCAGCTGGTTATGAGCTGAAAATCAAACCTGAGGACACGCCTCAGAGTGTGTTCAAAGACTGAGGGTGCATAGCTAGTAAAGGAATACCGTCAGGGGCTGAGGCCCCCTGAAATTACTACACACACAGGTAAATGGATAGTTACTGAGATGTGTGTAAGGAGAACTTTTCTCAGTAGAAGGAACTGAGGAATGAATGTCATCACTCAGCCACCGTCATCAGCAGAGGGACTGCTGTAGGCCAGTCTCCAGTGCTGACATAAGATAGTCTCCAGGGCTCTGTTCACATGACAGAGGGGGCATGAGGAGGCTTTCAGCCTGGAAAGGGCCCAAGGTATCTACGGGGGTTATGTGGGAAATGTCTCCCAGAGTCTCAGCACTCCGGAGACCCCAGTTGGAGGCACTGTTTGGGGAGGTTTAGATGCTGCAGCCTGGATGGGAGATGAGAAAGTATGATACTGGGGGCAGGCTTTGAAAGACAAAAGCCTCATAAACTTCCGGTTTGTTCTCTCTGCTTCATGTTTATGGTAAAGGATGTGAACGCATAGTTTTCTGCTCCAATCATGCTGCTTGCTGCCACCCCTCTCCCCACATGGTGGGCTCTTGTTGCTCTGGAACTCTAAACCCAAACAAGCTTTTTCTTCTGTAAGGTGCCTTGGTCATGGTGTTTTATCAGAACAATAGAAAAGTATTCCATGTTCCAATGAATCACATCACTAGGGAATACATGACACCTCCCTACAGGACACACCATACGTGATGCCACTTCCACCTGGCTCCTGCAAGGGTGCCAGGATAGCCCATCAGAAGGAGAAGGAACATTCCAAAGGAAGGATCTTCTATAATATAAAAGGGTCTGTGCCCTGGGGAGTATCAGTAGTATGAACTGGATGGAGTCACTGAGAGGCTTGGAGGATAAATAGCCACACGGTTTTCATGTATACATCAGGTACTAGGACCGTGCTGGCATAACTGGAAAATTCAGATTAAGACCTAGGCATCATGGGAGAGCATGGCACCAGTATTAACTTCCATTCTTGCCATCACTGTGGTTCTAGCAAAGTGGTGTCCTTGCTTTTGTTTTTATTTTTATTTTTACAAATACACATAGAATTATTTAAGAGTAGAAGGGGGAGGAAATCCACAAAAGTGTGTGGAAATCTGTGTGTTGGGACATCAGGAAACACCACAGTGGGGGAAAACGAGGCCCTTCTTTGTACTGGTTCTGTAAGTCCAAAAGCATCTATAGATTAAAGTTAAAATCTCCAGCCTTCCTTGCTGGCCCACGGCACGACCACCATTAAGGCTTGGGAACAGAACCCAGGTCACCTCAGGGCACAGTCCTGTGTGTGAGCACTGCGATCCCTCAGGCCACAGCCCTGTACATGAGCACTGTGTCACCTCAGCCCCACAGCCCTGTACATGAGCACTGTGTCACCTCAGCCCCACAGCCCTGTGCATGAGCACTGTGTCCCCTCAGCCCCACAGCCCTGTGTGTGAGCACTGTGTCCCCTCAGTTCTGTAGAAACAGTTGATGACTTGGAAGACACCAGTTCAACAAGCTCTTTCTTGTCCTTCAGGAGAATGAGTTCACTCTCCATTACACTGGAGAAACAAACAAGCACCCGCTAGGGCTGCAGATATTCTGAAGCCACGGAACTTTCTTCTCTTTGTGGACTCAGTACTAAGCACCCCCACAGAGGTAACTCACACCCACTCCACTCTGGGCTCCTCTCTTTGGTTGGACACCCAGTCCAATTCTCATCCTCCTGTGTCAGCCCCTGCCTCCTCTCCCCTGGGACACGGTTTGTTACACAGCAGCCACCAGGGGGCTCAGTCATCTTCTTGGTTCCCCATCAAAACAAAATAATGAAACAAAAACTTACCATGAAAGCAAGTCTGGAAATTAGTACCACATTTAGAAATTCAAGACCTCGTTGACTGCCTGACTGGCACCTTGACCCTGGGCAGAGTCCCACACCCACACCACAGCCATTTAAGGTTTTGCTCTCCATGTGACAGACAGCCCACTTGTCAGCCCACTCTTCCATGCCTAACATAGTCTCACTTCCGCTGACCTCATGGCATGAACGCACTGACATATACCCTGGGAAGCCATCAATCTTGACATCTGTGAATGCATGATGTGTGTGCGTATCTTAGTCATAACAAGGATAAAGGGGCGGGGAATAGGAAAAACAAGTTTGGATTAATGGCAGGTAGAAAATAACAAGACGGAAGACTGGTGAATCAGTTCTCCAAAAGCAGTCAAGTAGCCAGGCAGTGGTGCAGTGGTGGCACACTCCTTTAATCACAGCACTCAGGAGGTAGAGGCAGGTGGATTCCTCAGTTCGAGGCCAGCCTAGTCTACAAAGTGAGTTCCAGAACAGCAAGGACTACATGGAGAAACCCTGCCTTGAAAAACCAAAAAGAAGAAGAGGAGAACAATGAGAAGGGGAGAGGAGCCAGGCATCCTGTGCAATCCCTGACTCTCTCAAAGAGAAACCCAGAACAAAAAAGTACAAAACAGAATGGACCAAAGGAGGGAAGGGGCTGGATCAAAATCAGACCCTGCAGGGAGCCAGGGTCTTCTGTAAAGGACCAAATCATGGTGGTGTTGAGAGAGCCTATGCACTCATCTCTGAACAGAGGCCCCAGAGAATCCTTTACCTCTAACACAGCCACCTCCTGTCCATTGCGAAGCAGCCGGAAGGTCAGCGGGTGCTTGGAATCCAAGCCCGGAATCACTTCACAGCCACGTAGAGGGATGGAGACAATGTGGGTCTTCAGGTCGGCCCTGTCCTTGTGGAAAATGAGCTTGCTGTCTTTCACTCGACACCAGCGCTCCCGCCAGCGGCTGTTGGAGAGCACATTTAGGTACCCTGCGGAGAGAGGATGCCACAGCTCAGTCTCCTGAGCAAGCCAAGGTACCAGTGAGCCCTGCCCATGTCCCTCGTCTGTGGTCTCTTTCAGACCAGGGAATTGCCATGAAACACATGCTCACACCCCAGGTTTTAAGTGTTACTAACGAGAGAAGAACCATTATTACACAGCCAGCTCTCCACAGGACCTGGAAGCGTTTCACTGGTGCAGAGCCATTTCATGTGTAAGAACCAGTTTCAGGGGCTTGGTGTTTACATGGAAACCTGGAAATCACCTTGAGAGAGTGACCGTGGATATGCGATGGCTAGAAGGCAATGGGGACTGACAGCTGCCTGCATCTAACGAAAGAGAAATCGCATGCAAACGATCTAACTGCAAACACTGTAAGCAGAGCATGGAAGACAGAGAAACAGAAGTATCTGAAGATGAAAATTCTCCAGGAAGTGGGAGGCCTGGGGAGTGGTGAGCTCCCCAGCGCTGGATGTGTTCCAGCAAGTGACGGAACGTGGCTGGTATGAGCTCCCCACCCACGGGCCTGAGGCCTCCTCCTGGTCTCTGTGTTCCAATCCCCACATGTGGAAGCGAGGGCTTCATCTCCTGGGGAAACTAACACAGATGAAGCCTGACTGCCTGAGTCTGGGTCTGTGTGATGGTGTTCCTGGCATTACAGGCATAATAGTATCTTTAGTGTATCGTATAGAGATGTGATGTTACACATGACAGAATTACAGGGAGAATTATCCCCAAAAAGAGAAAAATCCTCAAACACAGGAAAATGAGAATTTGGGGCTATCACAAAGCACATTATTCTAGAAAGACTGAGGCATGAGTTGGAGGGTCCACGGTGACTGTGGCCCCAGGGGCAGTGGCTGTTATGGCCTCCAACTGTTCCACACTGCAGATACCAACACTCAGAGATTAGGAAGGGATTAAACAGCGGGAAAGGGCAAGCAGCAGGTGAAAGGGAAGGAGGTGAAGAACACTGGGTGTCACTCAGCCGCTCTCAGCTCTTGCACATCGACACTCACATGTTCGGTGCCAGGCAAAGTTCTGTACATCTCTGATGAGGATTCTCTAGATACTGCTCAATGACTAACCAAATCTGCCAAGAGTGGTCCTCACCTAGGCATGGGTCTCCTGCACACACCCTAAAGTGCACCTCGTGGTGAACAAAGTTACTATTCGCCATGCTAGTCGATGACTGTGAGGTCACAGACACAGGGACAGACGCCTGTGGGCTCCAGAGCAGGGGCTTGCTGCTCTCTTGTGTTCAGGCAGCTTTTAAACTTGTTCTCCAAGGGCTACCCGGGAAGGAGGAGTCACCCTCAGGTGTGGGGTGTCCTACCAGAGGCCACAGTCAGACTCGATACCTCCATGAAAGCAGAGGAGACAGAGAAGGAAGGAAGGTTATTTCCAGTACAGCTGCAGGCCTCCCTGGATCTTCAGCCTGTAGAACACTGCACTGATCCTGCTCTTTTTAATGTGTCGATGGAACTGCTCAGGTTTGCTATTATTTTAGAAGGAAAGCCCGGCATTAAAATGCAGTCGGATGAACATCTTAGCGGAACTGTAGCTCTCGGTGTTCTGACCACTACCTACAGCAATCAATCATGCCGAAAGTCACACGCTGGACTTCTGAGTAGATGTCACCTGTGTCAACAGAGCCTAAGTGTTTTCTGAGCACAAGTCCACAAACAGGATGGCAAGAAGCCCTCGAGTAACTTGATATACTCTGTACGCAAGGCTCACACATGCATGAACTGTTTAACCACTGTCACTCCCTGGGAGTGACAGCACATGCCTGTGATCCCAGCAAGCAGCAGGGAGGGTTGGGGAGAATCATGAGTTCAAGGCCAGCCTGGGCTATATAATAAGACAACAACAACAACTAACCAGTGTGGGTGTACATGAATATATTTCCAGCACTGATGAGGTAGATGTAGGAAGACATGAGATCAAAATTAACCTGGATGGCACAGGAAACCCTACCTTAAAAAACAAACTAACCATCACTAATTTAGGGCATCATGGGCTTCAGGAGGCTGCCAAATATGGAAAGTAGAAAGGACATGACTTGTGCAGGTCTGCAGGGCCAGCAGCTGAGCTGCTCTTGGCTGGGCCTATGCAAGGAGTAGAAGACACACAAGTATGGGAACCCCAGTGACTACACTGTAGAGAGCCTCAGACACCAGCCGGGGCAGGTAGCCTCAGACAGCAGCCGGGGCAGATAGCCCTGGACACCAGGCCGGGCAGATAGCCTCGGACACTAAAGCAGGCAGGTAGCCTTAGCCAGCGCAGGCTGGACAGAAGTTACTAGGACACTGTGTCAGTAGTGAGAATAGCATAGAGAGACTAGTGCACACCTGGGAACTCAGCAGCAACACCCCTGAACTGCCCACGACTCTGATTTAGGGCTCACAGCTGCGAGCTGCTTCCCCACGTGCACACAGCTGTCGCGGGACACCGCCCACCATTGGCACAGACAGCGGCACTGGCTCTGCCGTGCTCTGTCTCCAGACAGAATCTGGCCACAGTCACCAGATGCTGTAGCTTTCTCAGCGTTTCAGCCACAGAGGAATGATTGCATGAGACAGGTCCTCCCCTAATTTAGACCATGACTTCATGGGACATTACCATATTTTAATACATTCTCAGGATTTAGGTTTCAAAGAGAGGGAGAGAGAGAAAGTAAGTTTCCCTGGATAACAGGCCTGACTCACATCAACAGGAAGCTCTCAGACATGTCCGTGTTTCTGTTTGTCAGCTGGCCTCTGTGGTACCCCACTTACTCAAAAAGGGGGTTCCCAAGTTTTGTTTTCTTGGGGAGGAAGCACGGAGATGAGCGAGAGTAGGCAGAGAATGGCGGAGCTCCCCGGGCAGGAATCTGGACTCAAAGAGTGAGTGCCACGCTAGGTACCAACACCAGGGCCTTGCCAGGTCTTCAAGGGGATCAGTCAGATCTTCAGGCTGAAGCAGAAATCTGCCACAAGAGGGTACCAGAGTGCAGCCAGGACCTGAAGGCCTGCACTTCAGACTGGCATAGAAGTTGGGGGCTTCAGGGAACTATAACCCAAACTTTACATAAACAATTACATGAGGGGTTTATTGTTTGATTTGATTCATTTTGTTTTTTGTTTTAGTGTTTTGTTTTTTGTTTGTTGGGTTTTTGTTTGTTTGTTTGTTTTGTTTGTTTGTTTTTGGTTTTTGGTTTTCAGAGACAAGGTTTGTCTTGGCTGTCCTAGAACACACTCTGTGGACCAGGCTGATCTCAAACTCGCTGAGTTACACCTACCTCTGCCATCTGAGTGCTGGGATTAAAGGCGTGCACCACCACCACCTGGCTTGACTTTTGTTTTTAATCCCACTCATATTAGAGTAAGGTGCCAATATAACTTTAAAACGGGGTAATTTCAGTTTGATATTTTGAGATTCTTTCTACTCCAAATTCTACAGAAAGCAAGGCAAGACTAAACAAGGTTCCATTAGGATTACAAAGCTAACTCTACAGGCTGAGATTCCACATTTTTTCCACCTCACCCTGGGCAGGGCTGGTGTATGGATGTCTTCTGTGGACTTCAAGACACAGCAGGTGAAGAAAAGGACAATGACAGTAAGTGACATAGGTCCTCGGACTACACCGCTCACCTCCACTGACATAGGTCCTCGGACTACACCGCTCACCTCCACTGACATAGGTGCTGGGACTACACCGCTCACCTCCACTGACATAGGTGCTGGGACTACACCGCTCACCTCCACTGACATAGGTGCTGGGACTACACCGCTCACCTCCACTGACATAGGTGCTGGGACTACACCGCTCACCTCCACTGACATAGGTGCTGGGACTACACCGCTCACCCCCACTGACATAGGTGCTGGGACTACACCCCTCACCTCCACTGACATAGGTGCTGGGACTACACCGCTCACCTCCACTGACATAGGTGCTGGGACTACACCGCTCACCTCCACTGACATAGGTGCTGGGACTACACCGCTCACCTCCACTGACATAGGTGCTGGGACTACACCGCTCACCTCCACTGACATAGGTGCTCGGACTACACCGCTCACCTCCACTGACATAGGTGCTGGGACTACACCGCTCACCTCCACTGACATAGGTGCTCGGACTACACCGCTCACCTCCACTGACATAGGTCCTCGGACTACACCGCTCACCCCCACTGACATAGGTGCTCGGACTACACCGCTCACCTCCACTGACATAGGTGCTGGGACTACACCCCTCACCTCCACTGACATAGGTCCTCGGACTACACCGCTCACCTCCACTGACATAGGTGCTCGGACTACACCGCTCACCTCCACTGACATAGGTGCTCGGACTACACCGCTCACCTCCACTGACATAGGTGCTCGGACTACACCGCTCACCTCCACTGACATAGGTGCTGGGACTACACCGCTCACCCCCACTGACATAGGTGCTGGGACTACACCGCTCACCTCCACTGACATAGGTCCTCGGACTACACCGCTCACCTCCACTGACATAGGTGCTCGGACTACACCGCTCACCTCCACTGACATAGGTGCTGGGACTACACCGCTCACCCCCACTGACATAGGTGCTCGGACTACACCGCTCACCTCCACTGACATAGGTCCTCGGACTACACCGCTCACCTCCACTGACATAGGTGCTGGGACTACACCGCTCACCTCCACTGACATAGGTCCTCGGACTACACCGCTCACCCCCACCCTGACATAGGTGCTCGGACTACACCCCTCACCTCCACTGACATAGGTGCTCGGACTACACCGCTCACCTCCACTGACATAGGTGCTCGGACTACACCGCTCACCTCCACTGACATAGGTGCTGGGACTACACCGCTCACCCCCACTGACATAGGTGCTGGGACTACACCGCTCACCTCCACTGACATAGGTGCTCGGACTACACCCCTCACCTCCACTGACATAGGTGCTCGGACTACACCCCTCACCTCCACTGACATAGGTGCTGGGACTACACCCCTCACCTCCACTGACATAGGTCCTCGGACTACACCGCTCACCTCCACTGACATAGGTGCTGGGACTACACCGCTCACCTCCACTGACATAGGTGCTGGGACTACACCGCTCACCTCCACTGACATAGGTGCTGGGACTACACCGCTCACCTCCACTGACATAGGTGCTCGGACTACACCGCTCACCCCCACTGACATAGGTCCTCGGACTACACCGCTCACCTCCACTGACATAGGTGCTCGGACTACACCGCTCACCTCCACTGACATAGGTGCTGGGACTACACCGCTCACCCCCACTGACATAGGTGCTGGGACTACACCGCTCACCTCCACTGACATAGGTCCTCGGACTACACCGCTCACCTCCACTGACATAGGTGCTGGGACTACACCGCTCACCTCCACTGACATAGGTCCTCGGACTACACCGCTCACCTCCACTGACATAGGTGCTGGGACTACACCGCTCACCTCCACTGACATAGGTCCTCGGACTACACCCCTCACCTCCACTGACATAGGTGCTCGGACTACACCGCTCACCTCCACTGACATAGGTGCTCGGACTACACCGCTCACCTCCACTGACATAGGTGCTGGGACTACACCGCTCACCTCCACTGACATAGGTCCTCGGACTACACCGCTCACCTCCACTGACATAGGTGCTGGGACTACACCGCTCACCCCCACTGACATAGGTGCTGGGACTACACCGCTCACCTCCACTGACATAGGTGCTGGGACTACACCGCTCACCTCCACTGACATAGGTGCTGGGACTACACCGCTCACCTCCACTGACATAGGTCCTCGGACTACACCGCTCACCTCCACTGACATAGGTGCTGGGACTACACCGCTCACCTCCACTGACATAGGTGCTGGGACTACACCGCTCACCTCCACTGACATAGGTGCTGGGACTACACCGCTCACCTCCACTGACATAGGTGCTGGGACTACACCGCTCACCTCCACTGACATAGGTGCTGGGACTACACCGCTCACCTCCACTGACATAGGTGCTGGGACTACACCCCTCACCTCCACTGACATAGGTCCTCGGACTACACCGCTCACCTCCACTGACATAGGTGCTGGGACTACACCGCTCACCTCCACTGACATAGGTGCTCGGACTACACCGCTCACCTCCACTGACATAGGTGCTGGGACTACACCGCTCACCTCCACTGACATAGGTGCTGGGACTACACCCCTCACTTCCACTCTCGCCAAAACCAGGACATTGCTGGAGCCCACGTCCCAGGCAAGCAGCCCGAATTTCCAAAGCAATGGCTTTACTACCATGTGCTGGGCCCCATGCTGGGTGATGGGGACACAGCAGAGCAGTGTCTGAATCTAATAATGCAGTGGGAGGCTTGGACAAGACTAAGATCCCAGGGAGGTAGCAAGAGAAAGTCTCTATGTTTGTGCCCAGAACGGTGTGACTAGTGTCAGGTGCGTGTGCTGGGTTGACAGAGAGGAGGAGAACTGGAAGGAGCTCACACTTCCAGGTCTCACAGCTTGGCTTATAAAAGAACAAGAACCCCAGAACTACATCAGCCCATGGACGGCCTGATGAAAAGCACTTTTGTGTGGAGTCTCGGTGCATGTCTAGGGTACACTACCTGGAGGGCTATGGGAAGAGCTGCCCAGACCAACACTAATGCATCCCTCAAAGGCCTCTCAGGAGGACAGAGGCAGAACCTGGGGTAGCCCAGCTGCATCTGCAGGTCTGCTCCCCAGTTCATGAAAACCCTGCAAGAGCACCCAGAAGGCCACAGCACCCCACCCACCATATCAACTGCAATCAGTGTACAGACAAGCACTGAGCTCGACCCAGTAACTCCAGGGAATTTTTTCTGCCTGCTCAGCTGCTTTGCCCTCCTGGCCCATCAGCTTAGCGCTGTCTCCCAGCAGCTGCAGGGGCTCAGCTTGGCAGGGTCAGTCCTCCGGGCCTGAGTCCAGCACCTTTCCTCTGCCCAGAGCCCTGCAGCTGCACCAAGGGGCTGAAAATGGCCATTGTTCCCTGTTCCCCTAGAGACACTTCCCCTGATCTGGCAAAGAGCTGCTTGGCAATTTTAGAGTTGTGTGGCAGAGGCCAGAGCTGTGTGCGGCAGATGCCTCGGGCCCCTGAGCGCAGGATCACCCAGACTCTGGAGAAAGTGACCAGCATAGAGATGAGGCACTGTGTGACAGCAGCAGTGGCAACAGAGCGGCTTCTGGGGAGGCCTGCGAGGCTGTGCTCTTCTGACAGGACGTGAGTGACAGCAAGTCAGGAAGGGTTTCTGGGGGTGGAGGTCGCCCATTCTGTTTTCATCGAGCCCTGAGACTCGGGGCAAGTCATGCCTCTCTCTGAGCCTCAGCGTTCTCTTTTACAAGAGGAGGATCCACAGCCTCACTTGCGTGCCTTGTTAATGCACAACCATTCCTCCTAAAGGCATCTTTACCTCTAGTCAGGCCTTTAATCCCAGAACTCAGGAGAGGGAGACAGGCGGATCTCTGTAAGTTCAAGGCCAGCCTGGATTACATGACGTTACCAGGTCTCAAAAAAAAAATTCTATTTCCTCTACTTAGTAGTTGAAAAAAAAAACAGAAGCAAAATTCACTTTAACTCCTGACTTCGGTCATCACAAGAGCTGATAACAAAAGCAGGGAGCAAGACTATGTCCCCAGGAGCCCCAGGAAAATGGAGGCTGGCCAGGAGTAGTGTGGCAGTGTCCCCAGACCCTCCCCACTCTGTCACTGTCCTGTCCAGTTAACTTTACTGAGGCCAAATTCTCTCCTCATAGAAGGGAACGTGATGTGAAAGCTATCATCACCAGCTGCCCTGATTCTGTCCTCCTGTCCACAACAGCACTTGATGAGAGACAATCTAGGAATCTGGGGTGCACCGGGCTCCTGGGACCTACAGAGGCTATGATTGTTTCCTGATTCTGTCCCAAGGAGGGTGCTCAATGGGTGCAGACAGGACTGTAAACAGAGTGACTTTGAATGAAGGAATTACGCAAATGCAGATGGGAAGTAGAGTCTGCAAAAGGAATACACAAGGACAGTTCCATCCCATTCTTGTGTTTACTTTTGTTTTTCTGATAGAGGGTCTTGCCATATAGCCTTGGCTGGTTAGTGCTCACTATACAGCCTTACTGGCAGCAACCTGTATGCTTCTGCCTCCCTGGTACTAGGATAATAGGAATGTACCCCATGCCAAGATCTCTTTCTTCTAAAGAAAGGGAAGGACCTAATGGTAGAACACTAGCCTAGGACATCTCTAATACTGTAAATCAAAACAAAATCAAAAGACAAACACCTCTTTTTGCACTTACGAAGTTTTCCTCCTTGAAGGAACTCTACAATTCTCCTCAATGTGGTGGCTGGGGCCATTACAGTGATGTTGCTTCTGCTCTCATGGAGGCTGTACTCGATGGCCTGGCCACAGCCTGTCTTAGGTGCTTTGACAGATGGCGCCCTCCACCTCCGTGCTTTCCCCAGGCAGCCACCTCTGGCTGCTACACAAACATTCTTCTGGTTCGCTTCCCTGTTTGGTTCCTCTCTTTAGCTCCTGGCCCAGAGGCCATGGTGGGCAGGACTGGCTTGGTTGCTGCTGTACACCACATGCTTTACCGAATCCCTGACAAAGCAGCTCTCCCCACCCCCACAAACGGATGGAAGACAGACCGTGGGATGGACAGCTGTCTCCGGATCTACAACTTAAGTCTGAGCAAAGGAGACTCAGCCTGCCTTGTGCCTGTATCCTAGTCTGGAAACACTGGAGTGGAACCGGGGAAGGTGTTATCATACAACAGAGAATGTAGTTTTTAACCTTGAAAGAACCGGGGAGAGCATCGCAAACCCCTGAAGATTCTTCCACTACTAAAAACTGAAAGTGCTTTCTGTAATTCAGAGGGCCCCAGAGCACACCCAGGGAGAGTCTGCTGCTGCTTTGCTGCCAGCACATGGTGGGGTCTTACCACAGGTGGGCACGTCCTCCTCTGCTGATGAGGTCTGCTCATCTGTGGATGGTTTCTTCTTCCCCAGACCGATGATCTTGGTGATTTTCTTCCCAGTGACCTTGGACACAGTCCCCTTGGCATCTGACTTGGAGGTTTTCTTCCTCTTCACTGTCAACACAAAAATGTGTCTTAACCATTCATACGCCGTGGGAAAATCACAGCCTTAACCACCAAGGCATTTCTTCCCCGCAAACTGTTACTAATCGTACACGAGCATCTGTGATGCTGGGGGTTCAGATGCTGGGGTCCCTCCAGAAGCCTGTAACTCCAGGGAGGATCAGGTATGTACATATGTGCACACAAACATGTGTGCATTATCAGACACACGTGATGTACTGAAGGCAACAACAAAGGATGGCAAATAATGGCAAGAACCATGTGGAGATGGAAATGACTGGGAGAATGGCTGCGTGGTCAGACAGAGCCTGCCCAGGGCAGACTTTTGGCTGACTGCTCAGACATAGGGAATGAGTTCTGTCTGTCCCAGAGGGAGCAATGGCCACGCAGGAAGATAGGCTGACACACACTGTCAGTGTGGGAAAGATGGCGTGGCCCAAGAAACCAAGGGAAGCTGGTGTCATTTCAGCAGTGACCTGGCTGACAAGGGGCAGGTCTCCAAGGAGGGAAGGGAAAAGTGGGTCCTCATTAGGGGTCTCTCTTGTCTATTTTAGACACTTCTCTGAGCTTCCGTGTCCAGAGCTCTCAGACTGGAGGTTTACTTTTCAGATCCTCATCTCTCATTTGACCAGGGCAGTGATGGCTAACACCTATCAATAAGTAAATCTAGAAACATTTTGTACAAAAAGAATTTTTGACTTCCCCAGCAAAACCAGAAGATCTGGAAATCCCGGCTTCCACATGCATCATCTTGGGGCAGAGTCCATGCAGCTGACAATGGCTCCAAGTTCTAACACAGGGCAATTCTCATCTCTCCACCCCAGGGAAGCTGACTGCCAACTGGTGTCCCATATCTGCTCCTACTCAGCCATGTGGACAGCCCTCTCCCACCCTCAGACACGAATCCAGCTGAATCCCAGGGACGTGGCTCAAAGAAGTACACGCTCAGAGTTGAGGGACCGGATCCTTCTACTCAAGAGCAGCTCTGGGCAAAGGCTTGTCAGCCCATCTAATCTCATATGGGTGCCATGTGCTAGAGCCAGGATGCAAGCCTCTTTCCCAGGGGTCTCCTCCACTGGGACACAGCCTCCCCGGGGTGCAGTTCTGCATCAAGACCAATACAGCATCACCTCACTCAGTACACACCCCGAGTACAACCCTTCAACTGTTTGTGGCAACCTCTTAAGCAACACAAACCCTTTTAGAAGGTGATGGGTAAGTATTCTCCTTTTCCAAGAATGACTGAACCCCAGCATATCACACGGAATCATTTCAGACATGTGCGATACGCTATGGAATAATTCCAACCCCTCCTCTAAACAAGCGTGCTCACTCGCAAGCATCCCTCCCCATCCCTCTGGTGCAGAGGAGGAAGCAGTCCTCATTTCCACCTTCACTGCCTCCCTCCCCTAAGACCAGTGGGTGAATCCCTGCCTCTTCTCTGGTGTAAAAGCGAGTAGCAGTGTCTAAGGGAAAAGCTGCGATACTGTCTATAAGATGAAGCCATGAAGAATTTGGGGACAAACAACATTCTATACTGAATGTCCCTGCCATGGCCCCATAATTCTGACTCCAAGAGTATTTAGATATGGGAGTCCTAAGAAAGAAGGATAGATGAGGTCACATGGTGTGAATGACTGATCCCCAAAGTAGTGTCCTTTTATAGACTTCACAGGATACCTGAAGACACGAGCCAGGAAGAAAGGTCCCTGTGGACCTTCCCTGACTCTGGCCTTGATCCTGAGCCTCTGCAAAACCCTAGCCTGCAGTATGTGTTCTTACAAACAGACATTTTAAAACAGATTAAGGTCTCCTGAGATCTTGGGCGAAGTGAAGGGTCCATGCACCCCCTTTTCCATGCTCTTACACGCATTTACTTACAGAGTACTGAGAACCTATCCAAAGCCTTGGTGGGAAGACCCAGCGCTTCCTACTCTACCAGACAGCAACCCAGGGCAGAGATCTGGGTCATTTCTACTTCAGCCCACCCAAGCCACAGGGAGTGGAAGTGACAGTGTTTGGCTCCATCAGTGGCTTTCCAGGAACCTGTAGATGAGCTTCACTGTGTCCTACTCCCAGGCAAGGGGGAAGTGAGGAGACCAGAGACACTCTTCCCAAGGCTCTACCCTGAGGTAACCTTCCTACTCAGGCAACAGGACTCAGAGAGAACAGGATTCAGAGACTCAACATAACTGAGACCAGCTCCTGCCAGCAAAGTGCTTGCTAGACTCCAACCCCTAAGGCAGAGAATGATCACATCCTAGGTCATCCTTGGAAAAAAAGGACCCTTTTAGAGACATGACAGAAAAGCCACCATGGACACTTTGTGGCTATTCAGTGGGGTAAGGGGCAGCATTTAACATATTGCCACATTCAAAAGTCAATAGAGAACTCTCAACACAGTGCGGTTACACGGCAGAACAGTGGAAGGGCTCAAAGAGCATAGATGACCAAGACCCTAGTGACAGACAGGAAGAGAACATTCATCGCTCAGTGTGTAAATGCCACAAATCTAGGCAGCCCACTTTCTCCTACAGAGATGGAAATGAAATTATTTTCTGTCTAGTCTAAGGGAAGTAGGGGAGGGAGAGGTGACATCATCAGACCCCTGGTTCAACAGGTCCACCCACAGACACCCCGTTGAGGACTGTGTCTCAAAGGACACAGCACTGGGTGTGGGCAGCCTAGTCTAGGACTTTGATCATTTCCCCCACATCTGCTATAGGATAGTCACTGACTCCTCAGTGTTCATCTAGAATGAAGAAATGGGCATCTCTGAGCAGAGTTATTGCTTTGATTGCTGCCTTCTTTGGTGAGACCACAGTGTGTAGACAGCATGGAGGAGCTCGGGCTTCCTCTCCGTGACCACCACACGATCCATCACAAAGGGGACAAGCTAAAGAAAGCTTGACTCACATTTTCCCAATGCAAAGGAGAGAATAGTAAGGATCAAGAACAAGGGTAAGGGGGGCTTAGGGTGCATCTGGACCATGAAGTTCTCTGACGAGCAACTATAATATGCAAAGCATAGGGTCAAACAAGAGGAAGATGTTTGAGCCAGGTCATCGGCCAATTCCCAAACACAGAAAGCTGAGGACAAGAGGGGCTGGAGAGACCATGTGGCAGTTGAGAGTGTGTACTCCTCTCACAGAGGACCTGAGTTTGGATCCTAGCACTGACGTCGGGTGCCTCACCTCTAACTCCAGAGATGCAAAGCCATCTTCTGGCCTCCAAGGGCACCTGCATGCACATGTGCATATTCTCTCACATAAATAAGAAATCATTTTCTTTTTAAAGAGTGAACAGGAGATTCCTAGGGATAGATACAAAACCTACACGAACAGCCAACAGACACATTACTCCATAGACCCTAGTCACACAGGTTCATGGGGACTGGGGGACATGAAGCAAGAGAACTGACCTATTGGCTGAGCTGCTGCACCTCGGCAGTGAAACAGTAACTGGTGTGTGGCACCTTTGACGGCCCAGCTTGGGAGGCTGCGGCCAGAAGACTGTTTGAGTCCATGAGGCTGAGATTAGCCTGGACAAAGAGACAAAGAGACTATCTCCCAACAACAACAACAACAAAAATTAGAGCCAAAAAGAAAGAAAGGAGCCAAACAGCAAAGCAGGAGCCACTGAGTATCCTACCTCTGGGAGAAGTTAAAGATAGCTTCCCACACTGAGGTCTTTATTACATATAACATAACTGGTACTAGCTCTTAGAGGGCAGGACTAAAATTACATCCGGACCAGACTGCATTGGAAAACCACAATGAAGAAACAGACAGTGTGACCTTCCGGAGTGAACTGTCACTGTCTGGGCTCCAGAGTTCTCAAAGCTGGGACACTGCTGGTGCGGCACATGATTCATTCCCAGGTAGGAGCCCTCCTCAAGGGGCCACACTGAGGAGAGCCCAGGCACCCTAAGCAAGGTCTTAGGTCCACAGAGGTCTGGATCTCCCAACAGACCCTCAAGTGGCACCCATCACTTCAGCACATACTCAGGAAAAAATGTCCAGCCACGCAGATGGGGGACAACCTTTAGGAAACAGATATTTCATAAATGACTCGCAGGAAGAGCATGTGCAGAGCCTCCAAAAGCTCAAGAGCAGACGACCCCATAGGAATATGGGCAAAGGATCCGAGGCGACACCACACCAGAGAGATGCACGAGAACATTAGGCTGCTCACCGCTGGGGAGGCCACAGCTGCACACCACCATCTGCCGTACCAGAGAAAGGCTGCAGGCAATCTCAGGAGGGACAGCGATCCCAGGAGAATGTGGAGCCTCGCAGCCCCACTTCTGGATAGGTTCTTGGGAGACATGGATTTACATGTCCACACAAAGTCCTACCTGGGAGTCAGAATGTACTCACTGTCCCCACATGCCATGCCCGTGTGGAGCCAGAATACCCCCACAGTTCCCATAAATCCTGCCTGGGAGTCAGAATGTCCTCACAGTCCCACCGTCCCCATATGTTCTACCTGAAAGTCAGAACATTTTCACTGTGCTCATATTTTGTTCATGCTTTAATAGATAAAGCTTGCCTGAAGATCAGAGTGTGGAGCTAGCCACATGAGTTAGCCAGGCAGTGGTGGCACACACCTTTAATCCCAGCACTGTGGAGGCAGAAGCAGACAGATCTCTGTGAGTTCAAGACCACCCCGGGCTTCATGAGATTGAATCAGTCTAAAAGGGAAACAGAGCTCATGTGTTTGATCCCAGCACTAGGGAGGCAGAGACAGGAGCCATATGGCTGAGCGGAAAGAGGATGATAAGGTGGGAGGACACAGGAGCTCAGAGCATTCAGCTGGATAACTTATAGAGACAGGATTCCCTGTTTGGTCTAAGGATTCCATAGAGGTAAGAACTAGTGGCTGGCTGCTCTGCTTCTCTGATCTTTCAGCTTTTACCCCCAATATCTGACTCCAGATTTTTATTTTTAAGACCAATTAGAATTTGCACTCCACCATACAGTTCTGTATGTTCCACCTGGGAGTCAGTATATCCCGCAAGTCACTGTATGTTCTTAGCAGCGTTCACCTTTACAGGGAACGCTGTGCAGCAGCTCTCACACTGAGATATGGGAAAGAGACCCCAAAGATACACCCTGACCCCAAGTGAAAGCAGAAAACAGGGTAGGAGGAGGCAGAGGCGACAGAGAGAGTGCAAAGGAACACCGGGGTGACAGAAATGCTCTCTTGACTATGTTACTTGCTGTAGCAATCCCAAGAATGGTTAAGTCAAAGCTGGTGTGCTTTACTGAAAGTCATCTGTATTGCTAAAAAGTCCATTAAAAACAAGAGACTTTACCCCCTGCACATCCATGTTCACAGCAGTTCTGTTCTCAGTAGCTGAGGGTCAGAAGCAACACAAGTACCACCGGTGGACAGCAAGATGCAGTCCACATAATGGAATATTATTCAGCCTTGAAAAGGAAGGAAAGACTCTCACTATAATACAATACAGACAAACCTTGAAGACATCATCTGGGTGAAATAAGGCAGTTGTAAAAGGGTAGGTACCACAGGATTCTGCTCGCATGAGACCCCCAGTGTGTGGAATCCACAGAGACGGAAAGTTGAATGATGATTGCTGGGACTGGGCAAGAGGTGAGGGACTTGGGTTTAATGCAAACAAGGTTTTTATTTGTGAAGACAGAAAGTTCCAGATATGGACACAGGTGATGGCTACACAGCACTCTGTGTATGTTTAATGACCACAGGAAACTTTAAAATGTTGGAAAATTATGAATTCTGTGGTATATGTATTTCCCATGGCTTGACAATAATTTAGATACAGGTAGGATGAGAGAGAAAGGCTCTGAACTGTTGCAAATCAAAAGTCCTCCCTTGTGTTCTTGGGAACAGAGGGTGTGATGTCTGCATGGCTGAAGCACAAAGACTTCCCACACAGTCACACTTTTGGAGCTCAGATATTCTTGGCACATGTGTTAGAATCTCACCTTGCTCTTTTCCATTGCATGTGGTGACTCCATTTTCCACGATACCTTCTCCGTCGGAACTGGGCCTCTCTGAAGACAATTTCTATAAGGACACAAGGATCACGTTATTCCCACCGTGGTCATGCAGACCTGGTGAGGTATGGTGGAAAGTGAACATTATCTCAAACGTTAAAGGACACATGGACCAAATTTTCAACACTCTGTAGACAGCACACCAGCACAGACCTACTGAGTGCTACAATTGGGCACACTGCATCCGGACCTCATTTAAGAGCAATGGATGAACGAGGTCATTCACTCCTTTAAGTCCACATCTTCATCCTTCATTGGTAATACAACAAGCCACAGAGTCTGTGAGATGATTCCTGCTCAGTCCTGAGCGGAATTACAGACATGCCCACTGAAGTGCCACAGTTCTTGTAGAATGCTATTAAAAGTAGCAATTATGAATGAAAGGATTGCGGTCTGAGGAGGCAGACACAAGGGATATCCTGGCTAACCAATACACTGCACATATGTATTGAGATGTCTCACCAATTCCTCATAAATACATACAATTCACATACACAGAAAATAAAAACCACTAACAAAACCAAAAGCTTCCTGAAAGCTGACATCTCTCACCTTCTCCAGTTCAGCCTTGTTCACGGGGGCACTGGTGCTGGGTGGTGGAGAGCACTCTGGATCCACAGGGCCGCTGCAGCCACTGTAGGCTTCTTTGATCACCTGTGGGAATGAGACACAGTATGAGCCTGCCCAGAGGCAAGGGGACCCAAGTGATGGACTGAGTCCTATGTGGGCAGGCAGAGGCCTACAGTATGGCAGGGGAACTCGAGGGTTCAACAGCACCTGGTGTTTGAACTCTGGAATTTGTCCATTGATTCACGCATTTGCTCCCCAAATCACCCGTCCAGTCCTGGCAAGACACTAACTGGGAAGTGGAAGGAAAATATACTCCAGGATCTCTCTGGAAGGCCCCTCCCACAGCACTGAGATGTCATCATAAGCAATGAGGGTCAAAAGTGAGGGGCTGGAAAGGTCCTCAGCATTTAAGAATATGTATTGCTCCTGAAAAGGAGCTGGGTTTGGGTCCTTGCACCTGCCAGGCAATCCACAACTACTTGTAATTCCAGCTGCAGGGGATTTGACACCTTCTGACCTTCTCCAGCGCCTACACTCACATACACATAATTAAAAATAAAAACAATTTTTTTAAAAAAGAAGAGTATATCCAACAAACTAAAGAACTATAAAAACAAAGCATGATCCTTTCACGAGAAGGTGTTGGCTACCTTAGAGCAAGAGGATATGGGGACCATCCCAGGATGACACACAAGCTGTAATGATGTAGGAGTGTCTTCTGTCTACGTGTTGCTTTCATTGGTTGAATAAAGAAGCCACCTTGGCATTTTAATAGGCCAGCCCTTAGGTGGGTGGAGTAGACAGAACAGAATTCTGGGAGGAAGAAGGCAGTGAGGCAGGCACCATGACTCTCCTCTCTGAGAGGGATGCCAGTTAGACTCATCCCGGTAAGCCACAGTCAAGTGGCAATACAGATTATTAGAAATGGGTTGAATCAATATGTAAAAGCTAGCCAATAAGAGGTTAGAACTAATGGGCCAGGCAGTGTTTAAATGAATACAGTTTCTGTGTTATTATTTCGGGTAAAGCTAGCCAGGTGGTGGGAAGCAGCTCGCTGCTCCTCGTTACTACACTGTAAGCTGAGTATAACAAGGCTTTGGCCACGTGAGCTGACAGGAAAGCTCCTGGGTGCAGAGGCCCTGCAGGAGGGGACAGGTGTTTAAGGAGCCCCCTTCGGCCTGGGGAAGAGACAGTGGTAAAGAATGGGTGGTGGATGCAGCCGTCCAGGGCATGCCCCCTTCGGGCCTGGGGAGGAAGCTGAACTTGATCAGTGGGAGGAGAGATGGAAGGACCGCCATGCGAGGACAAAGGGCTCCAGAGCTGGCGTGAACGACTCTGCTGCCTGGCTTTCACCTTGGCAAAATAGTGAACTGTTCTGAGCCTGAACAGCCTCCTCTAAGGAGCGTTAATGTTCTAGATGCTTCCATTCTTCCAAATTCATGTTGAAGATTAAACCCCACAGCAGCAGCCTGGAATGGGGGAGGTTTTAGAGGGTAGCAGGATCAGGACTGTGAAGGCCTTAGGCCTCAGAGAAGAGCGTCCAAGCCTTCGCAATAGGACACAGCAACTAAGAACCATCTATGAAGCAGAGTACACAACCTCTCTGGTCCCCCAGTTTCCCAGCACCTGGATCATGGACTTCCCACCCCTACAACTATGACAGATAAATTCCTGTTTATGCATTGCAAGTATCTTGTTATGGACTAAACCCCTGAGATGCTACTTTAAACTGTCAGTTTGACACAAGGTAGAGTTGCTGGGGATGGAATCTTATGGAGGGATTATCTAGATCAGGGGGGCCTGCCTAGGCAGATTGTTCCCATTCCATTCACTGAAGTGGGGTGGTCCACCCATTGTGGGTGGCGCTATTCCTTAAATTTGGGTCCTGGACTTTGTAAGTATAGAAAGGGGCCTGAGCACAGTGAGCAGCAGCCATTCCTTTACACTGCTGTGGGGGTGATGTGAGCATCTACTTCAGGTTGCCTCGACTTCCCTGCAATGATGAACCTTGAAGCTAAAATAAGTCCTTCCTGCCCTGAGTGGCTTTTATCAGAAATAAAGACATTACAGACCAAGTCCTACAGACAATGCCCCAAACACAGTGTGTGTGAGTTCTTGTGGGAAGGAAGGAGCATCACACAGGAGAAAAAGAAACACCAGTACAGGGAACATGGGCGAGCACCGTGAAGGAACTGAGATGAGGGAAGGGCAGTGACAGCACAGGGGACAGCAAGGCTGCGGGGTGACAGCGAGGCTGCAGTGACAGCGAGGCTGCGGTGACAGCGAGGCTGCGGGGTGACAGCGAGGCTGCAGTGACAGCACAGGGGACAGCGAGGCTGCGGTGACAGCGAGGCTGCAGTGACAGCCCAGGGGACAGCGAGGCTGCGGTGACAGCGAGGCTGCGGTGACAGCGAGGCTGCGGTGACAGCGAGGCTGCGGGGTGACAGCGAGTCTGCAGTGACAGCGAGGCTGCAGTGACAGTGAGGCTGCGGGGTGACAGCGAGGCTGCGGGGTGACAGCGAGGCTGCGGGGTGACAGCGAGGCTGCAGGTGACAGCGAGTCTGCAGTGACAGCGAGTCTGCAGTGACAGCGAGTCTGCAGTGACAGCGAGGCTGCGGGGTGACAGCGAGGCTGCGGGGGTGACAGCGAGGCTGCGGGGTGACAGCGAGGCTGCGGGGTGACAGCGAGGCTGCGGGGTGACAGCGAGGCTGTGGGTGACAGCAAGGCTGCGGGGTGACAGCAAGGCTGCAGGGTGACAGCACAGGTGACAGCGAGGCTGCGGGGTGACAGCGAGGCTGCGGGGTGACAGCGAGGCTGCGGGGTGACAGCGAGGCTGCAGTGACAGCGAGGCTGCGGGGTGACAGCGAGGCTGCAGTGACAGCGAGGCTGCGGTGACAGCGAGGCTGCGGGGTGACAGCGAGTCTGCAGTGACAGCGAGGCTGCAGTGACAGTGAGGCTGCGGGGTGACAGCGAGGCTGCGGGGTGACAGCGAGGCTGCAGTGACAGCGAGGCTGCGGGGTGACAGCGAGGCTGCGGGTGACAGCGAGGCTGCGGGTGACAGCGAGGCTGCGGGTGACAGCGAGGCTGCAGTGACAGCACAGGGGACAGCGAGGCTGCGGTGACAGCAAGGCTGCAGTGACAGCGAGGCTGCAGTGACAGCACAGGTGACAGCGAGGCTGCGGTGACAGCGAGTCTGCAGTGACAGCGAGTCTGCAGTGACAGTGAGGCTGCGGGGTGACAGCGAGGCTGCGGGTGACAGCGAGGCTGCGGGGTGACAGCGAGTCTGCAGTGACAGCGAGGCTGCAGTGACAGCGAGGCTGCGGGGTGACAGCGAGTCTGCAGTGACAGCGAGTCTGCAGTGACAGTGAGGCTGCGGGGTGACAGCGAGGCTGCGGTGACAGCGAGGCTGTGGGTGACAGCGAGGCTGCGGGGTGACAGCGAGGCTGCGGGGTGACAGCGAGGCTGCGGTGACAGCACAGGTGACAGCGAGGCTGCGGGGTGACAGCGAGGCTGCGGGGTGACAGCGAGGCTGCGGGGTGACAGCGAGGCTGCGGGGTGACAGCGAGGCTGCGGGGTGACAGCGAGGCTGCAGTGACAGCGAGGCTGCGGGGTGACAGCGAGGCTGCAGTGACAGCAAGTCTGCGGTGAGAGCGAGGCTGCGGGTGACAGCGAGGCTGCGGGGTGACAGCGAGGCTGCGGGGTGACAGCGAGGCTGCGGGGTGACAGCGAGGCTGCGGGTGACAGCGAGGCTGCAGTGACAGCGAGGCTGCAGGGTGACAGCGAGGCTGCGGAGTGGCAGTGACTCCAGTAACCTCAGCTTGTAATTGTAGCGTTAACTAAGGAAATTGGCTGCAATTATCCAAACAACCCTGAAATTGATGAGTTCTTCATTCTCACCTAAGCCTGCACCCCAGAGGCTACTAAGGCATGGCCTGGCAAAGCCCTATTGTCTTCTTTTCTCTTTGTTTTTCTCTGCCCACAGGAGAAGCATGTGGTAGCATGTTTCACCTATTCTTACCAGTCCTAGTGGAGGAAAGTGCCGTGTTTGCACATGCATCTGCCTATCTGTGTGCGCATGTGTGTCTGCCTGGATGCCTCTCCGTGTGTGTGTGTGTGTGTGTGTCTGCCTGTCTGTGCACATGTGTGTGTCTGTCTGGATGTCTCTCCATGTGTGTGTGTGTGTGTGTATCTGCCTGTCTGCGCACACATGTGTGTCTGTCTGGATGCCTCTCTCTGTGTGTGTGTGTGTGTGTGTGTGTGTGTGTGTGTGTGTGTGTGTCTGCCTGTCTGTGCACATGTGTGTATCTGTCTGGATGCCTCTCCGTGTGTGTGTGTGTGTGTGTGTGTGTGTGTGTGTGTGTGTGCCTGTCTGTGCACACATGTGTGTCTGTCTGGATGCCTCTCCATGTGTTTGTGTGTCTGCCTGTCTGTTTGTGCAAGTGTGCCAATCTGACTCTGTGTTTGCTTTGCCTGCCTATGTTCTATGTGATTCTGTCTGTGGAACTCTCAACGTGCCTGCGGGCCCGTGTGACTCCGTGTGTGCTGTCCCCTGGAGGAGATGTGCATTCTCTTGACTCCGTACAGCTCATCCCCCAGAAGGCAGCCTCCTCTCTCGTCTAGGCCTCCTGCTCCAGCCCCCTGCTATAGGCTGTCTTAAATGTATCCAGAGGCCATATGTGACAGAGGCCAGTAGGAGGAAATTGTTAGGTCACTGACTTGAAGGGGATAGTGTGCCCCTCACCTCCACCCACTACTCTCTTCCTAACTGTCCCAAAGTAAGCAGCTTCCTCTACCATCGGCTCTTGCCATGACTGTTGACCCTGCCATAAGCCTGAATGCAATGGAGCCAACTAACAATGGACTGAAACACCGAGCTTGCACTCCTTCAAAGTGTTTCACCCAGACATTTTGTCACAGTAGCAGAAAATGGACTGAAATACTCCCCCATAACCCTAGCTGTCCTGGAGCTCATTATGCAGACCAGGTTGGCCTTGAACTCACAGAAATCTGCCTGCCTCCGTCTCCTAAATTGGGATTAAGGGTTATGTGCCACTATACCTAGCAGCAAAAAAACTTTGAAGGTCTTATTAGAAGGAAAAATATGCAAATAAGGAAAAATGAAACTTGAGATTTTTCTATATTTTTTTAACTGAACCAAGGAAAAACATGAACAGAATAGAGACTGTCACTAAAGCGAAAACCATGTGGTAAAGTCCACTAGTCCTTTGCCCCAGTGTCAAAATAGAAAAGCACAGGAAAAGAAAAACCAGCTGGCATATGTACACTTTAACCTCTTTCTTCCAGACAGGCCGAGCCCTCCTAAGGAAGACGATGACACCTGGCTATCAATGCTGGTTCATGACAACGTCTTCCCAAGCTCCCAGGAGTCCACCTCACACACTCGAAGCACTCGGAGTGCCAGTGACTCCCTTCTCTCCCAGCTAGAACTCAGGTCCCTTGTGGAGCAGAGCCATGTGACGCACAGTGCTGGGATGGGCACGTGACATCCACCTGGGGCAGGCCAAGAGCACAGAAGGCGCCTTGGCACTGTGAGACGCTGTCTTCCCCTAGCTCCAGACCAACCTGTCCAGACCACAGAGAAAGCACCTGAGAGAAGGTGAGCACGGTGGCTCTTGTTCCCACAGGGTCCCCACCAGTGAGAGAAGTCCAGCCGTTTCATTCACTGTCCTCAGCATCTTCAAAAGGCACCTGTGGGGTCCCCTCCAAAATGACAAATGAGGCTCTGCCACTCAGGGTACTTAGAGACTTCTTAGCATGTGTCTATGCTGCCACTCAGGGTACTTAGAGACTTCTTAGCATGTGTCTATGCAAAAGGCAGTATGAGAAGTTCACCGTGTACTTAAGAGAACGGGATACGAATTGGAAAATCACAGCTCCTCCACACAACAAAATACTCTGTGGTGATTTTGTTTGCTTTTAACTCAAGCCCTCCACCCCAGAAGCACAACCTCTGCACATTTTTATGGAAACCTGATCATGCTGCTTCTGGGAATGCTGGCTCTTGTCTTGTGTTTGACCTCTGCACAGAGGCTCCTGTCTGCATTCTCTACATGCATGTACATTTATGTATTGGATAGGCACACACACACACACACTCAGGCTCTGGCAAGCACTGTGGATGATGGATGTAACAGGCAGATAGGATACATGGCTCTGGTGATGCTTTCTGCAGAAGAGTGAGCAATATCCTGTGCTGGTCAAATGCTGCCTTGTGTTTATCAGACTTTGTAAAAGCAAGGACTTTCCAACTGTTATATTAAACCTATTTCTAAATGTTTCAGAACAAGCTTTGATAACAGTAGTTTTGGGTGATGAGATACTTGTCTTTGGTTATAAAACAATTCCTAGTAGAGAGTGGAAAACCGTTTCCATAGGGACTCACAGTGACAGAGGGGTCACTCAGTAGGAGAATGTCCTTAGAACATGTGAGGCACAGACTCAATGCCCAGGTAGGAGCCTGGGACCCTAAGTTGTGCTCTTGGGACCTTTGCAATGTCTTGGGTCAGTGAAGGTAATACTGGGCCAGTCAGGGTTACTTGCCAAGACATAGTCTTAAAAAACAAAAGAATTTAAAAATTAAAATAATAAGCAAATAAAGTTGAAAATAAGACTTATTGGAGAAAAAAATGAGCTGATTGAAAAGTTTATTTATTACATAACTGAAAGAACTGAGACAATGAAGAAGGCACAAGGTATTTCAACTTTACCACACAGAACAGCACATAAAACCACCATCCTCACCCTGACAACACAGAACAAACTAGAGAAACCAAAAAACCCAAAACCAAAAACACAGTCATAGCACTTTTCAAAGCCATCTGAGCATAGGGCTACCAAGAAGGCACAGTGAAGGAAACCCTAAAGATGAAGGGGTCTTGGAGAAAAGAGGCTCCCCGCAGCTGCCCTCCTGGCTGGCAGAGAGCAGGGTAACCCAACCAAACTCAACTGCCCAGGGCCTGCAGGAGCCAGTTCTCACCCTTCCCATCTTCCCTGATAGGGTGAGGAGGGTCCAAAAGGCAGGCAGGGAGGAGGCACATACTAACAAAGCAGCTTCATTCAGTGCAAGGTGCCTGCTTTGCCAAGGAACTCCAGATGCACAGCGAGTGTTCACCAGGACGGTTCCAGCTTCCAAAGTCACAAGCTGAGGCTGAGCTTGAAGCAGACAGGCTTTAGGTCTGGCAGGCTAGACTTAAAGAGATCCACAGGCTGCTCCAGAAAGCTGGCCACTTGTCCACAGCATACGAGAGACCTCAGTCCCCTTGCCAGTTCTCTAGTCCCCAGCCATGCCCCCTGTGAACACCCAGCACTCATTCTGAAGGCAAGAGCAGCACAAAGCAAAGCAACGTGGCCCCAACTCTACTGAGCCCAAGAGACTCACAGGACTCCATGCAACTCTGGGGAAATGGCAGAGGGCAGTCTCTGCGGTGTCCTTCCACTCACTCCAAAGCCTATACAGACTCCTCTTCAGAAGCAATCCCAGAGATGGCCCCAGTGCTGGAACGAGCAGACACTAAAATAGCTATGACAGAAATGCTGAAGCAGCCCATGAAGTGGAGGGTGGCGCACAGACAGATGGGACTTCAGACAGACGTGATATATAGAGAAAGATGGGAAAGTGCTGGAATGGAAGCTAGCATCCATGTTGACGCGTGCATTAGGACACAGTGGGCCAGAAGCTTCCAAAACAGTGTGGACAGACCATGAGGAGCACACAGCTGGAGGGCCACAGGGGTGAGGAGCTGCTGCAGCACAGGGAACCCCAAGTCTGTGGTAGTACCCAATGAGAGAATGCATATAATGGAGCTGCCAAAGGAGGGGAGACAGGGCAGACATCCGTGGATAGGACAATGACCCAGCTGCTTCAAAGCTAATGAAGGACAGCAACCTTTGGACAAATGACAAAGACCAGGAAGGCTGACTCTCTGCACAATACCGCAGGGAGGGTCACCTGCTGGAAGTCCAAGAACAAAGCAACTTTAGAGACCCCAGAGGCAGTGACATCAAACATGGGAGCAATGGCTGTGGACAGGGTTGGTTTCTTGGGAAGATAGTGGCTTTCACACTACCTGGAAATCCATTTTCAGAAGGCCTGCACTGTAGGAAATGAGCTTTCAAACATTTTTGATTTAATTAAAAAAAATTCCTTTGTGTGTGCCTATGTGTGTTTATATGCACATGAGTGCAGATGGCCATGGAGGCCAGATGTGTCAGATCCCCCTGGAGCTGGAGTTACAGGCAGCTGTGAGTCACCTGGTGCTTCAACTGAACTTGGGTCTTCTGCGAGAGCAGTATGTGTTTTAACCACTGCGTTATCCTTCCAGCCCTTCCCACATTAAAACAAAACACCAAGTTCTTTGGCGCAAAGGGAAATGACACAAGATGGAGACTCATATCTAAGAATGAATGAAGAGGCCAGGCGTATACGCCACTGTTTCCCTTTGTCCCCTTCTCAGGTGGGAGAACCAGGAGATCATGGTTCTAGGCACAAAACAGAAGTTCCCAGAGAAGAGAGAGTTAAGCAGGGGAGGGATGTCTCAATCCTATCCGCACAGGGCAGCATTTAAAATACAAAAAAATTTAAAAAAAAGAAGAAGAAAGAAAGAAAGAAAGAAAAGAAAAGAAAAGATCTTTAGGCTCCCAACAAATCTGAATTATTCAGAATCTTGTTTTTAAAACCTCTATCACCTGTGGCTCAGCCGATAGGTAAAGGCACCTAGAGCATAAACCTGACAGCCAGATTCAATCCCAGGATCCCACAGTGGACGAGAAGTTACTGTAGTCCTTTGACCTTCAGCATGCACACCACACACACCACACACACACAAATAATAATAACAATAATAATAATGGTTCTGATAAGGAGCTGATCTAATGTTGGATCTGGAAGAAACTAGACTATCTTAGGATCTGCTAGGCTGGACAATTAAAATCCTATGACGGAAACCCCTTTGTTGCTTGACTTTCATTGTTTTATTGGCATATATTACTATTTATATGTAATAGATTTTTACCATAGTCACCTGTTGCCCTCTCTTCTCCTATCCGACGTCCCTTCTCTTCCTAACTAGCCCCTCTCCTTCCATATCTTTTTTTCTTGTGTCCTAATGAACATAATCAGGGTTAGCCACAGAAAGATGCACAGTAACTTACACAGGTACTGTCATGGTATCGGTGGTATCAACGGTATCAGTGGTACCGCTGGAGAAGGCATCCCTTCTGCCCCAGGTAGCCATCAACTGCTTAGAGAGCCTCAGAAAACCAGCATGGCATCACACCCTCCCCACTGGCAGACCTCACCTAGAAATCCTCACGGAGAAGCAGGGCCTTGTGAGCCCCTCCACCCCCCTCTAGATCTTCCACTTCCCACCCCCTCTCTTCCACAATGTTCCCCAACTTTGAGGGGGTGATCCAGACACCCCATTGGAGCTGAGTGCTCCACAGTCATTTTGACGTCCATTTTGAGGACTTCTTAGGCTCTGGTACTGCAGAAATAATAGCACAAATGTTAAGTAGAGTAATCAATTCAAACTTTTCCGAAAACGATTATCTGCCTTGTATTATTTACTTCGCATGTAAGAAATGCACTAAAATTAAAATTCCTGCAATTAGCTTCCATTCATGAGTGGAGCTCTCACGCTATAATTAGTTAAGCGCCTCGGCTTGGAAGCAGCTCACGCGCAGGGAAGGAGAAGTCAAGGTTATCCCGCTCCATCAGCATCTTGGAAGCACTGTTTCACTTCTCTGCCAGCTCCTCGAGGACTCAGAGTGACTTCATGTGCTGCACTCAGAAAGGAGCTCAGCGGGCTGAGTGTCTAAGGCTGCAGGGTCGAGGGTGAGTAAGGACCGTCCACAGTTCAGGATGGTCCTACCAAGCTTTCCATAGGGAACAGTGAGCACCAGCCATGACAGCCGGGAAAGAAACTCAGAGAACCAGAAGCTTCTCACTCCACAACTGCCCTTGCTCCTTCAGTAAACAGACAGGCTAAGACCACGGGAAAAGGAAAAAAAGACAAGGGTGAGATGTCAGTCACCCGGTCAAACCAGAAAACCCAACGTCAGGCACCTGGATGGATCCCTGCAGAACAGGACAGCATGTGGCCTGAGACCCAACTTCTCCATTGTCAAATCAAACCACCAATAGTGGCAGGAGATTCGGAGACCCTGAGTGTCTGGGATAGTAAGTCTGAGGACCCAGATAAAGAAGCTGGGTGCAGCCTTGTGTGCTTGTCACAGCAGCGCTGTGGGGACATTGAGATGGTTCCCCGAGGTTCGCTGATCAGCCAGTCTAACCTTCTCTGTGAGTTCTAGGCCATGCAAGTGGGAGGTCCTGTCTCAGAAAACCAAGATGGATGGTACCTGAGGAATGTCATCTGAGCTTGTCCTCTGGCTTTCAAATGCACATGTCTCATACATTGCTCACACTACACACACGCACACGCACACACACGCACACATGCACACACGCGCGCACACACACTCACGCACGCACGCACACAGAGGCAGCATGAGTCAATGAGATGGAGAACCCTCTGTAAACCCGGAAGGCTCCGAAGCTCCAGCAACATGGTGAAGCTCTCAGTCTGGAGGCTACACAAACCCCCAGGAGAGATTCCTGAGCCTGAGGCTTGCAGGAGGGGAACATAGAAAAAAAAACTCTCCCCAACCGCCTGGGTGTCACAAATTTCAGGAAAGCCACAGTCACTGCTGACAGAGGGAAACAGGCCACCTCTGTGTGATTCTCTGGGCAGCCAACCAAGCATCTTCATGGGTCTGGAATCTGTGTGCTCCTAGGAACCATGGGGAATAGAGGTTCGGGCTGGAAAGATGGCTCAGCGGTTAAAAGCACTGACTGCTCTTCCAGAGGTCCTGAGTTCAATTCCCAGCAACCACATGGTGGCTCACAACCACCTATAATGAGATCTGGTGCCCTCTTCTGGCCTACAGGCAGGATACTTGACTGACTGACTGAACGAATGAATAATAAATAAATAAATCTTTAAAAAAAAAAGAATCGAGGTTCGTGGTTCCCCAGATATGGTGTGTGTTCATCTTCATTGTCAATTGCCAGGTTTTAGAGTCACCTGAGACACAACTGTGGGCATGTGTTTGGAGATGTTTCCAGACGGATTAATGAAGAGAGAAGACTCACTCTAAATGTGGGTGGTACCATCCCATGGGCTGGAGGCCTCTGGCCAAATAAAAAGGGAAAAGTGAACTGAGCACCAGCAGCCATCTCTGCTATACCACCAAGATGAACAACAATGTCAGCTGTGAGCTGAGGCAAGCCCTTCCTTCCTTAAGTCGCATTTGTCAGGGTTTGTCACAGCAGTGAGGGAAAGGGGTCTTTATAGTGCATGTCAGAGGAACCATGGTCATAGATGTCCAAGCACATGTCACCTCCTTCCAACCCTGTCCTCACCACATGCCATGATGAACTAAAACCTTGGGAAGACAGACATGCCCAGCTACTTCCTAATGGTACGAGGAGCAGCTGCCCTTACAGAATCACTGCCCAGGGCCATGGAACGTGGAAACTCAAAGGGATCACGGAATTGTATTTGCTTTAAAGGGGTGGTTTATGGTTATATGAGAAGTTCCCAATATTGCTGCTGTAAGTATTATTTCAAGATATTCTCTTCACAAATACCATGACCAGTATGGGCATAGAACAGATACAATAGACAAGAGAACAAGTTCCAAGTTCCTGCAAGGCCAGGGTACGAGCTACCATGTCCCTCTCCTTCAGAAGTAAAAACCAGACCAGCGTTTTAAGAGAAATTTAAAACTATAAAAGAGACTTTCCAAATTGAAAAAGAAACAGGTAGAAATCCCAGGGCTTAAAACTATGGACAATGCCCTAAGCTCCAACACAACACAGCCATGGTAGGAGGCACAGCATTTAAACTGCCATGAAGCTGTGGGGCAGAGCCCTCATGGGCTGGGTTAGTGCCATCAGTACAGCCCAAAAGAGGCTGCAGGTGGCCTCTCTCTTGAGGACAGAAAGAAGGTCTCATCAGAGGCCAAAGCCACAGCCACCTTGACTTACACTTTCGAGCCTCCAAAGCCCAGGAATAAACTGCTGCTGTTTCAGGCCGCCCTACCTGGGGCATTTCAGCAGGGCAGCCTGAGCAGAATAAGACAGGTTCTGAGACCAAAATCATAACGCAGCAGCAGAGGGACCAGACAGATCAGAAACAAGGAAAGTAAACTGGACAAGACCAAGAAATAAGTCAGACCAAAAGATAATGAGGGACCGAAAGAAGCCAGAGAGTACAAAGTAAGAAGGTCCCTCATTTAAATGTCATTTCTGGGAATGGCAGATGAATCAAAGCAATACTAAAAACAACAGCAGCAGGACAGATGATGGACAGCCTCCTGCAGGTGGGAGTCAGGAGAGTGAGATTCTACCAATGAGTTAACTATCAAAAATCAAAACAAGGAATAGCTCTGGTGTTAAAGGCTGAGACTCACAACCAAAACTTCAAACACAAAGATGGCTTATTGGGTAAAGACATTTACTACAAATCCTGACAACTTAGGTTTAATCCCGGAGACCCACATGGGCAGAACAAAAATCCAGCTTTCACAAGTTGTCCTCTGCTCTCCGTATGCACGCTATGCCACGTGTGTGTGCATGTGTGTGTGTGCACACTCACCCTGTGTGTGTGCGTGTGTGTGTGTGCGCACTCACCCTGTGTGTGTGCATGTGTGTGTGTGCGCACTCACCCTGTGTGTGTGCGCACTCACCCTGTGTGTGCGCGTGCGTGTGTGCGCGCACTCACCCTGTGTGTGCGCGTGCGTGTGTGCGCGCACTCACCCTGTGTGTGCGCGTGCGTGTGTGCGCGCACTCACCCTGTGTGTGCGCGTGCGTGTGTGCGCGCACTCACCCTGTGTGTGCGCGTGCGTGTGTGCGCGCACTCACCCTGTGTGTGCGCGTGCGTGTGTGCGCGCACTCACCCTGTGTGTGCGCGTGCGTGTGTGCGCGCACTCACCCTGTGTGTGCGCGTGCGTGTGTGCGCGCACTCACCCTGTGTGTGCGCGTGCGTGTGTGCGCGCACTCACCCTGTGTGTGCGCGTGCGTGTGTGCGCGCACTCACCCTGTGTGTGCGCGTGCGTGTGTGCGCGCACTCACCCTGTGTGTGCGCGTGCGTGTGTGCGCGCACTCACCCTGTGTGTGCGCGTGCGTGTGTGCGCGCACTCACCCTGTGTGTGCGCGTGCGTGTGTGCGCGCACTCACCCTGTGTGTGCGCGTGCGTGTGTGCGCGCACTCACCCTGTGTGTGCGCGTGCGTGTGTGCGCGCACTCACCCTGTGTGTGCGCGTGCGTGTGTGCGCGCACTCACCCTGTGTGTGCGTGTGTGTGCGCGCACTCACCCTGTGTGTGCGTGTGTGTGCGCGCACTCACCCTGTGTGTGTGCATGTGTGTGTGCGCGCACTCACCCTGTGTGTGTGCATGTGTGTGTGTGCGCACTCACCCTGTGTGTGTGCATGTGTGTGTGTGCGCACTCACCCTGTGTGTGTTCGTGTGTGTGTGTGCGCACTCACCCTGTGTGTGTTCGTGTGTGTGTGTGCGCACTCACCCTGTGTGTGTGCATGTGTGTGTGTGTGCACACTCACCCTGTGTGTGTGCGTGTGTGTGTGCGCACTCACCCTGTGTGTGTGCGTGTGTGTGTGTGCACACTCACCCTGTGTGTGTGCGTGTGTGTGTGTGCGCACTCACCCTGTGTGTGTTCGTGTCTGTGAACAAGATTAAAATGTAATTTAATTTTTTTTTAAAAAGGCAAAACTCCCAGGTGAATCTATCTGTGTTTTTAACTAATTATCTATCAAATGAACAAGAGCCCATGAAGAGGTCTGGAAGTAAAAGGGGCTCGGTTTCATGGCAGCTGGCCTACCTTCAGCCACTGCTCAGCCTGCTCCTTGCTCTGGACGGCAAGGACCAGTGGGTCGGTGCCTTGCTGGGTGATTTTCAGCTCATGCTTCTTCTTCTTGCTGTCTCTAGGAATATAGGTGATGCTGCAGCCTTGAAGCGGCAGCTCCATCTGGGGCTGCTGGTCCTTGGAACTTTTATAGCACTGCAGAGAAAACAACAGACCAATTAATGCAATGAAGACATGCTACCAGAAATAATGATGAAAGTCAGCACAACCAAACCTGCAGTGCTGGCCAGGGTTCAGGAGGCAATGGGACAGAAGGATGACGCAGCAGCCAGCTGGCAGGTGTGACATGGACAATCTGCTGCCTACCCACTCCTCCTGCATCTGGCACACACAGGTGTGTGTTCATTCAGCTGAGGTCTATGAAGCATCTAGGCCATTACTGAGAAGACATTGATCTGGCCCATGTTCTATATATTAAAACATCTTCATAAAATCACACTTATTTTTATGTGAATATGAGATATATATAAAAAGACTATTAGATCTGTTGCAACTGCAGAGACCTACTATGGGCAGCTACTGCAATGATGAAGATGCTTAGAGCTGGAGTCATGGCTCAGCCCTGAAGAACTCACACTGCCCTTGTTGAGAACCTAAGCTTGGTTCCCAACATCAGTTGGCTCACAACCACCTGTTACTCTAGAACTGTCTAGAGATCCTGGAAGAGGCAAGCCCAGGCTTCCTCCAGACAAGACTCTTCCAGGGCTGCCACTAAGAGCCTGAGGAAGGGTGAACAGGCAAGACTCGGTTCAAGTGAATTGCATGGGGAGTCCACAGGCCCTGGAACTAGAAGGCCATACTGGGTGTGCCCTGAGAGGCTGACCTTGACTCTCTCAGCACTAGATACTGGCAGGCCCTGGAGAAGAAGGGTGACTTGGTCTCAGAGTCCCCTCAATGGAGGCAGCTCTCCCAGGGCTATCCATCAGCTATGGAATGAGTGCTTGGGCAACTGCCTGGTTGGGTGCAAATTTGTCTGGGCATGGAAATAAAGGCCTAGAGATGGAGTCAATAAGGTTGGTAGCAGAGGTTCTTGGGACAGGATGGTCACAGGAGGCCAGGCAGGATGCTCAAGGAAGAAAAAGCGAGCTTTCTCTCACCTGAATAGTAAAGTCATGGTTTATTTATGAAGGAAAATAACACACACACACACACACACCACTACCACCACCACCACCACCACCAACAACAACTTTAAGTCAAGTGTGGGAGTGCTTGCCTATAATCTATCTCATCGTTCAGGAAATGGAAGAGGGAGGACTGAGAGCTCAAGGCTAGCCAGGGCTACATAATGAGTTTGAGGTTGACCTGAACTACATAGCAAGACTCTATCAAAACAAAGCCAAAATCAAATAAAAAGCCAAGTTTCATCTTGCATTTTATCTCGCATGGTGTCCTCATTTTCTATTTATTTCTTCGACAATTAAGCTGTAGAAGTTATTATCATCATGGGGCAGAGAGAGGATCTCAGAGGAGGTCAAATTGCAGAAAAAAGCAGGGGAGGAGGAAGACAGCAAATGGGTGTGGGACAGGGACCTGGAACCTGGGCCCCAAAACGCTGACCCTGCATCAGCCCTGAGGCCGCCTACATGGGGAATGCAACTTCTCTTTCACATGAGAGCTGAATTCATTTGAAAATGTTTTATATAGCATGTCACCATCTTGCAGCTATTGCATCAGATTATAAATAAGGGCTGTGTTAATATTTTCATGCTTTAAAATCCCCGATGGCATCATTTTTGGCATATCCTATGTTTGGAAGAAATTCAGGCCACACATGTGGAAAAAATATGCACTTTGTTTTAAAAAGCTGAGCAAAAACATGAAGCACATACCCTGCCCTCAGAGCCTACGCAAGTAAGACACCCATAATTCACCATGGTCTCTGTTACAGTGTTATCTGCTCCACTAAATGTGCGGAAACAGAAACTCAGATTTTCTGCTTTAATGACTCACTTTTGAGCAATTGCTTCCTGAGATTAATTTGAAGACAAAAGGCAAAAACTGTGCAGTAAAGCCCCTGACCTAGTGACCAGTCATGGTTTCTAAAGGAAGGGGGGGGGGGGTTGCAGGAACGCAGTCTCCAAGGCTGCTCTTTCTTGGAGATCCCTAGGGGACAGCACGTGTGGCCAGAGTTCTGTGCCTTCCCCACCCTGCTTCTGGACTTACTCCACCTTCCTGTTTGCCTCAAAAACAAAACAAAAGAAAAAACTTCTTTTGGAAAGCAGGCTTTCCAAAAGAATGTCCTTTCCCTCTGCCTTCCCCTAGGCGCCTCCACAGGCTCCAGGCCTCTGCTGTGACCTGGCTGGGAGGAATTTACTGACTCACTACAAATGAGAAAGTCTATCTTGCAGCTTCTGGCAAGTCTCAACACTGCTCATTTCCACTGACACAAGCCACAGGCCCAGCGGGATGGGAAGGACTTGGGTGTGGGGCAACCATGAGCCCTCCCTGCAGAGGTGCCAGCCTGGCTGGGCTGGGCCCTGCCCCTGGTGCTTGCCTCCCCTGTGGTAGCATCTGCATGCACCAGCTGCCATCCTGTACTTCAGGAAGTACTGTCAATGGCACAGCCCCGCTGGGCTCCTCACCAGCAGCTTGGTGTCCTTGATAACACAGAGTAGCTTGGTCCACTGGCCAAACCGTTTCTTGCGCAGCAGGAAGGCGCAGATCTTGGCATCTTTAACCAGGTCCATAGAGGCCTCCTCCGAAGGCCACTGGTGCCTGGTTTTCTTCCCTTTTCCGTCTTCTTCCTCTTCATCATACGACTCATAGGAACTGCTCATGGCATCAGAGTCATAATCTATAGGAGAAAAGGGCAGAGGTGAGGAGCAGACCTCACAACTCACCTCACGTGGACACATTTCCAACGCCTGTGAACTCCAGTGAGACGAATTTTCTCCCTGAGAATGAAAACTCCAAGACCCAGATAGTGGAAACTCAAGAAAATGCTTCAAATGCAATCACTAAACATGGAGATTTATTTTTAAAATCTCTAGACTTTCACATAGACAGGATGATGTCATGCTGATGGCAGCATTAGCTATACTCTGCCTCGGGTGGCCACTCGGGAACCTTGTCCATATAGGGTCTCTACTCTTTATCTGGCCTGTATTAAATATGCCCCAAGTCTGCCTGCTGACACTTCTACCCAAAGACCAGAACACTCAGGATCCACCAGAGGGTCACCTTGGAGCTGGGGTGGGATTTGTCCCATCTTTCTGACAGCATGCCCTTCACACAAGGACACATCAGCTCAGATTACAGTTTCTCCACACACCTCCTGCTCTCTCTTCCCTTGGGCTCTCTGCATAGACCACAAGCCTCCCCCATCTCCTCTCTCTCTGCTGACATAACATGTGCTCATGTACTAGTATGGAGCTCAAAGCTTCTCCCAGAGAACACTCCTTGATATCAAAGGCCACATCATGGGCTCAAGGGTGATTCTCTGGTACTCGTGTGCTGAGGTCTGCAGGCTAACATGGCTGCATATGGAGATGGGGTTTTGGGGTTATACTTAAGATAAAATCTATTACCAATGTGGCTACGACCATACATGTGGAGTCCTAATCCCATGGGAGTGGTGAGAGAGGAGGGCAAGGGAAAGAGGGAAGGGAGAAGAGAGAAAGACAGAAAGAGGGACACTATCAAGACAGGACTGAGGACACAGCCAGAAGGATCTGAGCTAGATCACCTGTACGATAAACTAAGAATTTCAGCATCCCACCCTCCGGGGACCGAGGGTGATCTGTGGCAGCAGCCTGAACAGGCCAATGTAACACCCGACATAACACCAACATAACCACGAGACCCTTGTGACACCGCACACAGCCTAGCAGACTCCTCACGGTGCACACAGTCAGCCGTCCAGGTCAGGCTGTGAGCCTGGGGAAGTGAGACCATCTTCTCGCATGTGACAGCTAGGTGCACAGTCAGAGGTTCAAGCGCACATGTAGATCCGTCAGAGGGACAGTCGCACACTCAGGCCTGAGGTAGGCTGGAGTGGAAGTGGCACACATACACATCACCTGGGGAGTGGTAGCAGGCCCGAGTGTAGGGACGGGACTATAAAAAGGATGCGAGACCACATGCTCTGAGAAGTGCCAAGGATACAGAAAGGAGGGTTTCAGTTTGTACACACCAGGCACAGAGTGATAAACAGGCCAGCTCCCCCTGCTACCCTCAGAGCAGCAGCCTTTCTCTTTCATCTCTCCCCTCCTACACACCAGCTCCCAATGTCTGCATCTGCCCAACACCCGCTCTTTACATGGTGGCCATGTAAAGGAACATATCAATCTTCATTTTTATTAAAATTAAGGAATTAAGCCTTGAACACCCACCCATTTTTACATACAGTTCAATGGCCCAAAGCCTACGACTGTGTGGGCATTGCACGGCAGGGCAGAGACAGAACACGGTCTCTGTCCCCAGTATGATGGAGGAGAGAATACCGTCTAGAGAGGCCCATGCTGTCAGATACAGGGAACTAAGAGTCAGATATATCAGACATTGGGAGAACAAGATTGTCACCCAGCCCCTGGAGAAGCTCCTGGTAGTCAGCCAGAAGTCTGAGGAAAGTGCCAGAAGCAAATGCACCCTGGGAAACAGCACAGTTTCCAGAGCATGTGGCTACTTGGTGTTGGCAATGGTGTGGAAGCCCTTGAGCAGCACGGGGCGGGTGGCGGTGGGCAGGACTGTTAGTCTGTGCTGCAACCCACCCTATGAGCCTCACAAAGACAATTGCTTTAGGGTGGAGTGTTGGGTGAACATGGACATTTAAAAAGTTTTAAGCAATTATTCTGCTTATTTATTGTGGAGACCCATATGCCATGGTACACATGTGGAGGTCTGAATTGGGGAGTTCATTCTCTCTTTCCGCCATGTGGGTCCTGGGGATCAAACTCAGGTCATCAGATTGGAGGGCAAGTACCCTCCGTCGACCTTTTTATACTCTTTCCAATAGTAAGTATATAACAACGAAAGGAGTTTTAGAGATGAGCGTAGGAACATAGGGTGTCACAGCTTGAAGCAGAATCAAGAGGAGGTGGAGGCACACAGTCTTGCATGGGCCAATCAAGACCAGCAGTGGACAAGGCCAGGCTTCTAGTCAAGAAGAATCATTCTCACACGTGTTGGAGAGCATGGGGTTCTCAGGGTTCACCTCAATTCCTAGAGCACCAGAGCTCAGCAAACATGCAGAGAACAGACAGTGGGTACTAGCAGATAGGTAAGTCAGCTCTGAGTGAAAACCGGCTGAGCTCACTCGCTCAACCTGGGGCAGCACAGGAGGAGGCGAGTAGGGCTTCTTCTTCCTGATGACCAGCCCACCAGACTGGCCCAGTAGACTTCCCCAGGACTGTTCCCCTGCTATGGCATGTATGGGGTCACTCCCTCAAGAACCTCGGTAAGGCCTTCGTAACACTCCTTCTCTAATGGAATCGCAGGGGACACAGGCTCAGCCACCTGCCTCCCAGTCCCTACTTTACAGGAAAAGTGCAGCCCCTGTGCCTCCCTGCTGAGGCCACATCACAAGTCACTGGTAACACTGAGGTGAGACACTTGCTCAAAGGGACACAGGATGACTCTGGTCACTGCGGCTTCCCCTGGTTTGCGGGCTCTGCTGTTGCACTGTCTTCTGGTACAGGCAGCACAAGTGTTTTGTCACAGCAACCTAGGAAGGGCTTCCCTACAGCACAGGCTACGTGCAGCTTCTCAGGGCAAAACTCCACAGGCCTCCAGGCAAAAGAACACTTTGTCTGTAGCATCCAAGATGTGGAAGGCAGGGAGGTGGGGAAGGCTGGGAAATGCCCTCATAGAAGAAAGAAGTCCAAGACAGGAAAAACTTCCCTTTCATGTCTGCCAATAAACCTAGTGTCATCACAGTGGATGCTCAGAATCACTTGAATACATTCTGTCAAATTTTTTTATTTTCTATTTATTTATTAATTGGTTGGTTGGTTGCTGTTGTTTTGTTTTGTTTTTGAGACAGGGTTTCTCTGTAATCTCCCTGGCTGTCTTGGAACTCACTGTAGAACAGACTGGCCTTGAACTCACAGAGATCCACCTGCCTCTGCCTCCTGCATGCTGGGATTAAAGGTGTGTAGGTCACCACACCCTGTACCAGGCACATTTTTAAATAAAGGAGAAACTACAGCCTGTAAACTTCCAGGTGCCGGAGTCTAAAGTAACCACCCTGCAGATCAGAGCAACCCTCTGGTTTCCAGGAGCGCCCAGTGGTCATGGCGTACACAGTGCAGGGCAGGGGTCTGGGCTGGATGGGAACCTGGAAAGGCACTTGTCCTCAGGCGGCACCCAGGCTGCTCTTGCGCTGGCTGCTTTCCCTTCCTGAGCCCCCAGCACCGTCACCTTCCGGCATCTCAGTACATGCTGCTTTCCTGAAACTTATCACCAAAGAAGAAAGGAAGAGAAAAGTGCCAAGTTTCTATGCAGCAGAGGCTTCAGGTAAGGTCACATGATTTCACAGGAAGACAGAAGAGGGGAGAAAACACGGCATGGCCTATTAATGCTCTGGAGACCTCACAACCCCAATCAGTAACCACTCTTTTTCCTACATAATCCATCTGTTCCCTGAGCACACACTGAGATGCTCCACCCAGCACCCTGCTGAGAGGGCACTAGTATCTGACACTCAGAGGAGAGGACAGCATTAGTAATGACACCTGAATTCCAGGGGTGTTAGAGAAGGTGCCAGTGTGCATCTGGGTTTAAAAGGAAGACTACTGAGGTCGGCATCAGGAGCCTGAGGACCATGACTTCAACAAAAATTGTCCAGTAAAACCTGCTCGACTCATCACAAAAGAAGAGCCTGCACCCAACAGGCAGCCTGGGAGAAACCTCGGACTGCAGGGCTGTGCTTTGTGAGGACCAAAAGAGGCCAGGGTGGGGCACAAAGGAATGTGCCACAGAACCACTTCTCTCCCAACCTCAGGGAACCTTGTCTGCCCACACCTGGCTCTGTGGCACAAGGCACCTCTGAGCCTGACTAACCACAAGCTATATTCATTGCCTTCCTTAGGTCCCAGATCTATCGCGCCCACATTTCTGTGGTGATGTTTAACCCTGTCTCCTCCACGCCCAGTGCCTCCACTCCTGTGAATGAAGGGACCACCCTGGCGGGTGGCTGCCACTCACTTGAGGTGATGTACTCTGGAGCTTTTCCAGGACTCAACGGCACGGCTTCCTCATAGTAACCCTCTGGCAGAGAGGACGTTGGTAATGGCGGAGGCCCGCTGTCAGGAGGCTGAGGGCGAAAGGAAAACCATGCTGGATTAGGATGGCTGCTGAAAGCGATCCAGTATCTCCTCTAGAGATAAGTTCAAGGTCACCAGGACCTGCACCACTTTTCCTCCTCATGTCCATCCCCCAGCCTCACCCTGGCTGGTCACAGATCACTCAGCTTCCACCAGTACCTGAAGGGAGTCCCACCTTCACCAGGGCACATTTCACCTGACTACTACTGGCACACAGTAAGCCATCAGAAGCCTGCCCCCAAATCCATCTTGGCTGACTGACACTTGCCCTCTCCAGCTGAGACAGGATCTATGTATTCCTCTTCACCCTCATAATGCCTGCCAGACACTCCATGGCTGAGTGCCCCCACAGACAGCACCAAACACAGAGGAAGTGTGTGCCCATTCCCAGGGCTCCTCTCAGGTTGGGCAATGGGGCGAAAGCAGTGCGGGTCCTGAACCACCCCCCACCTGCCACTCTCTGGAGGCAGCGTCTGTTCTTTACTTAAACCATCCCATCAGAATTCCCTACGAGCTCTGGCTGTTCCACTATCCGCACCACAACTTTAGACCATCGAAGAGCTAGGAGTTCCTTAGCCCAAACCAGATCCTACCAGCCTGCACGATGCACCCCAGATCCTCTCTTCCCTAACTTTCCCAGCCACTAATCCACGCCAGCCCCTTCTCTGCACATCCATGGGACACTGCTGATCCTCACTCTTGTTGGTCCTTCTACCAAGATAAAAAGACAGACGGAAAGAGTTCTGGTTGTCCAGGAACCATGCTCCCTGCCTGGCAATGCACTCCAGCTTGGCTGTTCACAGGTCCCAGCGGTCAGCCTGGACGGGAGCCCTGCAGGAATGCTACTGAGTCGCCTCACGCTATGCGGACGCAGAGAGCAAGGCCCAGAATCTAAAGCATGCTGCTCAGAACCAGACTTGCTCCTGCCCTAGTTGGGTTTCCAGACACCCTGGCATCTGTTAAAGACCTTTTCTAACATTGCCCCTCCTCTGTGCAAAGCTGATTCACACTATCTATGTTCTGTGAACAATCAGGAAGTGGCAAGCTCCCTCCAGCTCGGACACCGCTCCACTGACATCATGGGCTTTGTTTTTATTCTTAGGTAAACCCTCCAGAATGTGACTCCGTCACTTTCCACTAACTCTTAGTCCAAAAAATCCTTTGTGAGTGACTAATGGCTACTGCACACCCACCCTACCTCCTCCTCCTGCAGCTGGAGAGAGGATTGATTCCCAGTTTGGCTAGCAGAATACTATTACCCAGCCACTTAGGCCAGTTCCCTGCAGAAACACCTCCAATCCCTCCTACCCCTACCTTGCTCCCTGGGTGGTCACCATCCTGCCATCTACCTACAAGCTAAAGGGCCACCTTTGTAGGCAGCTAGCACTCACTGGAGGGGATTACTTCAGAGCTGTCCCAGGGCCCATGCTGGCTCACCCAAAGTCTTCCTGTCCTCCCTAGGGGACTGACCTAAGAAGGGTCCTGACATGCTGTGCTTGGCATTGGGTGAAGCTAGACATTCAGCCTGGAATACTGCAGCTGCTTCACGCATGAGAAGGCAGGGACTCCACCTTCCTCTGAGCGTGGTCAAACCAACTGCTCACACCCCGGACTGTCTCAAAGAGCTGAGACAAACTGATGTTGGTGTGCAAACAGGTCAGACCTCCCTTCAAGGAGTGTTAGTAGGAAGGAGGTGAGAAAGGCCGGTGTGTACTGGGTGGGGTTTGTGAACAGATGCAGACAAGCCATCGAGGTCACAGCCGTCAGAGACACACTTTAGATCTCACTGTCCCACCTCTAGAAACGCAACAGGAAGATCCTATGAGCCAATGAGAAATAAAACGAGCTAAGAAGTTCAACAAACATTTCTGGAAAAATCTAAACAACCATCAAAGGAAGAATTCTGGCCAGTGAGATGGTCCAGCACGTAAGCACACTTGGAAGGTGCCTTGGTTTGCTTCCTGTTGCACGATAAACACCATCGCCAAAAGCAGCTTAGGGAGAACAGAGCTTATTTCGTTTGAAGCCTACAGTTCATCATGAAGAGAGGACAGAGCAGGAACCTAGAGACAGGAACTGATGCAGAGGCCATGGAGGAATGCTAATTACTGGCTTGTTCCTCATGGCTTGCTCAGTTTGCTTCCTTAAACTTCCCAGGGCCACCTGTCCAGGGGTGGCACCATCTGCAGAGGGTTGGAAATCTTCAACATCAATCATCAATCAGGAAAAAGGCTTAAAGGCTTGCCTACAATCTGATCTTATGGAGGCATTTTCTCAATTGAGGTTCCCTTTCCCAGATGACCACAACTTATGTCAAGTTAACCTAAATAAATAAATAACAAACAAGACAACAACAAAAACCCTAACCAGTACACTGTGCAAACCTCAAAAGCCAAGTATGATGCCGGAAGCCCCAGAGGAAGGAGAGGACTTGCCCTCTGACCACCCAAGCATTCTGTGGCACATTTACCACAATTCACACACAAACAATAATAATAGAGTATCTTTTCAGAAGGGACGATGCTTAGATGCACTTCCACACAACGCAGTGTGGCTAGGAGTCACTGAGCTGACAAACCCCATCAGCACTGATGAGTGGAAGAATATGGTGGCTCTGACCTCTTTCTAGATTTCTTGAGTGTTTCTCATTAAGAAACACAAAGGCAGGTGGCTTCTCACCTAAAGTGCTAACACAAAGTTGCCTTTCTTACATGTGTCTGCATAGCTTATGTTTTTAATATAAAACTTAGCACTTTTTGGCTATGTTTTTTCTGTCTTTTTTAAAATAAAATTTTTATTTGTTTATTTTATATCCTGGCTACAGTTTCCCCTCCCTCCTGTCCTCCCAGTGCCTTCCCCCCAGCACCACTCTGTTCCCATTCGGCAGTCCATTTCCCCTCTGCTTCTGTTTAGGAAAGGGCCATGTTGGATATCAACAAAACATGGCATATTGAGTTGCAGTAAGACTAAGCACCTCCCCAAGTATTAAAACTGGGCAAGGTGACCTAGTATGAGGAGTAGGGTCCCGAAAGCCAGTGAAAGAGTCAGAGGTAGTTATTCCCACTGTTAGGAGTCCAAATTATTTCATTTTCAATTATGTGTGTGTGTGTGAACATACATGTACCTTTGTGTGTCATGAATGTCAGTGCCTGCAGAGGGCAGAAGAGGGCATGGGACTTTGGCGCTAGAATTAGTGGTAGATGTGAGCCCCTCAGTATTCACCATCCTGATGTTGAGCAGAGAAGGGTGGGGGAGGGAGGAACTGAACCATCACACTAAGGCTGCCATGACAATAATGGACTAAACCTCTGAGCTATACATAAGCCCCAGTTAAATATTCCCCTTTATAAGAGTTGTTATGGTCATAGTGTCTCTTCACAGCAACAGAAACCCTAAAAAACGAGCCTATGGGGGACATTCTCATCCAGATCACAGAACCCTGTTGACCCAGTGGTGTTGTGAGGAGCAGAAGCAAAAACAGATCATCACAGAACTGGCACAGGCAGCAGCCAGCACCAACACACATGGGGAATCCCTTTCCAGAGAAGTGCCTGCCCACCCAAACCTCTCAGCACTCGCAGCAAACCAAGCACAGCTAGTTAAAGAGTTGCACACCTCAGTGAGAAACAAATCCAAGAGCTGTCCAGAAAGCCCAGCTCTTCAAGGAGCTGGCTCTATTACGCTTATGTCTGCTTTGGTTTACTGTAGTTTCCCTGATGTGAGGCACTGGAATACATTCCAACTTTGCTGTACATTACGTGTGTGCTCACTGGGCTTGAGAAGTCCCCACCCTCACATGGCAAGCTCAGGAGCACACCCAAGAACTCCCAGGAGAACTTGCACTGGCTGCTGAAGCATATCGATCCGGCAGAAGTCTGCAGTTCGCACAGCCTGCCCACAGTGGGCTGCAGGCATGTTTACTTGGAGGCAATTTGAGAACAAATGGACATTCCCTTGGCTTCTGAGAGCAGCATCTATGTTACAAAGCTGACCCTTGGCTGGCATTAGGAAGCAAGTAATAAATAAAGGAAAGGAAGAAGCTGGGTGTGGTGGCACATACTTTTGATCCCAGCACTGGGGATGCAGAGACAGGCACAATTCTGTAAGGTTTTTTTTTTCTCAAGATAGGGTTTCTGTGTAGCTTTGAAGCCTATCCTGGAACTAGTTCATGTAGACCAGGCTGGCCTCAAACTCACAGAGATCCTCGTGCCTCTGCCTCCTGAGTGTTGGGATTAAAGGTGTGCGATACCACCGCCTGGCTTCAGATTTCTGTGAGTTTGAGTTCTAGGATAGCCAGGGCTACATAGTGAGAGCCTGTTTGAAAAGGAAGGGAGGGAGGAAGGAGAGGGAGAGAGGAAAAAAAGAAGAAAACATAAGCTATATGCCATCTTCAAATGCTTTAATTTTAATTTACTTGAAAAACAGCAAGAGATAGTAACTGCAGAAAGCTGGCATATTAGGATGTCCCAAAGGATCAGAATTCTTATTTAAGTAGTCTTAAGTAGTAATGAACTTTGCTTCTGTTGTTGTGGTAAAATATCCTACTAGAGAACAACATGGAGAAGAATGGGCTTTCATTTGGCTTCAATTCCAGGTTCCAGTCCATCACTGGGAAAGTTGAAGTCACCTGGATGCTGCTTATTTATGAGCATTACAACCATACATAGATCCTTCATCAAATTATCTCTCGATTGGCCCCTTCTTCTCTCTGAAACAGCCAGAGCCTCCACTGCCCACCTAACTCTTCACCACCTGCCAACCTCCCACAAGAAAGGCCCCATCAGCTCTGAGCATCCAATGGCTTTCCAGCTGAAGATTCCAGTCTTCCAGATTATTCCCTCAAAACAACATGCTCATTTTATCACAGCAACAGGTATTGATAGCAACAGGCAGAAAGCAGTATCCAACGTTACACGCCACAACAGGCAGAAGGCGATATCCAACATTACAAGCCACAAAAAGGCAAAAGCCAGGGCACTATAGCAGTTTACGACATGGGAAAGGATTCTAACTGGTATAACTCACACACTATGCTGGGATTTATGTTCTTTTTCTCCCCTCAATGATCAGGACACATAAGCCAGAGAAACCCTTTCCCCACTACAACAGAAAGCAAACGAGGACAGACATCATGTTTCTCCTGATAAACTCACAGCTCCTGCCCATCAGCCTGCCAAGCACTGTGGCCGCCTCTGAACATTGCCCACCCAAGCCCCAGCATCTACCCGCTTATATCTACTACACAGTTCTGGGTACATCTGGCTCACTCTTGGGTCTGTGCCTTCATCTGGGATCCCCTCTGCCCCATACGGTCTCCTTCCCATTGCATCCTTACCTCACAAGAGGCAAACTCTCCACAAAGTCAGTCTGTCAAGATTAGTGAGCTTGCCGAAAGCTAGCCCAAGGCAAACTGAACTGAGTTTACTGACAGACAAACTCAATTTTCACTAAACACCCTAAGAAAGGCATGTTGGAGTGTGTCTGTGAGCCCAGCACTGGGAAGCAGAGGCAGGAGGATTACAAATTCCAGTCCAGCCTGTTATAGACAATGAATCCCAAGTCTTCCTGGGCTACAGACAGGGACCTATCTTTCAAAACCCCTCATAAAAATGTCCTAGAATGTCTTAGCCAAGCCCTGAACTGTCATGGGTTGACACAGACATCATCCAGTTCTGCAAATGACCAGACTGATGGCCACACGATGCTAAACACTCATGGCCAGCAGACTCTTCTCTAAAGTATGTACCAAACTGTCATTGGGTGAACTGGATTGGAGGGGAAGTCCACAGAAACGCCATTGCTCAAAGTACTGACCCATCAGTGAGAACACTTCTTCTGAAACTGGCACCCAAAGGACTCCGTCCCTCCAGGAAGCCCATGGGACATGCAGTCCAGGTCAGAGCTGGACACTGCACAGGAGGAGTCATGCAGCCCCTACAGCCTCCGCCATTCTCCTGCCTGCGTCTAGGTGCACACTCCTCCCCCACAATCCTAAAATGCTCCCCAAGATACAACGTGTGACGATGGAATGGAAGTGCCACAGAGTGCCACAGGCTCAAGACAAGTCTAAAGCAGAACATTTAAGCCAGAAAACAGTGGACCACTGATTTCCATCCAGCTTATATTTTGGAGAAACAAATTACCAGTAAAAAATACTAATGTTGTTGAATGAATTACTTTTGGAATATGAGTTCATGTAGCTAAAAATAGTAAACGATATAATAATTATAATAATAATAATAACAGGAAGTTTCTACAAAAGGAAAGGAAAAGAAATCAATAATTAAAAATAAGTTTATGGCCCAGCAAGATGGCTCCGCAGGTGAAGACAATACCCTCAAGCCTGATGACCTGAGTTAGATCCCACATCCTGGATGGAGGAAAATGACTCCTGCCAGTTGCCCTCTGACCTCCATACCCCCCCCCCCAAGGCACACGGACGTGCTGGAGCCTATTCAGGGAACAGGTCCAAGCCTGGCAGGCTCCTCCCACCTGTGGCCCTTGCCCCATAACAGTTTCTGCTTTTCCTGCTTATCAAGTGACCTGAATAAGTCACATATCCTCAAAAATCTTCTCCAAAAAATTGGTAGTCACAGCCCTCACATGCCATAGAGCAGTGGCTCTCAACCTTCCTCATGCTGTGACCCTTTAAGATACTTTCTCATGTTGGGGTGACCCCCAAGCATAAAATTATTTTTCTACTTCATAACTGTAATTTTGATACTGTTATGAACCATAATGCAAATTGTCTGTGTTTTCCAATGGTTTTAGGCGATCCCTGTGAAAGGGGCATCCCTTTGGGGGTTGAACAACCCACAGGTTGAGAACCACTGCTCTAAAGTGCTTTGAGAGTTTTAAGAAGCCTCACCAAGAGGGATTACATGAAATAACAGTTATCTCTTCGTCTTTGGTTACCACATTCTTCCACCTTAGTTGTCTATAGCCAATCAGAAGCATTGTGTACAAAGTTCTGTAAATAACCACTAAGTTTTAAATCCCTTTTACTAGCGTACATGGTTATAATTACTGTTTATTAGTAGTATTCGTTATTGCCGTTAACATCTCACTCTGCCTAACCATAAGTTAAGCTTTTCAAATGTCTGTATAAACAGAAGTAAAGCCAGAGAAAGGAACAGCATTGTGCAAGGGGCATCATGGGTCATAGCATGAGGAACAAACATGGCTGTGGAGACAGACAAGACATGATCCTGCATCTTCTGGTTCAGACCCTGCCAGAAAAAAAAAATAGATGACCTAGCCAGGCAGTGGTGGTGCACACCTTTAATTCCAGCACTCAGGTGGCAGAGGCAGGCGAATCTCTGTGAGTTTGAGGCCAGCCTGTTCTACAGGGTTCCAGGAAAGTCAGAAAAGCACAAAGAAACCCTGTCTCAACCTCTACGCACCCCATAAAACATATGATAATCCCACACCTGACAGAGCAAATGTAGAAAGAAGCAACCAAGTGACCACTTTGCCATCATTTGCTTGAAAGTCAAATTCCCCCGATTCAGCAAGCTGCAGAACATAAAGATACAGAAAGAGCTGAAGGGAGATGGCAATGGCATATGAGGACATCCCCAGTTTGGAAAAAATATATAGCAAAAAAGAGAGTCTAAACCCATTTGAAATACATAAACTCAACTGAGTGTACATTTCTGGAATGTGCACATTTTTTTTCTTGGGGGAAAAAGCAAGATTTCACCCTGGAGTACAGCAATGAATGTCAGAGGTCACACAGAAAGAGGGTGGAGTCCTCGGGCTCTCCAGGCATGGTTCTGCCTGCTGCGTCTTCTGATTCCCCTTCATCTGTCTTAACAGATCTCTAAGAACCTGTGCTTCCAGGGTTCTACAAAGAAGCAAGAGCTCCTTCTCTAATAAGCAGCTACAGGACCCTGGGAACATACTCCGAAGAGCACCTCAGGCACAGAAAAGCCTTTCACCTTCTGGCTTCCATCACAGGCCTGACAGGTACATGAGCAGCCCAGGCCTCGGGGGCAGTGTGGATGGTGGGTAAGATGTCAACTCACCAGCCATGGCTGAGGGATCTCAGGCAGAGGCATCTGGGGAGGTGCTGGCAGGCTGTTGGCCTCTGCCTTCTGAGCATGGTCCTTCACTTCAAAGCCTGTAGGGATTAACAAAAACCACAGATTCGGGTGAGGAGGAGGACACCAACAGTAGCCTTTCCTGAGCCTTCTAGAGAACGGTGCAAACATTTATTCTCTCTGGTCCTTTACAGTAATCCTACAAGGGGGCATCATGGTTCTCCATGTAACTGTGAAGGGTCTGCCTGTGACCAGGCCAGACAGAGAGGAAGGGGAGGGAGAGGTGGTGCAGAAGAATTTATGAAGTGGGTAATGTCAGAGGATAAATGAAGGAAGAGAACAAATGAATACACTTTAGAAACACGGAGGAATTAACAAGGGTTCGGAAGCCTAGGACTGGACCAAGGACACCGGCAGCCTGCAAGACTCACCCTTGGATGATGACTGTATTCGCAGCAGGATGTTGGTGAGCACGGCCTTTTTCTCTCTGACAGTTGACGTGAGGTACTCATGGTCCAGGAGCTCCAGAAAGAGACGAAGTTCAACTATTAATTCTTCCATTGCTGGAAAGAAAGGAGAGAGGAGGAAGGGGCTCCTTAGGCTGAGGGTTTGCAGGTGTCATTCAGAGTGTGCGCTTCTCCCCATTGTCTCTCCTTCAGTCTGATCACCAGATGAAGCATTCTAGCACGAGAAGTGAGCTTGCTCAGCCAGGCCCACTGCAAACTCACGATCCTCCCACACAGTCCACTCATGGCTCCTTCACCCTCACTTCGAGGCAGCAAAGCTCAACTGGAGAAGAGCCAGAGCCAAAGTCAACAGATGGAGCAGCCCCAAAGTAGACATTATTCCATGTCAGTGCCTGATGCTGAATTTCAGTGCACAGAAAGAGACCAGAGTTCAAAACGTCAGTTTTCAAGTAGCCATCAGCACACAGGTTTCAACATGCAGCCCCAACTTGCTCTGCTGAGCTGCTTCCATCACCAGGACGACAGGGATGCTATACACACTACAGCAAGGATACTAGGTGTCAGGGCAGCAAAAGTTCAAGTTCGGGTGGTGAACCACCCCCCCCCATGCCAAGTCCTTCCAGCTAAAATGCTGGCAGACATTGACATTTTGCACAAGACTGGAATGCAGGGTTGTATCAGCAACTTCTAACTGATTATGTGAGCTCTAGGGCATTCCAAAACCCTTTGCAGGGTTGGCAGGCCCACAGGAGTTTCACAACTGTAAGACCCTATCTTCCTGCTGCTACAATGACGGGGCAAATAAACATAAGGGTGAAACTGCATGCATACACATGTCAAGCACTGGCACGCAGCCTCAAGAACTGGCACAAAGCTTCAAGTGCTAGCACCTAAGCTCAAGTACTGGAACCTAGCCGCAAGCACTGGCACTAAGCTTCAAATGCTGGCACCTAGCCTCAAGCACCGGGCATCTAGCCTCATTAATGGCATGGTGTTCTTCACAGCTGGTGAAGGGCACTCTTAAAACATCCTTGACACTACTCAGGTAGTAAAAACCATTGCTTGTATCAAGTCTCAACCCTTGAGACTGGTCCATTCCCCTGCTGTGGCTCAGGAAGCCCTTCTGCAGATGGCAGCATGCTGGTCTGGAGAAGAAACGACAGAGCCTGGAGCCACCTGTGTCACCTGATTTGAACAAATAACGGGCCAGTTACAACTATTCATTCACACTTTCTTTTCTTCTCAGCCACTAGCTGGAGCCTCCTGGGTGCTAAGCAGGCACTGAGCCACCCCCAGGTCTACCCAGCCAGCACTTCGCAGACGCCTCTCACAAACAAGCTAACTGCACTCATCACTTCTGAGGAATCAGTTGATAGTTGTTTTTTTTTTTCAATGACCTTTTTGAGGTTCCATTAGGAATTTTGGAGTCTGTGTCAGCCACCGTGAATGTGACAACCCCCAAGACTTTTTCTATTAAGGTTGGAGTGACTCTGAGAAACAGAGCATTTAGGTACTGCACAATGTCACCTGCACAGCTCGGGTACCGTACAGCAAGTGTGGGCGACAGACAACCTGAAATGTAGTGACCTCACAACATCTCCTGTGGTCTAGAGCCAGATAGCATCAGAAACTCCAGTCACCAAGCTTATGGTGCAAAGAGAGAAGTCACCATTTTCTGTCAAGGTCACTGAACGCCCTCCCCCCTTTCTGGCTATCTAGTCAATTGAGGTTACTTCCATCATTAAGATGTCTTCCCCTCAGTCTGAATATAGATGAGAATCCAGCTGTCTTCCACTGAGCCCAATGTCAAGCACACCAGCAAACAGAGTGAACAATGTCTCTTTCTGCTTGCCTTATTCTAGTAAATGAAGATATTTTTCCTAAACCTATCTGCTATGTGTTAATATGTGTTGTTGACTAGTGTTTAATGAATTAACAAGTATCTTTAAACTGCTAGCTATGGACCAGTGACCTAGCACAGTAGGCAAAGCCTCATCACCTGCTGAGACCCAGCTTATTTTTTGCTTACCTCTAGAATCCTAAAGCACAGTCCATACAGAAAGCACTGCAGGAACGGCATAGGGAAGCCACTGACAGCTCTTAGGGAAAAGGCAAGCTGTGCCTACTCAAGTCACTGTGAGGACCCTTGGCATCTTGTTCAGCTCTCAGTAAGTACTGGATATGTCTGGGTTGTCTATAAGACACCAGGGCAGAGGGGGCACAGTACTTTACAGGGACAACAGTCAGGTCTCACAGCAAAGGGAGACTGGACTGGAAGAGTCGGGGGGCACAGCTAAAGCAAGGCCCCACTCTGACCTGGAGAAGCTGTCTGTGCACAGCAGTGAGAAGCTTGGACGATTGAGAGGTAACTCCTGGGCAAACACCGAGAATGCCTTTCTTAGAACACAGATGCTAAACACTTGCACACCTAACCACATGGCCTGCCTGGCTCACTAGGAAAGGCAACGGTTCTAGGGGGTCAGGGGGATGAGAGTGCCCATGCTTGTTGGGGCCACATGTTGCAGTCCTGAGACAGCACGGCCTCACCATCTAGTGGTAGGAGGAGAGTCCTGGCCAAAGCCACTCAGATCCAAATAGGAGCCCAACCAAGGGTTACAGCAGTCACACTGGGAGGGGCCCTTCCAATCCTCCTTTCGTACCTTGACACTGAATTCTGCTCTCTGAATAAGAGACATTAACTCTTTCGAGATAGCATTCAAAGAACCCTGTCACCACAACACGGAAGGTATGCCACCACAGTAACGTTCCTCAAGACCAACCCTCCCACTAAGCTTTGCTCAGCACTGTACAAATCGTTCTCCAAGACAGCGTCTGTTGGTAAGATGTTCAGCTTGCCAGTCCTAGCTCGCTTTCTATTGTGAGCAACACCATGACCAAAAGCATGGAGAGGAAAGGGTTTATTTTATCTTATGTCTTTCAGTCCATCACCAAGGGAAACCAAGGCAAGAACTGAAGAGAAACCATGGAGGAACACTGCTTACAGGCTCGCTCTCTCTCTCTCTCTCTCTCTCTCTCTCTCTCTCTCTCTCTCTCTCTCTCTCTCTCTCTCTCTCTCTCTCTCTCTCTCTCTCTCCCTAGCTTACTCAGCTACTTTTCTTATACAGCCCAGGTTCACTTGCCAAGGAATGGAAACCCCCACCTTTAGTAAATAGCCCTACCTAGGAATGGCACCTCCCATGGTGGACTGGGCCCTCCCACCTCAAGTAGCGATTAAGGAAATGCATCATAGACTCAGTCAAGGGCCAATCTGATCTGAGCAATTAATTCTTCAGCTGAGAGTGTTTCGAGGACTGAAAGCCTTGCTCAAGGCTGCAGTCCACTCTTCCTGCTGGACCCTGACCCGAGGACTGCACACTAACTAGTGGTCTAAGACCTGAGCATTTTTCAAGCTCTTTCCTCAAGGGTCCCTCTTGATCTTATCATCTCCAAAACAGGTGGCAGAGATAAGATTAAAAGCAGCCTGTGACTGGCCTGTGGCACAGGCTGAGGAGGCTCTGCAGAGTGAGACACTTTGTCAGACAACCCAGTCCTGAAACGCAGCGCCCTCTGCTAGATGAAATGGCAGTCACTGAACACAGACGGGGGCCAGGGACTTAAGAACTGCCAACCTCCCCACAAAAATTCCCCCCAAAATACCCTCATTCCAGTCTACTTGACAGTGTACCAAGGGGCTCATAGTCTGTCTCTTCCCCAAGGCAGGGGGAGATGTGAGCCAGGAGCCTCAGGGAGCCTCTCTTTGCAGGAATGTCTAGCATGATGGCTGACTGGTACCTGCTCTGTGTGCTAGGTCAATTCCCTAGTGAATTTCTCGTCTCCTTGACAGGCAGGGTCCCTGAGATGTGTCTTAAAGAGAAAATTGCCGAGGGAAAAATATGCTATCCCTGAATAGCAACTGTGGCTTCTGTGAAATCTTTAGAACTGAAGAGAAGCGTGGCAGGAGGCCAACTGGGACACGGCCCTTCCCTTGGGCAGTTCACACCTGGCAGGGCCTCTTCTGCTGAAGCGCATTCTCAGCATGTGCTGAAGGGACCCAGCTCTCCAGTGGCAGGGAAGGGAAGCAGCCACCACCCGAGTGTGGCCAAGCATATTTTCCCTTATAGGGTTACAGTTCAGACTCCTCCAACAGCTTCTTCCAAACATTTCCCCAGGCCTCGGCATAATCTAAGGAGGCTGCTTACAGGTTGGCCTCGAGCTCCAAGTAGTAGCGGCCGAGCTTTAAGTTTCCCTTGGCTGGAAGACAGCATCTGATGATCTTTAATAATTGAGATGACAGCCATCTGAATGCCTGAGTGAGTGTGGACGACAGTCACTAAACCTCTTTCCTTTCCGTTCGCTAATCTGTAATGTCGGAATCTCAAGAGTCAGCTGCCCAGCCATGCTGGCTGGGAAGATCCCAGAGGCTGCTGGGAAGATCCTCAGTCCAGATACTGTTGGGAATGGAACCTGAAGCTCTCCTTAGCTCGTGTGTGAACAGAACCATGACAATGTGCTCAGGTTCTGGTAGATGCTGCAAGAATCTTAGCCCTATCATCCATGTTGGAAGAAAGTCTATTTGTAGGAGCATGGTTATGGCTCTGGGCATTGTCCTTGGCGGGCGAGCAAGTTAGATCCAGGTCAGATGAAGTTCCCAAGGACTGGTGTGAAAATCCCCAGGACCCAGCCTTTCCAGGAAGTATTATAATTCTTAAGAGAAGTCCTAAGAGACAATACCCTTCCACTGGTTTGTAGAAAACTAAGACAGCCAGGATCTGGATGTGATTTCTGCTCACTATAGTGCAAGTCAGCTCACAGTAGCGCAGGGGAGGACTGTCTGATTCATATGGAGAGGCACACAGAGCTCACAGGTCACTCAGGGGAGTGCAGACACGACATGGGAAGCATGGTATCCCCACCCCGCTTACATCTGTCCAGTTTAATCCACTCAGTTTAATTAACTAGTTCTCAAACACTATGCTCACAAGGTTGTATTCAAAATTGAAAGACCAACCAGATGCAGTCCACGCTCCCACAGTCCAGAGCCAAGCTCAGCACAGGGAACCATAGCACCAGGAACAGGAGTGGCAGAGGGTTTAGAAAAAGTGGTCTTGATTTCTCTCCATTTTGTAAAGATAATTCCAGAATGAGGACTGAGGCTGTGCAGTGCTGGTGAAAGGTTAGAATGTGAATAGACACAGCCAGATGAGGGGCGACCTAAGGACAGAACGGAGTGCTATGCTGCTTTTCATTTCCGTTTTCATGCATGTGCATGCTTGCATGTATGTGGGCACACATGTCTGGGCACATGTACATGTATGGTTTATGGAGGTTGATGTTCATTCTTATCCTTGATCTCTCTTCCAACTTATTCATGGAGGCAGGATCTGTTAATCAGATTAGGATCTTACTCATCTCATCTCTCTAGCTATGTACTCTGAGCACCCGTTCTCTGTCTTCCCAGGCTAGAACGAAAGATGGCTGCCACACACATCCAGACTTTACGTGGGTTCTGGGGATCCAAACTCAGGTTCTTATGTTTGTGGGGCAAGAGCTTTAACCACTGAGCCATCTCCACAGCATGGGAAGGGCATATTTATGCTCTATTCGTTGTAAGAAATTATGACCATTACAGAACTAGAAACTCACTGCAAAGATGTCTGGGTACCAAGGGCATGGTGGACAGTATACAATCCCATACACTCAAGTGAAGAAACAAGCAAACATCACACACACACACTCACACACACACACACACACACAGAGAGAGAGAGAGAGAGAGAGAGAGAGAGAGAGAGAGTCAGAATTGTGACTACTATGAAAAAGCAAGTGGGCCAGAATGTCTTGTGTCATCATCTTTGGCTAGCACTGTCATAGATGGATTTATTGTTATACTATTTGTTCTCATGTAATTAAAAAACAGTTATTAATTTCAGGAAAACTTTGATTTAATGGGAAAACTTTGAATTTCCAAAAACAAAGTTATGACCATAAGAATTAAGTTGTTCACCATAAAGTGTTTACACTATGGGTCACCTAAGTGCACCAAGAACTTCAAATCAAATCACTCAGATCAGTCAAGGATCTCCGGTAGACTCTCTCCCACAGCCTAAGTAAGCTCAGGTCCCATCTGATCTTGCATGGTCACTCAGTGGGTCCTGAGCCCCCGTCTTTCCAGTATCAGCAAAGAAGGAACATAACAGACCAGGCAGTGGACCGAGACAAGATGGGGAGGGCATCAGTTACAACCTCATGGGCAGATTCCCTAAGAGATGAGCCAGAAAACAGGCATTGTGAACCACAGCACGCAGGGAATACGGATCTCCTCTAGTGAACCCTGTCAGTCATAGCAAAGCCCCCACAACCTCTCCCATCTGCACATCACTTCAGCAAAGACTAAAGAGGGAAACGTAAAACACCTAGGAGAAAACATTTAGAATTTTACAGTAGCCTCAGATTTCCAAGAACACCAAAAGTATCAAAATATATTTAAAAAACAAAATTTTTGAAAAAAAACATTTTTTTTTTCAAATGAGAGACCACATAGAAGAGATGTGCCTGACAAAGTGTTTCCGCCACTACACTGAACACCAAGCACGTACAAAGGCAAACAGCCCAGCAATGAGCAGGCCAAGGAGTGAGACATTTTTCCATTAAAGCTGCAAAAGGCCCCTGAGTGTGTAGGAAGGTGCTGCAGTCCCTCATTGCAAATGCACAAACCAAGTCACCGTGTATTCCTACAGTTACCAGCCAACTAAAGTTTAAATGACAGAAACACATTCCTCCAGTGGGAAGGGACAGGGAATCTTTCTTACTCCACTCCTAACCCTCAGAGGACAGTGTGACAGCATCCTAAAGCTAAAGATGCCCCCACTTGTGCCCAGGAACCCATGCCCAGGGACTTACACAAGACACATTACTGCACACATTCACACAACAATGTTGGCAACTTTATCCAAAACAGCCAAAAACCAAGTCCAACCTAAAGGACCATTAACAAGGCCCAAGGCCTCGTTAAACTGTATTCAGTCCAGAATTACCCTCAGCAATAAAAAAGAAATAAAGTATACACATAAAACCCAGGTAAATAAACCAGGCAGTGGTGATGCACTTGGGAGGCAGAGACAGGTGGATCTCTGTGAGCTTGAGACCAGCTTGGTCTGTGAAATGAGTTTAAGGACAGACAAGGTTAAAGAGAAACACTGACTCAAAAAAGCCACAAAATACATAATACATCTACATACATACATACATATGTACATATATAAAACCCAGTTAAATCTCTCAAAAGAGCTACATGAAGGGAACACCCACCCATACAATGAAATCCCAGTAAACACAATCCCAGACTCAGCCACTGCACCTGGCCACAGAGCCAGTCAGGGCTTCCCCAGACCTAGGTGTAGGAGGTTGGCCAGGTGACTCCAGGGCTGATGATGAGTTCTGAACTCAGACTGAGGTTCTGTGAGCAGCAGAGATCTGGAGAAACCCAACAGGCCAAGGTAACCAGGTAAAACAGGAAACACTGTCCTATCTGGTAATATGAGATCTGCATAAATATAATTTTAAGAAAGGGCTACTGGCTGGCAGCAATAAATGGATTAGGAACAGGGATGGGAAGCTTAGTTGGCTTCCCACAGGAGGAAGGCAGGCTCTGCTGCAGGTACCAGAGGGAGAAAACACACACTCAAACACAAAGGAAAGCATGGAGCCAAAAAAAGAGGAGTGAGTGGACTTTCTCATCTTGTGGGTGAGGAAAATGAGATTTAAGAAAGGCAAAGAGCTCGCACAGATTGAAAGAACAGAAACCATCAGGTCATACCAGTTCTGTCTTCATCCAAAGATTCTAAGACCCTGATGAAATGCAGCTGGCCTCGTAGGTGAAGAGGCAGTAATGCACAAAGCATTGGCCCACGGGGCACAACATTTGGAGAGAGACATGACTGCCTAGCCTGGGCATGGTGCATGGTACAGAGGTCAGGTGCTAGGGAATGACATCCTTTGTGGTTCTCTCGAATCCCATTGACAAGCTTCCTTCACAGTAACGAGACTTCTAAGTCACAGGGACAACCAGGAGGTGTGTCCTATGCACACTGCTATGGTTGTAACTAAGCAGACATGATCGCCTAGGGATGAAAGCCATGTGCAAAGGCACAAGGCTCAACACAATACATAAAGATTACTCACACTCAATATCCCTGCAAGGACAGGACACACGGGCACAATCGACCTGGCACCACCTCTAAACAGAGGAACAATCACACCGAAAGCCACTCAGGAGAAAGAAACGAACAACCATGCACCCTGCAAGCCTGTGCCACAGCCACTGAACTAAGCCCATACTACAGCTGGTACCACCTGACCATGGGGACAGCAGGCTCTACGCAGGAGGGACACTGGCTGGCAACTTCCACAGACCTTCTGCTGCCTCCAAGGGAGACATCCAGATCCATGAGGACCTCCAGACAGCTAACCAGTTCTAGCCTGATCATGTGACTCTTCACTGCTTTATTAAATAAAAAGCCTACTCTAATTGAGTTCTTAAAGCTACTACAACTTTGGGGACTGGCGAGATGGCTCAGCGAGTATAGGCATCTGTCACCAGGCTTAACGACCTAAGTTCCATCCCCAGGACCCAAATGTGGAGGTCGGAAACTAACTGCTGTGAGTTGTCCCGTTCTCCTCATACATATGCGGCACACACACCCCTCCCGCTCGCATGCACAGAAAATAAACAAATAAAAATACAGTTCACAAAAACTACAACATAGGACGCAAGGGATACAGTGGAAGCAGAGTCTTCCAGAACCCTGAGACAGCATCCTGATAAGCAAGCCTCTGTCACCTCAAACTCCCTCTACTATTTCCTGCCACATTTCCTGCACCCACCCCAGTCAGCCTTCCAGTTCAGAAGGCGGGAGAGGGCCACACAGTACTCTCTAGATGACAGAAGGAGAGAAGGCACAATCACAGCCCAGGAAGGCCTCCACATCGTCTCACAGACACCTTCCACAACCCAGGAAAACAAATGCATCAAGGGGTCACAAGGTCTGCCAGTAACGCCACAGGAGGTGACAGGACACAGGCTTTCTCTAATATATCTGACGAGGACTCGCCTCTTTGCACCTCTTTGCCCTGTTTTTGAGGGATGTTTAAGGGTGCAAGGATCAGCGATGGATAGAGGACGGCTCACACTCCCTGTCTTTGCAGGAAGAGGGGAGATGAGCCTAAAGGCCCTGGCAACCCCTTTCTATCAGTGACACCCGATCGTGTTGGGAAAACACCAGCTGCCTCCTGAGCTCTGTGAGGGCTCAATCACACTTCCACAGTAGGAAAGCCAAGGCAAAGGCATGGGCGGCACAACCCCTAAGAAGGGCAGACCTGCGGCAGAAGATAAGGGACCTTCCAAGTGCCACCTCCCACTCCGTTCCACACCCACCCAGTCAGCGGAATATTCCACCAGTCTCAGAACTGCTGGGTTTTCTGCAAACCAGGAAAAGAGCCTATACCACATCAAAGTTCCCTGCATCTGTTCTGGGTTCACGGAAATAAACTCCGAAAGGGAAGGCCTGAAACCCAAGACAAAGCACATTATCCTAACACCGTGGAAGCACTGGGAAGGGGGCACAGAAGCAAAGAGAAATACGGCCCCACGAGGCACTGGGAAGCGTGGCCAGTGATACCGAAGTCCACCCTCATATCCCTCAGGAGCTTTCTCACTGGCCCCTGCTGCTCAGCTGTCCACAGAGACTGCAGCTGAGCTCCTGCATCCTTCCGGCCCTTTCATTGGTCATCAGAAGGTGCTGAGCCCAGGGGCTATGTTCTGAGAACCAGAAGGAAGAGCCTGGGGCTCCTGACAGCAGGCGTGAGACAGCCTTAAAGCTCCAAGGAGGATGGGCCATGGCTCTCCTGGGAGTGGAGGCTGAAAGCTGGCATCTGTCTCTCCTCCTGGATCCCAGGCAGATGGCTTTCCCCCCTGAGTGTGGGAACAGGAGGCAGGGCGGTGGGCACCTCGCTCTGGGTAACATATGCCAGGGTGTTAATGGAAGCAAATTAGAGGCGAGGCTTGTCTCATGGCTGTGCTTCAGGGACTGGAGCTGCTGCATTCGCAGGATGGGTGAGAGCCAGGTTCCTCTGGGATGTGAAACTCCGGGCCCTGGAAGTCCTGCTTACAGCTCTTTGGACGTAGCCTCGAGTGTGCTCTGTAAAGCTGGGGTGGCCAGAGGCTTGACTGCGGACATTATTTTGTTAAATGTCCTATGTGTAGAGCTTGGCACTGTCTTTCGACACAAACCAGGCCTTCAGAAAATCCTGGCAACTGCCACTTTCATTCCCGGTATAATCTTCTACACAAAAGGAAGTTTATCAAGAGTTCCTCTCCACCCACAAAGAGCAGGTGGAAAGATTAAAGAGAGATAACATGCAGCCTGCCCTCTCCACAGTCACCAGCCAGTGCTCACTGGACCATTGCTCTGGCTGCCCCTCAGAACTCACATTAGTCCCCTGTGTGCTTTACAAGGAAGCTATTCCTCCAAACATGGCTCCTTTCTAACAGGAAGGAATTGTGATGAAAAGACAGCACCACTTCAAAAGACAGGAAACTTCATAAAGTAGCCAGGCTCAAAAGTGTTAGGAACATCAGTAGCATATATACTATACTAATACAGATGCAACACACACACGTGTACACGCACGCACACACACCGTATGCACGTGCGTTCAATACCATCTACACAATGCTGCTTCCCAGGTGTTTGCCTCAGTTTAGACCCCTGCCCTGGATTCCAGCTATTTGCAAGAACCTTCTGTGGAGGACTCAGGCATAACCACTGTGGAATGCGGTGGCAATGACTAATCACAGGTGTGAGACACCCTGGGCAGCCTGGGGCGGTCGGTGATAAAGCATTACAGAAATAGGGCCTCCAAGGGATTAGGAACTATAGGAAAAGCAGAACTTTCAAGCAAGATGCTGCCTGGTTACTCAGAGCAGGAAGTCAGTCGGTGACTGAGGCTTACCTTCACTGAGGCAAAGCAGAGCTCGGGCAGCCCAGGCCATTATCCACCCACCATCCCAACCAAAACCAGACAAGTCTCCCTAGGCACCCCTTCCAAATGCAGTCCTCCTGGCCCTTCACCATTGCCCTAAACTGGCCCACCATCTGTCTATCCCCCTCCCCACCCACATCTCTCTCTTCTCCCTCCCTCCCTCCCTCCTTTCCCCTTCTCTCAGGTCTCTCTTGCAAATGTCCTCTTTTCCTCTCACCTCTGCACTCTGCCTTCACACTCAAATACCTAAGAAAATACACACACAGAGAAAGGGCCATGTTTGGGGACCCTGGGTGAAGGACAAACAGAAAAACCTTTGTACTCCTTTTGAGACCTTTCCAAATGTCTGAATTATTTCAAAATAAACAAAGAGGGGGAAACCCACCACCCCTCTTCATGAACCATCCTATTCTCTCCTGGCCAGGGACTCTTCCCATTAAACCCATCCATTTTTTTCCCCATGAAACACTAAGAAGTCTTCATCTCCCACTACAGTTTGGGTAAGGTTCAAGGGTGGTCCCGGGGGCTCATGTATTAGGAACTCTGCCCTCTGCATGGCTGAGCAAATGGACCTTTATGAAGTGGAGCACAGAGAAGGTTATTTCTGGCTCCTCCATGGTCTTTCTTTGGCTTCCAGTCTCATCCAAGTTATCCTACATGTTCCCTGATGCTGTTTGCTGGGAATTCAAGGCCACCTGATCACCAGCTTTCCGCCACAATACTGTGAGCGGAGGAAACTCCATAAAGGATCCAGGCGTGACAGTGTCAGCAATATGAGGAGACACCACACACACATTTTAGGGGTATATCCCCCACAGTTTGTCCCTCGCATAGTCTCAATTTCACAGTAATAAAATACACAGAAATGGAGACATTCAAGGGAACATTTAGAGTACTTTGATGCTGGGATAGAGGGTGGAGCATGCTGAGAAGATGTGAACCTTCCCCTGGACCCAAAGTCTCATGAGCAAGGTCATACTACAACAGGCTCACAGGTACCACCTGATAACTAGTGTCTGAGAGGGGATGGCATTTCACCAGTCACTTATACATCACAGAAAATGCACTACAGCAAACCAGAATTTTCCTGTTTGAAAAGGACGGGAACAAAAATCATCTTTTTTCCAAGAAAGACAGACATTGAAAAGGCCTTTATTCTACAGCACAAGACCTCATTTTTATCAATGGACTGCAAACTAATGAGCCTCTGCCTCTTCTGAAACCCCAGATAAGTGTGTGGTGGCTTCTGCTCATCCATCTGGACCCCCACAGGATCTAAGAACAGACAGCAGAAGCTGGACTAAGGAGTAGGGAACTGGGCCTAGCAAACTTAGTACTAGGAGGGGGTGGTGGGTGAGTGAGAGACTTGAAACAAGATGGAAAATAGGTTTCAACCAGCACAAAATACTAGCCGACTGTGGGCATCTGAGAGACTGGGATCTCAAGGGAAAACAAAGGGAGTCTATCTAGGGGAGCCAAGCTCAAGAATTCATCGTTAACTCTGTGATTAATAACCAACATGGCAGTGGTGGTGCACATCTTTAATCCCAGCACTTGAGAGGCAGAGCCAGGCAGATCTCTGTGAGCTTAAGGCCAGCCTGGTCTTCAGAGAGAGTTCTGGAACAGTCAGGGCTATATAGAAAAACCTTGCCTCAAAGATAGATAGATAGATAGATAGATAGATAGATAGATAGATAGATAGACAGATGGACAGATGATCGATGGATAGATAGATAGATAGATAGATAGATAGATAGATAGATAGATATAATGAATGGCAAAGGCTACGCGGAGAAGCCCTGTCTCAAAAAACCAAATCAATCAATCAATCAATCACTACTGTGGCAAAAAGCCTCAGATGTGTTTCGCTCTCAATGACTGTAATGATCTTCACACTCACATGCCTCCCTTCAGACCAGGCAACAGTGATGACCCAGAAATCTATTTGGCTGGGAACTTAGCCGTCTCTAACAAAGTAACGCTGAATAAGTCTTGCAGGAATAACATTCTCAGTGACTCCAATTATTACTAAGCCATAAAAACCTGCAATTAGAGAGAAGCATGAGTTAACAGCCACATGCCAAGAATGCACCCATCCTGCTCCCCATGACAACTGTTTATTGGCAAATGGTCTTTTCCTGTCCAAAATGTCCATTCTTTTTCAGAGCCTGAAACTGAATGTTGAAATGACCAAGGCTAGCAAATAAAGAGGGAACGTGCAGATTCCAGGAGCAGGCTGGAGAGGGGTGGTGAGGACTGCGCATGGAGGGTCTCCACGGGAAGAAGACAGCTGTCACCAACTGCCACTGGCCCCTTTCCTTGACCCTACCCATGCCAGCCTAAAAAGCGCCAAGTGTGCATACCCCCCAAACAAATGGCTTCTGAAACAAGACCTTCAACCAACAGGGACCAGAGCCCAACTCCTAAGAGCCACTGAAAACCTGGGAAAGCCAGGAGCTGCGGTTTCCATCCCAGCTGCCATAAGCTGGCAATGGTGTAAGGGTTCACTGAAGCACAGGAGTGGATGGCAGGGGCACATGGCACAGCAGCCAGGAGGAGCATGGGCCACAGACAGAGAAAGGGCTAAGCAACAGGTTGGATCAGAAGCCAAGAACACCACCGGCGCCTCTGGGGAGTTCATGTCTCTAAGCCCAGCTCTGCTTTCGTCAGACAAGGGCTTTGCCTGTGTTAAGCCTTGCAGGCTCCTCTGCTGGGAATCCATCCCGGACCTTAGCAATGCCCTCCCCCGTGATAGCGAAAGTATGCTCTTCACAGTGAGAATAGCTCCAGAGAGGAATGCAGTGTGAGGCCTGCTGCGAGGAAGAGGTTGGAAGCCGGCTCACAAGGTGGACTGACAAGGAAACACACAGAGTGTGCCCAGTAGGGAGAAGGAAAACTAATAAAGCTAAGGGGCCCGCTACACCCCAACTTCTCTTAGTTAAACTGTATCACATGCCTACACTTTCCACCAGGACACTCTGACCAGGCCATCACTGGCTCCGTTATTTTCAGCTCCCATTTGTACAACCACACGCCATGCCTCCCTCTGTCATTCCACAGTTTCAGCTGCAGAAAAGCTCCTACTGGAGTCAGAGTCATGCGCCATGATGCCACCTGGGTGTGAGGGAGGAGGTAGGAAGGGGATGAGAAGTGCCAACCGGGGCAGACCCTGGGGTCAGGGAGAGCTGCTTTATCCCAGCCAGGCAGCATGCCAAACATGCCCTCCCCATGGGCCCCTGGGTGGCTAGACTGGATGAGCAAGAATGTTCCTGCAAGTTCTGTCATTTTCCTAGATACAGTTGGGACAATTAAGACTGGAACTCTGAAATCTCAAAATGCTCCCAAATCCTAAACTTTCTAACTCATGCAGCTCCACTGTTCAGTTCTGGATCAGGAATGTTTGACCAGTGAAGTCAACGCAAGTATTTCAAAATCTGAAACCAAACCGCTATAATCTGAGGCCCCAACCACTTCAGTTAAGAGAGGCTCGACCTATAAAGAGGCAAATTCTGAACTCAACATAAACAAAGACAAAGCTCTTCTGAGGCACCATCATTCCCCAGCCTCTCACATCCCAGCATCCTGGAGATGCTGCAGCAGAACCCACCCTCTCATTCCCATCAAAATCCACCTAGCTGGGAGTGGAGACATGACCCAGTAGTTGAGAGTACCTTCTGCTCTTGCAGAGGACCCAAATTTGGTTCCCAGCATCCACATCAGGTGGCTCATAACTGATTATAACTGCAGCTCCAGAGGATCTGATGCTCCTTTAGCTTCTGCAGGCTTTGTGCACACATAAACACACACACACACACACACACACACACACACAAACTACTATGTTGGTCATTAAAAAAAACCACCTCAACCTTACTTATATACTTAAAAAAAAACAAGCTTTTAAAAAAAGAATACAGAGGATCTTTGGAAAGCTCTATTTCTAAAACTTGGGGTAGAATAAGTAAAATTTTCATGATTCCAAGAAAATCAACAATGCATCTTGACTGGCTGTAAAAAGAGCCATCTTTCTGAGACAGGCATGAAAGAGAACCCAGCTGGTTGGGGACAGATGATAATCAATTCTCAGTGGGCTCTTGGTCCCAGCTCACAGAGCAATGGGTGGAAGGAGAAAGCTATCAATGACCAGGCACCTGGCCACTTACTCGCCACACCATCTGCTTCTCCCCATGCAAATTTCAAATGAATGTGCCCTGTCACGAGACAGAGCAAGGGCTGCATCTGTCTTTCCCGTCCCACACAATGGTGACTAACAGATTCAAGTTGCACCTTAAACGGGAGCCTAACAAACCTTGACTCTAAACCAAGAATAAACAGAAACTCAAGTCGATTTTTCCCCTTTTCTAAAGTTGTCACTTCCAATACTCCTTCTGTGTTTTATCTGTTGATAATATGTACAGGAAGAGTTGAAGGGCCTTGAAAACGACTGTCTTCTCGAGACCCAGGCCATGTGGACACTTGTAGCATGCAGGGTTCCTTTCCCCATTTATGGTGCACAGTACAGTGCCCCCTCATTGCTACACAGAGGAAGACCAGGAGCTCACCACACAGGGAAGTGTGGGAAAGCCAAGCAGCTGAGAAGCTTCAGGGGCCAGGGACGTGGCTCTTGGTATAGTGCCTCTGTTTAGCATCACATAGATTGGGTTCAATCCCAGCACGACAGGGCGGAAGTGCACCCATGTGACCTGCAGCAAAACTGTGCCTTGGCTGCCACTTCTCTATGAGTACAGAGACCTCCACCCACTACTGCAGGCTGTGACTCCCATGCTATACCATGTCGCAGGTGACCCACATCTTTCTCTCTGCAGCTGTTGTCTCTAGATTTCTACTCTAGAGTCACACCTTGAAGCTAAGCACCTGAGGAGAGTCAGTCACCCACAGTGACCTGAGGGGCCTCAACTTATTACAGTCCCTGATCACATGACAGCACCTGCCAAGAACGGACAGAAAAGTCAAGCCTTGCCCGGTCCATTCAGGAAGTCATTCAACAAATGGTTACATGTTCTCTGTGCCAGGCAGTGACTATATAGTGAGAAATTTTTCCTTTTTTCTTGTTTTGTTTTGTTTTTTTGTTTGTTCTTCAAGACAAGGTTTCTCTGTGCTGCCCTGGAACACACTCTGTGGACCAAGCTGGTCTCAAACTCAGAGATTCTCCTGCCTCTGCCTCCTGAGTGCTGGGATTAAAAGTGTGTACCACCACTTCCCAGTCTGAGAAATCTCTTTTTCAAATAGAGACAGATCAACCAAAACACAGGAGCCGGCAAAGGCTACCGAGAAATACAAAGAGGAAAAAAGTCCCTGCCCTGTAGCTGTAATGGATGTTAACATGGAATGAAAACAGAGGCTACCAAGGGAGGATGGAGCAGGAGGCATAGCTCAGCAGTTAACTGCAAGAACTGCTCTTGCAGAGGATCTGGAGCCAGTTCCTAATACCCACATCTAGCCCATCAGAACTGCCTGTAACTCCAGCTCCAGAGGAGATCCGATGCCTCCGACCTTCACAAGCACCTGCACGCTCATGCACACACACACACTCTTTAAAATGATTTAAATGATCATATTTCTTTTTAAAGGAAGACACTGAAAGCTCACTCCTGAAGTCTGTAAGAAGACACCTTTCTCCCCTCCATCTTGCATTCCCCACAACCAGTCCAAAAGGTTGGGGAGACATCACATTTTCTGTTTAAAGACAGCTCGAGTTTCGGATGTCTGATAGGCATACTTCTGCCCTTTTAGGATGAGGCTCTGTAAACCATCTGGCCAATGACAGAATGTCATTTTTTTAAAAGAGGAAACTTTAAATGCAGGCAAGTGTGCATGTTTATTTAAGTGCTTTGTGCTCGCACACGAGCAGACTGCGCTAACAGATTTCTCCGTATTTGGCTGACTTTGCCGGTTGCCATAAACAGGCTTCTGCATCTTTTCTTAATTGTTTATAAATAGCCCCAACACCCGAGAATGTAAATCAAGGCAAGCTGTGCCTACACTTGGCGCGGCTGTGATGGTGGTGCATGACAACTGCCAAACCCGGGAGAGGCAATCCACGGCCTGCGGCGGATGCCACAAAGCTGCCTTGCATTCCTACGACAGCCAAGGAGACAGAAGCAACTTGCTCCCCACAAAGATAGATGATTCCTTTGTTCGGCAGACAGACACTTGCTGGCTCCGCGTTGGTCTGCCCTGTCACATCCAGTGATATTCCATGTAGTCTGCATCTTGGAATCCCCCACAGGAACGTAAAAGCACTGCCGAGTCCATCTTACAGACACAAGGAATGGAGAATTGGATACCCTGCCCAAGACGTCAGGCCAGAAATCTAATCTGCAGCAAAGGCTAAGCCCCAAACACCTTCCTGATCCATCACACTGCCAAGATGAGATCCAAGTCCCTTCCAGGAGCAAGTCTAGGGACACGCTCCTAGTTTGCTTTTTGTTTCTGGTGATGAGCAACATGATCAAGGCTACCTGGGTGGGAAAGAGTCTATTTCAGCTCACAGATCACAGTCCACCATCAGGGAAACCAGAGCAGGAGCTCAAGGCAAACACTGAAGCAGAGGCCATGGAGGAGCACTGCCCAGTGGCTTGCTCCCCTGGGCTCACTCAGCCTGCTCTCTTATATGTCCCAGGCCCACCAGGCTGGGCACCTCTCACAGTGGGCTGGACCCGCCCACATCAATTAACAATCCAGAAAGTGCTTTGTAGACAAGCCACAGGGACCCTATCCCCAGATCCCAGATGTGTCATGGTGACCCCCGAGATTAGCTATTGCAGGGGCACTATGTGAGTCACAAAGACCAGCCAGAGTTCTGTCCCTCTGAGGACGCTGAGATAATCACCCTGCTAGCACTCGCCATGCCGGGCCCAGCACTGCATCCTGCTCCATTCTCACCATGATTCTATGGCAGTGTTGTGTTTCATCCCCATTTCCTGCTGAGAAAACAGAGGCCCACGCAGAAAGGAAGTTCATCGGTGAACACCGGTCAGGATCTTTTAACGAGCACTCAAAAGCAAATATTCCTTTAGTTACAAATGTTAACCAGATATAAAAGTAACAAACAGCAGGGTCTGGAGGGATGGCTCAGTGGTAAGAGAACCGACTGCTCTTCCAGAGGACCAAGGATCAATTCCCAGCATCCACATGATGCTTCACAACTTCCTGTCATTCCAGTTCCCAGGATCTGACATCATCTTTTGGCCTGCAAGGGCACAGGGCATGCAAGTGGTGTACCAACATACCCAAGGGCAAAGCTCCCATACACAAAAATAAAACAAATAAGAATAATCTTTAAGAAGTAACACTATAGTAACAACAAAAATTTAAAAAGTATACAAATAGTGGAACTGCCCTTTCCCTATAACCTCTACCCACCACCGCCTGCTGAGTTTTCCCCAGGAGCCTTTCTGGGCATCTGGAAATAACTACACACACCTAAGCGAAGAGGATCCCTACATGATCTGCTCTCTGCTCGCTGCCTCCTGCCTCATTCAGTCCCAGAACAAAGCAGAAAGATGAGGCTCCATGCCAGTGGCCCTTCCTCCCATCACTCACGGGGCTGCAAATGTTCGGCCCTGTTCCCTACAGCATCTAGAAGCAATGGTTATCTGTGTCATCCAGATTCCTCCACAGAGAAGAATATGCTGCCCTGAAGAGCCATGCTGGGCAAAGCCATCGACTTCCTGTCCTGAGTAAAGATGGGTTGCCGGTGGGAAACACAGTGTCCTAGACATAACTGCAGGCTCAGGCTCTGCCAGGCCCATAGCCCAAACAACAGTTATCTCTGCCCCAGCTGCTTCCTCCTGCCTTCACTTCCCAGCATCGATCCCTTCATCACCTGAAGACTCCACTTATGACAGCCTTTCTCCTCCATGAAACATCCTTAACACCCTTCATTCCTCTCTGTCTCCCCACTACCATTTCCTGAGCTCTGATTGTAATTATGCAAGACTAGAGAGTTCTTTGTACATCACACACTCACACACAAGCACACACACACACAAGCACACACACACACAAGCACACACACACATGCACACACACAGAGTAAAGTGCACACACAGAGAGTAAAGACATCTCAAAGAGGGGAGCATAACATCTCAGCAAGCAGCCAATGTGTTAGCAGGTGTGCTGGGGTGCCTTTGTCAAGGCCACCCTAAGGCTACTCAGGACAGTGATCCACAGAGACCCCTGGTGAGTCAGGCTAACACTCTTTACAATGAAGAGACTCACTGCAAAATCAGCAGAGGGTAGGTACAGAGTATGCTCAGGAAACCAGGAGCAAACTTCTGGACTCTTCTCACAGGGGAATCACACAGGACACACCTAAGTCTCTCCAGCCGTAAGCTGTGACAGCACACATAAGGCATTCCAGTAGGACCGGCAGTGACTCGGAGTTCAGGGTTATCACTGGGGGCAGCTCACACTGGTGCCCTCTACACAGCTTGTACCAAAACTCCAGACTCCCCAAAAGAAAGCAAGTGTGGGTGAAAACTACATTGTCTACACAGCCAGCAGAGGCCCAGGGAATCCCCTCCTTCCAGTCAGATCAGGCACCATCCCCGATACAGGTTTCAAGACACAGCCAGCAGCCCAGCAGCCCCCCCCCCCCCCACACACACACACAGAGAGAGAGAGAGAGAGAGAGAGAGAGAGAGAGACCTTGCCTAGATGGGGTTTGCTGCTATGAGGCCTCTCCATTACTCTCCTCAGGACCCCTGGCACTCATGTCTGTTTGTACCTACAAGCCTTGTCTTCTTTACCTCATCTGTTCCCAGCCTTCCCACAGTAGGTCTTCCTTAAGAACTAAGAAATGGCCGGGCGGTGGTGGCGCATGCCTTTAATCCCAGCACTTGGGAGGCAGAGGCAGGCGAATCTCTGTGAGTTCGAGACAGGTCTACAAGAGCTAGTTCCAGGACAGGCTCCAAAACCACAGAGAAACCCTGTCTCGAAAAACCAAAAAAAAAAAAAAAAAAGAACTAAGAAATGGTGAGTCAATTCTCAAATTTTTTTCACACAGGAAAAATATTGAAATTCTGGTATTCAAAAACAATAAAAAAGACATCAGAGAAATACAGAAAGGAAGAAAGCAAAACAAGAACGCCAGAGAAGAAATCAAAGCATCACATGGGTTGGAAGAGGTGCAAGGACAGGTGAGCAGTGTAACTGTCACCGATGCTTCCAATCTTCCAAAGAAAAAACACTAGGATTCCATGGTGGGGGGCTTTCAATGACACACAGACCTCCACGGGTGGGACCTAAGGAGCCCGTCACAATTCCAGCTGCCAGCACGACTCATCTTCCTTAAATCCTCACTGTATCTAAGACCACAGCCCTTTCTGCCTGTACTTCTGACAAACTGCGTGAGAAAACAGGATTTCAGGTGGCGTTCAAGTTCAGGAGAGAGGTGCATGGAGCTGGAGTGTGGAAGCCCAGAGTTCCAGCCATGAATCCACACTCACAGTTAATCTTCTTATCCGTGAAAGGGAGGAAAACACTGCCTGTCTCACAGCCGCAAGGGTCATATGAAGAAAGGGGGTGCACAAATTCTATCAGATAACGGAAAGTTGTCAGTATTAGAAACCACTCACGAAACCTTTCAGCAGTGCCTACTACGTGCTGAGTAATTGGGTCAGGCCTCAGACACACAGGGGACTGGAAGACCTAAGGGTCCCAAGCCCGGCTATACCTTAGAGTATCAGTGAGGAAGGAATGACAGGTGAGGAGGAGGCTGTTTCAGTAGTTGAGACAGCTGGGGCCAGAAGCCTGGGTCTGAATCCCAGAACTATCACTTGAGGGTTCTATGACACCAGAGTTGATAACAATTAACTTAGCATTTGAGAACAGCCAGGCGGAGGGTTTTGTATGTTCCCAGCATAAAGAAATGGTATGTCCGTGGTGACAGCCCAGTTGTCATGCAGATCTGATTATTATACACACATGCTGCAATGTCACCTTGTTCCACACGCACCTACAATTACCATGTGTCCATAACAAATAAAATGGAAGGCCTGGTGTGGTGGAACATGTTTGTGACCCCAGAACGTGAGAGGTAGAGGCAGGAGGATGGAGTTCAAGGGCAGCCTCAGCTTCTTAGCTTGTTAGAGGCCAAACTAGACCACATGACACCTTGTCTCAAAATGTCAAAATAAATGAAGACATAATTGTTTAAAAAGCGTTCTGGGGCCTTGGGCAAGGTCTCTAACTCTGTCATGCCCCCTGCTCCATACCTGTAAAGCAGGGCTAATGACAGTAGGGCTTGGTTCTCACGGCCTAGGATGACATTAAATCAGTTAAAACATCACAGTGGGGGGCTCGATTGCACCTGAAACATCTTCAAAAGCACAAGCAGGTTTGGAATTTTCCAGAATGAAAAGTACAAAGCACTGTCACAGACATTATCTTTTTGACCTTTGGAACACCTCCCTAAGACAGCAAACACAACAAAGACAGAGGGCCTCCAGACCCCAGGACTTACCAGCAGGGAGGGAGTTACCTCCTCTCTCCACACTCAAGCCTCACACTGGAAGAAATGGCAACCCGAACTCAGAATAATGACCTAGAACCACCAGCCCACAGAACCGAACCACTCATTCACAGCCCTAAGACGCCTCTCTCTCCTGGACTGCCAAGGCAGGAATCCAAGGCTGGGAGCCTGGAGCACCATGCTCGATGGCTGGCAGGTCCATCTTTCGCAAGATCATCCCATAAAATTAGTGTCACACTTTTTGAAAAGACAGTGTGACTTTTATAGAACCAACCACTCCACTTGGAAGGAAGGTCTAATAAAACCACAGAAGGAAAGCACACTCTCACAACGACAAATGAAGTTCATCTGTCACAGGCTCAAGTCCGAAAGCCCTCTGGGCACACAGCTGCTCTTCTGGGCTGAAATTGAATTGCAAGGGACAAATAGATCAACTTATTGGAAGAGATTTAAAAATGAAAATGCCCCATGTAAAAATTCCTTTAACTTGGATTTTTGGTTTTGGTTTGGTTTGGTTTGGTTTTTTCTGGGTTGAATGTCACAGCTGGCTCCTAACACAGCACATACTCGTGAGAAGTACACAGTGGTGGGACCAAGCCAGGCATTTCAGCAATGCGAATGACTGCAGCAATTTAAGACACTTCACAAGGGAGGGCTGAATAGGGATGGATCACTCAGGTACAATCCCAACTCACAGGATCACTGCTTACAGCAGTGGCTCTCAACCCGTAGGTCATGGCCTCCCTTTGGGTCAAACTACCCATTCCCAGGGGTCATATACCAGATATCCTGCATACCAGATATTTACATTATGATAGATAACGGTAGTAAAATTACAGTTATGAAGTAGTAACTAAGTAACTTTATAGTTGGGGAATCACCACAACATGAGGAACTGTATTAAAGGGCTGTAGCATTAAGGAAGGTTGAGAACCACTGGTTTATAGCAATAACAGACTTGACTCTAAGAATCTGGGGCCCTAGAAATTTCAGGCCAAATTTTAGCCCTATTCCAAGCTCCACCAGTACCCTAGGCCAGCAGCTTCTGTAAGCCACAGGCAAACCATGTAGAAAGGAGGAGGAGTCATGTCTGCCCTTCTCACAGGACTCTTGGGGCAGAAGATAAGATCTTAGGTTTTAACCGTCTGTAACAAATCACCATTGCCATTAATAGCAACAGGGTGAGATGAGATCAGAGCAGTCTCCTCCCCAGCAAAGGAAAGTGGCATGGAACCACGCACGTAGCCAAACGTGGTGGTCCACAAGAGGCCTGGATGACGCTAACTCCCACCTCCCATTGCCTCACGCCTCCACACGGTCACTCAGAAAAGAGGGGTTCAACAGAAGAGGCATCTTTTTCTGATCTGTAAGAGGTAAATGGTTGTGGCACATTTTCAACACGGGGTGCACTTAGAGGTCATCAGAGCCACAGACAAGCAGGAGGTGCTGTGTCCCTCCCCGCTGGCTGGAGGATGATTGTCTCGGGACTCTGAGGATGGAAAGGTACAACTGACTGAGCCCAGGATCAGAGAAGTCTTGAGTCCCATGATACTCATAAGGTAAAGCTGTGTCCTCAGCCAACAGGATGGAGAATCTGGGAATCGGGCACGTGCTGCCTATTGAAGAAGAGCCAGGACTGGCGTCATATCAGCACACTGGCCACGTTTGCCCTCTCTCAGCTGATGTCTCTTTCTGCGGAATGGTGTGTTAGAGACTGATTTATTTTCATGAGTCTTTTAAATTTGTTATAATCTAATTTCCCACAATGTCACCCAATCTTACCACACAGTGAAGCAATTAGATTTTTTTCCCCCAGTAAATGCTTTAGTTAGCCTGTGTACATGCTCCTAGCAAAGGTCAAAAAACACTCCAATGTCACAAAATGGCATTTAATTTCCTGAGCACAACCCAGAGAAATACAGGGCTGGAATCCTCAAAACATCTTTAAAACACACACACACACACATACACACACACAATGACTGCACTTCCTATGCACTGCACCGGGTCTAAGCTGCCTCAGCTCCTCTCCTTTCCAGACCACCCTGTTGTTCAACTGCCCTCTTTATAACACTCTTAACTGACACCAGGAACCTTAGAACAGCTACATACCCACCATGGAACAGACCATCAGCACCTGCTTCTGGCTCACTGAAGATGCTCTTGCCCTAATGTGGGCCGCCAAATTCAGGAAGTAAATACAGAAAACAGTTCTCTGGCTATCTTGTCCTTTATCCAGATAGACACGAGTCTCAGTCAAAACAAAACAGAAACACAGAGAAGGCTGGAAAGATGGCTCAATACTAAAGAGCACTTGCCACTCTTGCAGAGGTGTAGTTAGAGACTGATGTTCGTCTTCTGACTGCTCAGACCCGAAATAATCACACAGAAATTGTATTAAAACACTGCTCGGCCTATTAGCTCAGGCTTCTTATTAACTATCTCTTACATCTTAAATTAACCCATTCCTATTATTTTGAATTTTACCACGAGAATTGTGGTTTACCGGTGGGCATCTTTCTCCTTCGGCAGCTACGTGGCATCTCTCTGACTCTGCCTTCTTTCCTCCTCTGTCTCTGCTTGAAATTCCCACCTTGCTCTATTCTGCACTGCTGTAGGCCTAAAGTAGCTTCTTTATTAGCCAGTGGTAATAAAATATATTCACAGCATACAGAGGGGAATCCCACATCCCAGAGGGCTCAGAACACATCAATCATCAATCATCAATCAAGAAAATGTACTCCAGACTTGTGTATGGGCAAATCTTATTGTGGTATTGTTCCAACTAGGAGTCCCTCTCCCCAAATGACTTGAACTTGTGGTCAAGTTAATATGAAACACAGGAACACCTGATATACAAATGGTGTACTTGCATACATGTGGCAGACATTCACACATAAAATATAAGTAAATCATTAAAGGGTCAGAGGAGCTGGAAAGGCGGCTCAGCGATTAAGAGATCTTGCTGTTCTTACAGAGGACTTTGGTTGGTTCCAAGCTCTCACGTGATGGCTCACAACCACCTTTAACTCCAGTTCTAGTTCATTCTTCTGACCTCCAGAAGCACCAGGCACATATGTGTACATACTTGCGGGTAGATATTCATACACATAATATAAAAATAAGTAAACCTTTTTAAAATTGAAAAATGAAAGGAGCCTTACAAATCACATACTCAGCCTCCCATCTACAGCTGAGCATCAATGCCCATGTAATAAAGGAACAGCCTGGCTTCAGGATAGAGTCAAACTCAGCAGTGAGGCACCAGACTGTGTCTTGGAACATGTGCCAGGACACTACACTACTTCTAATGAAGGAGGGAAAGGGTAAGCACAGACCATCACTCTCATGCCACCGTCATTCAGCAGGTCACATGGCACCTGTGGAAAGACCTGTGCTTCCCAAACACTGCGCCTGGCTGCATTTTATCACTGTAGATTTCACAGCATCACTTGAGGCTTTCCTTTACTCTGCTAGAACATGAAGTCAGATGTGTGCAGAGTATATAATACATACTGGTGTACTGGTGGTTGCTAGGTGCTGGGGACTCAACACTGACAAGAACAACAATCCCTGTTCAAGAAGAGGTGGTAGGCTAGAAAGGAATAAAAGGGAAAGAGGCCAATGAGAGAGTTAATAGAATGAGGGGGTGGGGCTGGATGAGGAGCACCCACCTGTGCTGGGCAGCACCTAGAGAACACCATTGAAGGGCTGCAAGGAAGCATGTCCCTGAAGTAGCTGAGGATGCTGCTGTCAGTTGGCTCCCGTGGTTCCAGGAATCATGGCTTTGATGTTTTGACTAGGAATGACGGCCAGAGGCTCATAGATTTGTATGCTTAGTCATTAGAGAGTAGTGCCACTTGTTAGGTTTTAGGAGGTGTGGCTTTGTTCGAGCAGGTGTAGCCTTGCTGAAGGGTTTTGACCCCGAGGGTGGGTTTTGAAGTTTCTAATGCTCAAGCCAGTCCCAGTGTCTCTCCTTCTTCCTGGTGTCCAATCAGATGTAGCGCTCTCTGCTGCCTCTCCAGCACCGCGTATGCCTGTGTGCCACCATGCTTCCCACCATGATGATAATAGACAAAAACCTCTGAAACTGTAAACCTGCCCCCATTCAATATTTTCCTTTCTAAGAGTTGCCATGTAGTGGTGGCACATGCCTTTAATCCCAGCACTCAGGAGGCAGGTAGATCTCTGTGAGTTCAAAGCCAGCCTGGTCTACAGAGCGAGTTCCAGGACAGGCTCCAAAGCCACACAGAGAAACCCTGTCTCAACCCCCTCCCCCCAACACAAAAAAAGAGTTGCATGGTCATGGTGTCTCACACCATAGAACCAATAGAACATCAACTAAAACAATGGTCATGGAACTCACAGCATAGCGTTCAGGAGAAGAAAGCAAAGCAATGGACCAAACAGCAGGCTGCCCATTCGTGGAGGTTAAAATCAGCTTTTAGTAGCAATGGCCCAACTATAAAAATCCTTTGGATATATTCATTTGAAATTCAAGTATCCCAGGACACAATATTTTAGTAGTAAATTAATGCTACCAGTTAAAATCTAAAATAAAATATGTGTGGTTCAAGAGCTAAGAGTGTGCTGTCATTGACAAGTTTATTTCCTCTGACCTGTTTGGTTTTATTGCCAACTTGACACAACCTAAAGACACCTAGGAAGAAGGAATCTCATTTGATTGCCTCAATACAATTGGTTTATTGCTGCGTCTGTGAGAGGCTGTCTTGATTCATGATAGATATGGGAGACCCAGCACAGCATGGGTAGCACCATCCCTAGGCATGTGTGTCTGGGCTGTGTAAGAAAGACAGCTGATTGTGAGCCAGCGAGGAGCTAGGGGGCAGCATTCCTCCAAGCCTTCTGTTCTAGGTCCTGCCCTGACTTCCTGCTGTGATGGGTTTTAACCTGGAAGCGTCAGCCAAACAAATGCCTTTCCTCCTCAGGTTGCTTTTGCTCGTGGTGTTCATCACAGCAACAGAAAGAAAACTAAAACCAATTCTCAATATTTATGTTGGAATATGACAAGGATGACGAGGGTGGTGGGGCCATGATACCATCAGTCACTGAGTGCTTCCTGGGCTGGCACTGAGCTGAGTCGTTTATATACATTTGCATAGAAAACCTCAGACAGTCCTGTTGGGCAACAACAGCCCGATATCCATTTCATAGGGGAAGCCAATTAGGTGTAGGTAAACTTAAACATTGGCCTAAAATTACACAGCATTTGGTGAGGCTGAGGACCAGCCTTTGCTAAGGAAGTACTGCTGTTTCTGAAACATCCCACACAGTCCTGTGGGGACAAGAGTGCAGTAAACACCTGCTGAGTACTTCATACTCGAGGCTATCCTGCACCATTGAAATGGGATGTACGGTGGGCCTGCGAAACTAACTATCCACTTTCTCCTCCATGGAGAGAGGGGAGGGGGTCAGAACAGAGTGAAGGTCAATGAGTACGCTTGTGGAAGATTCCAATAGAATGGAGTGGCAAGATGTTCCCATGTTGTCTGCATGATGTTGGCATGATCTGAAAGAAGGCACAGCTGGAGAGAGGTAGCATCAGCAGCGCTGTCTACCAGCGACAGCAGTCCACCTCAGACCAAGGTCCTCAGCCTCTGTTGTACAACTGCTCCCTACACTCCGCACACAAAGATCCTACCTCAGTTGGCCTGGTATATAAGCAAGTGTGCTTTTCCCAGAAACCCCAGAGGCAGTCAGGGTTGCAAGCCCTTGTCCCAGGCGCTCACACACTTGGCCCAGCTCAACATACTCATTGAGATTCTGAACACTAGGGAATGGCTCAGACAAGGCAGCCTCTACCCTTGACAACACGGGAGTGTTTGCTCTCTTCTTTTGGATAAAGAAACCAAGATCTCCGATTTATGCCAGGCCAAACCAAATAAACTCACAGGTGAAGAGAAATTTGGGTGTAGACTTCTACACAAAATACTTCCTGTTTCTCCCTGCCAGAAGCCTAGGGACTAACTGAGCCCGGGGAATTCTGAGAGGAATTCTGAGAGGAAATTCATGTCTGAACCACATGCATTCATGTGCAGCTGCCGACACATACCCCAAAGCACACCAACGGTTCAGATCTCCCTTTTTAAAAAGGGGGGAGATGGAGGCCACAGCAGCACAAAACAAGACAGCTCTGCTTGGTCTACTCCCTCGGTGTCACCAGTGTCACTGCTGGCTCTGCTCTGAGCCCCGGGGACTGAGAAAGGAGGGCACAAAACAGAAAGCTGAGGATACTGTAGCTGCAGAATCCCCCTCAGAACAGAGAGGTTATTAAAGAAATTCCAGCCACCAACCAAGTAAGTGAAGAGTCACTTTGTCCATTCTTAGGAGATGGAAAAGGAAGTAGAAACACACACACACGCACGCACATACACACACACACACACCAGCTGAGAGAACATTTAAGATGTTTCACACCTGCATGTGTTTCGCAATTAGCAATTCAAGCCTTCATTTTGCAAACCTTGCAAGTTCTCCTGCATCGCTGATCTTTCTAGAGGTCCTTTGCTGTCAGGGACTGTAATGGATGGTGCTTAGGTTGGCTAAGACATGTATTAATATAAGAAGAGAGGGCTCTGGTATCTCCCTGGATACCACCCCACCCCACCCCCTGCCCGTGTTCCTTTCATTGTCTCAGCCTCTTGGCTGACCCGGCATTCCCCAGAAAGCCAACACGCTGGCAGCCCTGTCACTGGATGCTCTGAAGCCACAAAAGCCAGAAAGCACTGAGCCAACGGGATCCATCTGCCTCTCACAGTCTTCTACTTGTCATGCGGGTCACTCTGTGAACAGACTGGCTGAGGAAGGCTTTGGCGGGTTACCAAAAACTGACTCCTCTCTCCTGTCCTCCTTCTTAGGAGTGGAGACTGCCGGGAGGGCAGGGAGCTGAGAGGGCTGTTTTCTGAAGGGCACAATATGCATTCCTGCCCCTCCCCACTGGAGACATCCCACCCCATGCAGGCAGGAGCTTGTGCCTCCTTCCTACAGCTGCACCGTGGGGTAGGTGTCTTAGCTTAGGGCAGCTTGCCGTGAAGACCTAAGTGGGCTGCCTCAGGCTGGACCTCACTCAGGGGGTCACAGGCATGACCACACTGTACCTTTCAGGTCTTCAGGTAGAATTACAGATGTGCCTTCTTCACGTTCTAGAAATGTTGTTGACACAGCTGTCTTCCCCAGAGGCTGTGGAGCAGTATCACGGTGTATCTCACCAGTTCCCAGCACCCACTAGTGATGCCTCATAGTGCTTGGAACTCCAGCTCCATGGGGACCCAACACCCTCTCCTTACCTTTGAAAGCATTGCGTTCAGATGCAATGCATACACACACACACACACACACACACACACACACACACACACACACACGTTAAAAATAACTTTAAAAATAAAAACACCAAATTCACAAAAATTCAGTGAGTTTCCCAAAAACACCCCCTCTTGTTAGAAGCAAGACATAGAGGATCTTTTGACTCCAGAGCCAGGACGTCAGCCAGTGTGGCACACAATCCCTGTGGGGCTGGGAGTCTTCTCTGACCTTAAGACTGCAAACAGAAATCTCTCACAAGTCTTCCAGCTTCCTCACAGAAAGCAACTTATGGATTGCCGGCGCTATCTGGAAAGCTCATAGGCCACTTTCCAAGGATCCTTTAGTTGTGACTTAGACAGATCGTTCTAATGCAGTGGGGAGAGGTGTGAGAAGGATTGCTGAGGGAGAGGGACAGTGACGCCAACTGTCACAGCCACACGCGTCCCTGAGAAAGGTGTGCTTGAGGAAAGGTGACATGAAGTCCCATCAAACACAGATATCAAAAGGGGTAGAAAGGACAATGAGTCCCTGGCGACATGGCCGAGAGGTGAAAAGCACATACTGGTCTTACCGGGGACCCGAGTTCAGGTCCCAGCACCCATGCCACGCAGCTCATAACCACCTACAACTCCAGCGCCAGACGATCTGACAGCTCTGGCCTCCTCAGACAACACCTACACTCATGTGCACACACGCACTCAGATATATGCACGTGCACACACATGCATAATTAAAATGAATGACAGAGGTTTGAAAGACTGGAGAACTCAACTCATCTCCCGTCCACCATGCACGTGGACCACGGTTGTTTGGTCTCGTCATTACCCTTGAATGGCATCCTGATGCCTTCGGAATAAAACGACGACGTGTAACGTGTATATACACGAACGGGTTTGGAGTGACCACGTTTTCTGTTCTCAGAGACAAATGTCCTCAAGTGCAACTGCCCATTCATACAACTCCCGGTTTAGCTTCTGAGAGACTGCCAACACGTCTTTGGAGGACCGCCCCACTTTCCTTTCCCACCAGCCCCTTTGACCCAGCTTCACACAGCATTTGCTCTTACTATTTTTTCTATTTTTTTATTTTAGTGATTTCTTTTCTTTTCTTTTTTTTTTTTTTTTTGGTTTTTTTTTCGAGACAGGGTTTCTCCGTGGCTTTAGAGCCTGTCCTGGTACTCTTGTAGACTAGGCTGTCCTCGAACTCACAGAGATCCTCCTGCCTCTGCCTCCAGAGTGCTGAAATTAATGACGTGCCACCACCACTGCCCAACTATTTTAGTGATTTCTAACTGTGGACAGGTTTGTTGTTGTGATTTGGGGGTTTTTCTGCAGTTTTAAACCCAGAGAGCCTCACACATACTAGGCAAGGACTCTCCCTCTGAGATAGATAGATCCCCAGCCCATGCTGGCTGTCTTTTGTATACTTATTGGTTACCTGCACATACTCTTTGGTGAACCACCTCTCCATTTTGTTTTTTAACATTTTCTAGTTAAATGGTTTCACTGTTGAATTTAGAGAGTTCTTTATGTGCTCTATATACTAATCCTCTATCCAATACATTATTTGCAATTTTTTCTTCCCAGATGTATCTGCCCTTGTAGTCCCTTAACAAGCATGTGTATTTATCAGGGTTTAATTTCCCACTTAACACACAGAAGCCATCACTATGAGCTGCTTCCAGAGGGTGTGTCTCTGCATTAAAACTGTGCAGCTGAACCCTGAGCATTCGTTCAGGTCTTCACACTTTCTGCAGACAGAGTGGCTCAGTGTCAACACTGCAGAAGGAAAGGTCAGTGGAGGCAGTGACCGGTGCACAACTATCCAGTGCACAACTATCTAGTGTGATGTGCATATTTCACTTCAGCCTGCCTCCAAACGCTGGCTACCTGTCAGCAGTATGGATGAAAGAGGCCGCTGGGGATCAGATTTCACCCTGCTGTGTCTACTGTGTCGCTTGCTGACCATGGAAGTTCCTTTACCCACAAGGGTACACTGCCTCATTGCTATCAGGATAAATGCCACTTGCCTCAGGTGGACTAGAAGCCTGGCAGGGAGAATGACAAGGCAGGGTGAGTATAGAAGTCAGTGTCTCAACTGGAGCCACATAGAAGATTCCTCCGGTTCTGTTTAGAGAATACAAAATAGCCAAATTGTCGTTTGATTTTTAACTTGAGAATTTTTTTTAAAACAGGGTTTCTCTGTGAAACAATCCTGGCTGTCCTGGAATTCACTCTGTAGACTAGGCTGGCCTCGAACTCACAGAGATCTGTCTGCCTCTGCCCCCCTTGGATTAAAGGCATGCACTACCACCACCCATCAGGAAAAAAAATGTTTTTTAAAGCATGGGAAGAGATGGTTTTGGAGGAGAGAGTGGACTGAGAGACACCTCACAACACCCATCCTCCTCACTACCAACTTCACTTACCTGGGCCATCTCTTTGACAGTGTATAAAAAATCAGCAACACCTTGACATAAGCAATGTGGATTAGACAGGAGAGCTGTAGATAATTCCCCCCAAGAATCTACAGCACAAAAGTGTCCCGTGGAGCTGGCTCCAGTTCCTATAAATACTCAGGCAAAAACTGATGTCATGCATTTCATACAGGGGCAGTGACCACTAGTGCAGGCCTAATATTTCAGAAAGACTTCTCAGAGCTGGGGAGCCCCAGGCACTGGTCCCCCTGCACTGACAGGTTTCTCAAACCCAGTGTCTAGTTATCATAAGTGCATTTTCAGGTCTATACCTAATGTTTTTAAAATTTTCTCTAAATCTGAAATTCTCTTACAAGAAAAAAAATGTTTGCACTCTAGAAGAGACAAGAGGGAACAGCTCATTCAGTGTGCTTTCCACTCAAGCAGGACACAGCTCCATCTCCAGCAACAACGTGAAGACTCGGGCGACGGTGCTCTCTTACAATCCCAGCACTTGGGGATAGAGACTGGAGGATCTCTGGGGCTTGAAGGCCAGACAGCCTGGCCAAATCAGTGAGCTCCAGGTTCAATGAGGGACTTTATCTCTGAAAATAAATTGGACGACTCCTGAGAAACACCAGGGGTTGACCTCTGGTGTTCACATGTGCATGTGCACACACACACACACACAAATCCACAAACACATACACAATAAATAAATGAAAAAATCTAAGAGGAATTAAACTCAACAGTTATTGTCCATCAGGGCAATATGTCAATTTCACAGTAGTACTCAGGAGGTGCACAAACTCTGAAATTATAAGACAAACTCAGGTCCTAGTCTAACACGTACTATGAGACCCATCAAATTATTGTATTATCTAATTTTCCCAACTGAAAAATATCAAAGAATAAAACATTTGACCAAGGAAGAGGAAACAGGCAGTCACACATTATGAGAACAAAACAGAACCTGATAAAGGAAATCCATGTGTGACAATCAAAAATTGTGCATGTGTGCATCCTTTCATTTCACATCTAGGAATTCAATCTACGGACATAGCCATGAAAATCCACGAGAACTACAAACAACACAGTACAGCTTGTTATCCCAGAAGAATGGGAATGACCTTTCCAGGATGGTCCAGGAAGACAGTGCAACTCTACAGTACACTATGAATGAACACACTCATCTATGGACGCTCAGCTGAATGCAGCCTTCTGGATGCATTCAAAAGGAAGCAGCAAAGGTTCCAGAGCAGCCAAGAAAAGGCCCTGAGAATACTGCTGCACTGCTTAGAGTCAAGGCATTGGCTTTACCATAGCTACAAAATCTAATACCGCCTCACAGGCAGAAGCAACGCACTAGTCAAGATCAGGGGAAAGTGCTGTCGAAAGGGGCACTGTTGAAGGATGCGCTCAGAGGCAGCTCTGACTGGGACATCGCAGAGCCATGCGGAAAGACAGCTCTTGAAGGAGTGAATGGTGGGAAAGGATGAATGGGCAGAAACAGCACATGCCAGGACAGGGACACTGAAAAAAGCCCAGGACACTAAGTGCTTTAGAAAAAGGTTGATGCTACCGGCTTGATTATGAGTTGATGAGGGTAACTAACTGGGAGTTAACTAACTGAACGCCAGCTGGGAGTCTGCACCCAGATTATGAGCCTTGAAGCAGACTTGAGATTCTACCCAGCACCTTAACAGTGGAAGAGACTGACGGATGCTAGACACACCACACACACACACACACACACACACACACACACACACAAATCACGCCATGTATGACTGTAGATCACCAATGGGAAAAGAGAAGACAGGAAGCTGTCTGATGCAGAGAGCCTGGTTTCACTCTGCCATCTTTATAGACAAAAGAATGTAATGCTGTATCTATTTTTAGGGCACTATCAATATTCTCGAACTCTGTCTATATCCGTCTGCCAGCTGTCACATAAGCTCTCACACTCAGGGTGGCTGAACAACAGAAATCTATTTCGCGGTGTCTGGAAGCTGAGGTATCCAAGATCTGGCTCCTGGCGAGGCCACTCTTTCTGCCCTGAAGACAGACATCTTTCTCATGTGTCAAGGATGGAGGCGATAATGCTGTCTCGTGTCTCTTGCCATCAGGGAACTGACCTCATCAGAAACCCCTCTCCACCTCATCCAGACCTTGATTAGCAGAGCCCCCCCCCCTGCTAGCGACATCCATCACACTGGTGTTAGGGATTCGGCCTTAGCATGGGGATGGGCACAAGGTCCAGTCCCTGCCTTTCAATAATGCCTAAAACAGCAAAACAAAAGGAGCAAAAATGAAAAATGTGCCTGTAAGTGAACAACACACTGATTCCTTTATTATCTGACAACATACAAGGGCCAATCTATGATAAATGTCTATGATAAACGTCTATGCTAAGAAGAGTTGGAATCAGATAAATGAAAGTCAGTCTGGCATGGTGGTGCACACCCACTACACCCCCACTCGGGAAGCAGAGACAGGAATATCAGGAATAAGGCCAGGTTGGCCTACAGAATGAGTTAGAGATCAACCTGGGCTCTACAAGACCCTGACTCAAACAAAAAAAGGAAGTTGGTCTTAAACCCATATAACTCTCAGTCACACGATTGCCTTCTCACCACGTCAGAGTGTCTGTGTTCTTTTTGAAAATTATTGCATTTTCATTTTATGTGTATGAACGCTTTGCCTGTGTAGCAATTTGAATGAGAAATGTCTCCATCAACAGTCTTGGGCATTTGAACACGTGGTCCCCAGTTGGTGGCACTGTTTGGGAGCATTGAGGGGAAGAGGCTTGCTGGAGGAAGTATGTCATTGAAGGCCGGAGATCTAAAGTCTCAGCATGCGACTTCACGCTTGCAGTTGAGGTAAGGGAGTGAACTCTCAGCCTCCTACTCCAGCCACCATGCCCGCCACTTGCTTCCAGGCTTCCCTACTATAATGGACTCTTAGCCCTCTGGAAACCTAAATCCAAATAAAGGCCTGTTTCTATAGCATTGTTTCTCAACCTGTGAGTCACAATCCCTTTGGGATTGAAGGACCCTTTCACAGGGATTACCAATCAGATATCCTCCCTATCAGATATTTACATTACGATTCATAACAGTGGCAAAAGTATTATGAAGTAGCAATGAAAATAACTTTATGGTTGGGAGTCACCACAACACGAGGGACTGTATAAAAGGTCACAGGATTAGGAAGGTTGAGAACCACTGTTCTCTCAATTGCCTTGTTCATTGTGCTTTATCACAGCAATAGAAAAGTACCAAAACTGTCTGCATTGTTAGTCTGTGCATCACGTTTGTGTCCCAAACTAGCAGGGGCCAGAAGAGGATTTTGGGTCCCCTAAAAGTAGAGTTACAGATGGTTGTGAGCCACCATCTGCATGCTGGGAACTAAATTCCATCCTCTGCAACAGCAGCAAGTGCTCTTAACTACTGAGCCATCTCTTCAGTCTCATGAACACTGTGTTCTCTTTCCAGCATCACTGAATCCCAGGCTGCACACATCAGGAAGAACCCTTCAGAGCCACAAACTTCACAGAAACCTTTGAACCAACAACGAAGGTCACAGAAGGAGCTGCAATGAGGAGGTGACCATACTAAGGCTATATTTAAAATATAGCAAATTACAAAATAAAATAGCTCTTAAAGAATCTAACTACATCTTTGAAACCAGGATAGTATGTATGCATGTGCCTGTATGTGTATGTATAACCACATTTCTCAAGGACTATAGGAGTTTTGAAATTTTTGTTTAATCTCAGCACTTGGGAGGCAGAGGCAGGCGGATCTCTGTGAGTTCAAGGCCAGCCTGGTCGCAAAGCTTCATGTCGCAAGATCCATGACAGCCAGGACTGTTATACAGAGAAACCCTGTCTCAAAAAACAAAAAAACAAAACAAAAAACCATAATAAAAAACTTTATACAAGGATCTAGAGAGAAAAAGTTGGGAAATTCTTCCTGAAAAGGAATACACACAATGGCTCCCAGGGCACAGCAACCTCCCTGTTATTCCCAAACATCTATAGCAGGTGAGCTAAAGCTTGGCAAGCCCATTGTTGGGCTCTAGTAGAGGTTCCCTCATGGAGGCTGACCGGTTACAACACTGGCCATTGTTGATTAGCTCAGCCTCTAGCCCCATGCTCCCCAGAGGCTGGGGGCGGGGCTGAGATTCTCCACCCTCATCCTGCCCTGAAGCTCCTGGCAGCCAGCCCCAAGCCTGAAGCCGCCTCTATCCTGTCATCTCACCATTATGCAATCCTATGGCTCCAGTAATGCCAAGGTCCTTGGATGCTTTGGGTACTGAGACCGAGTATTAGAAGGGAAGATGTTTCTATCCCCTCCATCGCTCTGAACCAAGAATCGAAACAAGAACCAAGTCTGCATTTCTTACTCCGTAGAACTATCACAAGACTATACTTAGGAGGGTGGAGGGCAAAGAAGTAGGGAGTTGGGGGCAAGGGGGTGATCCAAATCCTCCCCTTCCACAATCACACCCTCACATGCTCTCCCTCTCCCTCTCTCTCCCTGCTCCCACTTCCTGCTTCTGTCCCTCTCCTCTCTCCCTCTTCCCCTGTTTCTCTCCCCTCTCCCCTCTCTCCCTCCCCTTCTCTGCTAAAACATTCAAAGTGATGGCCCCTAGGGATCAGAGCTGGAGTGGACAAGGGTAGGGTTGACTGCTATGTTTTTGTTTTAAGCTTTGAAGAACTTTTGACTCTTAAAACTGTGTGCTTGTGTAACTGTGTTTAAAATGGGTATTTAATGTTTAAACAAAAATCTGAGACTTGACCGACAAGACGATAGTACTAAGTGCGCATTCCTAAACTTTAGGGAGCCCAGCCACTTTGAAGACATGTGGAAAGCTGTAAATCCTCTCCCAGGAGAAACACACCCACACGCAAAACATTCGCACAGGAGTTCAGGGCATTCCTAAGTCCACCAAACTCGAAATCGATCTTAAACTTAAAAGTTTGGGGCTCTTTTTACTCTGACTATTTTCTTCTGAAAAAGGTGAGGGTGAGACTCAGGGCATTGTGCACCCTAGACAGCACTCCACTGCTGAGCTACACCCCAACCCAGATTCCAGTTGATTATGGTTCCTCATAAAATTCCTTTCAGAGCAGAGCTGTCCTTTGCTACACAGGGATGGGGGCAGGCAGGGAATTGGACTTAAATCAGAAACCATCACAAAGGACCATGCTTGGTCTTACACTCACTTGGTGGTCCTCTCGAGTGGCCCCTTGCCCGCCCCTTGCCCAGAGACACATTGACTCCCCATTAAGGAGACCCAGGCATTACCTACTGGGCTTCCCTTGCGTCTTGAAACAGTGGATGTGCCGACCCTTAGAGTGTGACTGACAGCTGAGCTGGCTACGCTGAGTTCATTCCGGAAAGAAGGGGTCCTCCATCTAACCCTCGGGAAGGCAAGGTCCCAAATTCCCCACCTGGGTGTTTCTTCCACCAACAGAATCTCTCTAAGGACTTCTTGGCAAAACTCTAAGCTCAGCAGGCCACATCGGTGCTCCAAAACAAACCCGAGCTGTAGATGGCTGATCTGTCTCTGATACTGTAAACCTCCACAGAAAGTCAGAACAATATGCCTTTGTTTTTGAAACAGGGTTTCTCCCCATGCAACCTGGCCTGAAACTCTCAATGTAGCCCAGGCAGGCCTGGAACATGACATCCTGCTCTGCCTCCAGGGTAAAAGGGTTTGCTACAAAAGCCTGACAGCCTGAGTTTGGTCCTCATATCCTAGCACGGAAAGGGCAAACCTACTCCTGAATGTTGTCCTCTGGCTTTCATATTCCAGCACGTGTGCACATGCGCGCGCACACCACACACACACTCATATGTACAAACACAACGGAATCTCTGTGTCCCTGACAATTTGTTTAAAGTGTTGGTGCCTCAGTTTACACGTCTGTGAATGGACAGTAACAAAGCAACCTCACAGGATGCTGCAGTAAGAGGACCAGGTGACTTCAGTGGGCAGAATGACTAACCACCATAAACACCCATGCCCAAACCCTGGAACCTGTGGCTGTCACAATACATAACAAACTGACTCTTCCTGTGTAATCTAGGTGGTCAATCTCAACACATCAGCCTTCAGATCAACTTCGGAACTTTCTCTGGGTAGAAGAGCAATATGCATAAGGGATATCACACATCTTTGACAGGAGGCCACAGTCTGATCTGAGGGTCACATGTGGCAAAGGAAGGAAGGGAGGGAGGAAGGGAGAGAGGGAGGGAGGAAAGAAGGAAGGAAGGAAAGGAGGGAGGGAGGGAGGGAGGGAAGGAGGGAGGAAGAAAGGAAGGGAGGGAGGGAGGGAGGGAAGGAGGGAGGAAGGAAGGAAGGAAGGAAGGAAGGAAGGAAGGAAGGAAGGAAGGAAGGGAGAGCTTTTCAGAGTGAATGATGGTCTGACTGATGGGGAAATGGAAACATACACCTATGGCTGTAAGAAACGTTTAATGGCCAATGACACATTGAGCCGGGAAGAAACTCTCTTCTAGAGCTGAGCATCGCTACCCTGACAGTTTGCGCTCGGGAACAGTGTGAGATGGAGTGTGTGCTCGTTGATGCGGTTAACTTTGTGTTCGTCAGAGCAGCAATAGGAAACTAAAAAAGAGACATCAGCTGTGAGAGAACTAGAGTAGCCAGCAGTGTGGCGTTCAGTGACTTCCTTAAAGCTAGAGGCAGGGCTGGGGGCTAGGATTTCATGTAATAGCAAAGAACTTGCCTAGCAAGCCCAACCTCCTGGGTTCAGTTCAGTTTCAGTGACACACACACACGCACGCACGCACACACATGTGTCACGCGCACACACACACCACAAAAGGCAGGGATGGCCACATTCCACCCAAAACAACAAATCTTGGTCTTCCTTACAGTCACCAATTTCTGGAATTCTGATTTGCCTAGGACACTACAACCTTTAAGTTTCCCAGAATGCACTGCCTTTCCTTTACCCTGCAAGTCCAGCAATACCAGTGTTCCCAGGAAATTGAAGCATCAACCCCCATAGGAAAGAATGGCTGTGCTCAGCTGGAGCACAAGTCTGCTCTCCTGCTGGACTGGGCCTGCTTCTTCCTGTCTGAGTCACTGGTCACAGTGCTGAGCCACAGCACTGTGCCTCCCCACACCACAGAAATTCTGTGTGTCTGTCGATGCCTCATAGGACAGTGCATGCTAGCATTCGCATTTTTGGACAGAAATTCTTTGAAGCCCACTGCTGAGTTTGTTCTCCTGTTAGAACACTAGAGCAACAAAAGTATTCATTAGAAGCTGGTGAAGAAATGTGGACAAGCTGACAGCTGGGCCGGGGACATTGTACACCTTCCAAGAAGTCTTGGGGAGAGAATGGCCCAATCAAACCTCGTGTCACAAGAGCTGGACCCAGCCTGACACTTGCTCCTCACTAGTGGGACGCTGAGTTGTAACAAGTGGCTACTTTCCTGGCCTTGGCCTCTGACTGCCTTGACCTTTGCCTTCCCCAGTCTCCATGAAGGTCCCTTAGGAGCCAAAACATCAAGAAAGAAATCAGTCATTAAAAGGAGCAGCTTGTAAACCGGGTGGTGGTGGCACTCGGGAGGCAGAGGCAGGTGGATCTCTGAGTTCAAGGCCAGCCTGTTCTACAGAGTGAGTTCTAGGAAGCAAGGGCTACACAGAGAAACCCTGTGTCAAGTAAACAAAAACAAAAAGGAATGTGCTTGTGGCCCTGAACTATTACAGAAACCATCAAAAGTTCAGTCTCTCTCAGTCTCTCTCTGTCTCTCTCTTTCTCTGTCTGTCTCTCTCTCTCTCTCTCTCTCTCTCTCTCTCTCACACACACACACACACACACACACACACACACTTGTTTTCACAAGAACCACATAACCAAACTGCAATTAGAACTTGATGATTTCCCCAAAATGTCTCTCAAATGGTACCCATGATTCAGGATTTAAAACAGCGCTAAGGAAAGTTTCCTGACACCATATCCTGGACACTGCCTGTCTATAGAAAAGCAGAGGAACTCGAGCCTTGATGCAGCATTCTCTTATAACTTTGGCAACATAGTATTTTAAAACCTAAAAAAAAAATCCTCTATCTTGTAGTTGCAGTGGATCTTCCAAACAATCTCCTTGTTTTTGTTGGTTGGTTGGTTGCTTGTTTTTAAGCTATTGCTAAGACCTAATGCGCTTGCACAGATTAAGGAACTGAAGCTGAGAGAACCTGACTTAAAAAGCCTTGTTAGGGCTGAAATCTAACTCAGGTCCCCTCCTGGAGAACGACAGGAAGCTATCCTTAATGCCAGTGACATCTACATCCTGTCAATACACAGGAAGGTTCTGGGACCAACTGCAATAACAGACACAGGAACCTAATGATGGAAAAGGTAACCCAGGAAACCCTGGGTGGTAGAGACAGCACAGACCTAGACATACAGTGGGAGAAAAGTCACTCCTCCACTGTTATGGATCACAGAGGTATCAAACTCCAGAAAAGGGGGAAGTGACATCATGGTTTAAACCCTCCTGGCAGTCCCAGAACTATCCCAGACACTGTGCGGACAGATGGTCCCTAACCAACATGATGTGTTTGGTGATGGGTGAACACGGACAAGAGGACCATACTGAGACTGTCCAAATCTAACTCTGCCCCTGTGCAGTCTCTCCACAGAGAGCCCTGTCGCTCCATCTGGACAGAAATCAAGGTGGCTACAAATGAAAAGTACTCATCACAGTGAGCCTGAGGGGGCTAGGGTCAAGTTAAATATTTAAAAAGAAAGAAAGAAAACCGCAGAGAAAATCCAGCGGACTTTAAAGACGCCTCATAAAGTAGACTTCCCCTGCATAGCAAATCATGTGGAGTACTGAGAAGACAAAATAAATTCAAGCTGAAAGGGGGATGGATATATCCTGAGTAAACGTTGCAGTGAGGAGCATCAACCGTGGACAGAATTGCCATTATTACTTTCAATCCCTGTCATTATTGAAGTAGCTGAGAGAACTGTGTCCTTTTTATAGACAGACACCAGGCACTACACAACGAATTCTCACCTCACCACATAGGCACACAAACTAGCATTGAAGGGTTGGTTTCTCCTCCAGAACTTCTCTTCCTAACCTTAAATGTCTGGTGACTCTTTTTTACATGCACTAAGATCAAATAAGACTTTCAACGTTTAGACAGAGCCCAAGATATCTACTCAGGGCACTCTCAAAGTTCCATTTGCTTCAGAGTCTCCCAGATAAAATCTCAGCTATAAACTGGGACCTGGATATGCACACAGTTGGCAGGCTTCGTGTGACAACAGACCAGCAGATGCTCTTGAAAACAGATCCACACCCAACGACTTCATTAAGGGGGAAATATGATACAATGAGGATGCAAACAAAACACAATTATAAAGGGTTTGCAAAGGGCTGGAGTGATGCCTTGGGGATAAGAGTGGTACGATGACTGAGGGGCAGCTCATGGTCAACAGTGCTGCCTGCTCTTGCAGGGGATTGGTTCCCAGCACCCACACCAGGAGGCTCACATTGGCTTGCAACCCCAGAACCAGGGGATCTGACACCCTCTTCTGACCTCTGACACCATTCCAGCGTGTGCACACACATACACACATACAGAGGGAGGTGTAAATCTTTAAAAAGGTCGAAAATTTAATTTTAAATTTTAAAAAAGTATGCAAGACAACACCTAAAAGTGCAAGCTCCCATCACAGACACCCAACATTTTAAAAAAAATGTTACTTAATGTTTATGGGTGTTTTGCCTCCATGTGTGTGTGTACCCCATGCACGCAGTGCCCATGGAGGCCAGAGACAGATTTGGATACCCTAGATCTAGACCGTGTGGGTGTAAGAACTCAAACCTAGGTCCTTTGCGAAGCAGCCACTACCCCTAACTCTGAGCCTTCCCTTGGCCCTTGCACAGCCTTTGTTTTAAAAAACAAAAAGCTGAGAAGCAAGGAAGTAACTTGTTCTTTAGACTACATTTTTTAAATATCTCCTGTATTTATACCTTTGCCACAGGCCAACTTCCCTCTGCTATATTTGGTTAGAAGAATGAAGGGTTTAAGGGCCAAGAATGTTCTTTAAAATTGTCTAGTTTAAGACCCTCAAAGGTGAGAAGGCTAAAAAACAGAGAAGAAACTACCCAGGAACAGACAGTTAATCAACTTCAGGGCCAAAATTAGACTCAATAAACTCTGTTCAAGTACTCTACACCATAAAAACACCCCAGTCAGACAGAAAAAAAATGGCTTTGGAGAGTCAAGGCTTTGTAGCTTTAAAACAACATGAAAATACCTGGATTTGTGGTGTAGACAAAGGACCTCTCATTTGACCCTACCTCCTGCCTGCTCCGGGTTCAGACTGGGTCTGTGTCTATCAGAACATTTTTCAAGCTATGTCAGGTAACCACGTTTGGCCCGAACTCACAATGTCCCTTTAATTCACAGGGTAAGTCCTGAAGGACACAACTAATTCAGGAGGTCTCTGGGAGAAAGTACTGAGAGGCAAATGTTGGCAAGAGCTAAGCACCCAGAGATGAGCTGCTGGAAGGCCAGAGACTATGTGTGGATTTATAACGAGGCCATGATGGCTAGAAGCTCGGTTTTCTTTGCATCCCTGCTATTAGACATGGGCTATCTTTTAGAACAAATTGCATGTTGCTTATTGAAACTCCTTGCTCCAACTGCCGCCTGCCCTCTCCTCTCCTCTCCTCTCCTCTCCTCTCCTCTCCTCTCCTCTCCTCTCCTCTCCTCTCCTCTCCTCTCCTCTCCTCTCCAGAAAACCACTATCCTGATTTCAACACACACACACACACCACCACCACCACCATCATCATCATCATCCCTGAGATATGACAAGTGGATTTTAAAAGGATCCATCGGTAACTAATGAATGGCTTCCACTTTAGTTAGTAACTGAGGAGAGCCCAGCCGGAGGGGCAGCATCATCAGGTCCCCTCCCTAGACCTCACCCCAGGGCTGCCTTCATAAATCTGATCTCCAACTGTAACTGCTTTGGCTTGGTTCCCTGGGTGTGGATTTTCTTGATTCAAATGCACTCTGCAGCCCGCCAAGTTCTTGGGAGAGTTTCCTCCACTTGCCAGGCGCTGGCTGGGAGCTACAAAGTCAACTCTGGCTTTCCAGATTTTTTTTTCCAACGGAAGAAATCAAGAAACAGAGGGCAAAAAGGCTCCCGTCCCTCCAATCAGCATGGCTCCTGGGTAAGAAACTCCATGGCTGAACTGCGGCTCCCAGCACAGTGACAGCCCCACGCTCCCCAGAGACCCGCAGGGTGAAGGGCACGGATCGTGGACAGGCTACTCTGGGTGCACGCGCAGCCTGTTCCTTCCTCCCTCCCTTCCTCGCCCCCCTCCCCATGGCGCTTCAGCTCACTGGGCAAGGACAATACCAATACATTGAAGAACGGGTGGCAGTGGTCCTCTTCAGGCCAACTGCGCCCAGCACGCACAAGGCTTGGCTCACATCTCCGAAACACCACTGTCCAATGTGCACCCAAAGCGGGGGCTGGGACTGGCAAAGCCTGGGTTGACAAGCCATGGGACACAGGAAAGACCCACACACACTAGCGGGGGGGACCAGAATCCCACGCGTGCATGTCCACGCTGTCACCCTCAGTAACACACGAACTCAGTCATATCAATACAGGACAGAAACAGCCTTTCCACCCGCGAGCTTCCACACACACAAAGTCCACGCAGTTACCTCCGAAGCCACCCACCACATAGGGGACTAGGAAGGAAAGGCCTCACACAAGGGTTCCTCCCAAGTCCCTCTCAGTGACAGTCAACCAGTTACAGATAAGAGGAAGGGCCAAAAGAGCCCACTCGTAGGGTGACCAGGACCTGGAGGCGCAGAGCCCTGGTGCCACCTGGCAGCGAGACAATACCACGGCGCACGGACTCGCGAATGCTCGGGTCCATCTGCGCTGGTCCCTTCGGGGTCCCCGTCCCTCCAAAGCACAAGGCGGAAACCACAATCTCTGCAGCGCTTCGGTCTGACCCGCTTCGGTCGACTGCCGAGCCAGGGACCACAGTCCAGTCTAGCGACTGCCCCAGAAAGTCCGAAGACTTGGTCTGCCCTTTGGATATCCGATGCCAGAATCTATGCCCAATTCCTGGAAAACCACTCCTGCCAACCGACTCTCTCCAACCTTGTCTGAGAATCTTGCAGAGCCTCGGGGACCCTACCTAGCCTTGGGGACTCTGTCCTGTCCAGGGACCCTACTTAGCCCCGGAGACCCTATCTAGTCCTCTATAGGGACCCTGCTCTCTCCGGGGAGACTCTGCCCTGTCAGGAGTCCATGGTCAGCCCTGTCTAGCACCCTGAAGAACCTCGGGGACCCTACCCTGCCCAGTCCTATCTGGGGACCCTGCCCGGCCTGGATACCCTGCCTGAAGACCTTGCCGGGGGACATCCTGGGACACCTGGACCCTTTTGGGTTCAAAGCCGCCGCCGCCTCACCTCAGGATCTAGTGGCTCGTGCACTCAGGGCGTCCGGGAGGAGCGCAGCCCGCGGAGAGCCAGCTGCCTCAACAATGGAGCCCGGGGCGGGGCCCTGCGCTGCTCAGTGAGCGCCTCCCTGTCGGGGCCCGGCGCTGAGACGGCCGGCGTGAGCTGCGGCCAGAGGACTCTGCGCAAGCGCGACAGGCCCCGCCCTCCACCAGAGTCCCGCCCCCCATAGCCTCAGGAACCGCCCTCTAGCGAATGGAGAGGGAGCTACGCAGAGGGGGCGGGGCCTGGAGGAACAAAGAGAGGTTGGGCGGGGCCGCTGGTCGGGGCCAGCGTCCGGGACCCTTCGCTGACCTGATTGAGCCGCTGTGCTCCCCGCCCACGTGGACTCGACTCAGCTGCGTCCAGTGCTCATCCCAAACCTAGAATTCTGGTTTCTAAAGCTGAGAGCCAGAGACCGACCTGTTTGGCAGAAAAGGAAACAGGCTCAAGGAGCAAGATCTCTTGTCATCCGTATTTCGATCCTCAAAGTCTTGTCCGTCTTCTAATCACTTAGCAAACATTTCCAAGCGTGTCGGTATCATTAAGAGCGGAAGGAAAGTGAATTTGGGTCCTCCCTTTAGGAGTTGGGCCAAGCAGGTCCGTTTCTCTGCCGCACTTTAAGAGCCCAATGTTAGTCTCGTCCCTTTCCTTCAGAGCTTTGGGTTTTGCAATCTCTCGCCAGGCATGACCCTTCCCCACCTACCATCCCCATTTATCCACGTCTTTCAAAATCCGCGCACGCCTTAGAGGATTCTTCTGGAAAGTATCCCTACAGCATCTCGGGTTCCCTTCTATCTCACAACCTACCTCTCCTCCCCTCCAGGATTTCCCCTCTGCCCCACAGGGCAGGGCTACCAGGGCTGGAGCCAGCATCCTTCTCCCGGTTATGAATACACTGACCAGGAACCTCTTCCACACACATAGTCACTGCAGGATCCAATCCAGCCAGCGGTGACCTCCTCTAGATACCAGTTGAACTGCACAAAATTCACAAATTGCTTACTACCAAAACAGCTTCCACAGACAGTTCAGTCTGGCACACCTTGGGGAGCTGCCTCTCAGCACACAGGAGTCCAGACAGAGCCTCATACTCCGCCAATCAACAGGTGATCTGCTTGCCCAGGCACTGTGGCCTCTTGATCCAGCCCATTCTGAGAGAAGAGAAATTATCCTCAGGCATGGGTTTGATTAGTGTGGTGGTGGGTGCTAATTGTCAACTTATTGTGACAACCTATGAAGGGTTATTTCATCTCTGGGTGTACCTGTACAGAGAAATTCTCTAGATTCGGTTGAGGTGGGAAGACCGGCACTCAATGTGGGTAGCACCACTCACTGGGCCTGGTCACCATTTGTATAAAGGAGCTGTCTGAGCTCAGGTATGATGTGACCAGATGCCTCCGGAAAAATAGCTAAGACACTCGGGGACAGCCTCCTGCAATAAGGGCCTGGACTGGGACAGAGCAGCAAAGTACTGAATTGTCATGCCCAAGACTGGGGGCAGCTATGTTTGGGAAAACAGAGGGGGTGGATAAAGGGAGTCAAAGAAGAGAGTGGGGAGGAGACAAAGGGGTTAGAGAGAGCAGAGTGAGAAAGACTACAGTTGAGGTGGCTGTGACGGCCTAGAACGTTTTAAGAGCGGGAATTTCTACAGCCAGCCAACCCAGTCTGTGTTACTCTATCATCCTGGCATCAAGAGGTGTCCTGTCCTCCAGTAGCTTCAGGTCTGCCTTGTGTGAGCAGACAGGAGTTCAGGGAGGGTTAGGTGGTGGCTGGTTCAGGCTGGAGTCAGGAAAGGGCTGGCTGCAAAGGAGTCCTTCAGAACGTCACACACTCTTCTGTCTGGAGTGCAAGCAGTGCAACCCAAGTTTTAGAAGTAGTTTATCTAAGGTGACAGGTGGGGTTGACATCTGCATGGATTTCTGGCTGTCTTACTCCACAGCAATAAGATGGAGATGTGGACAGTGCCTCAGGCTCCAGACAAAAGTGCAGATATTTCCTTCGAGAGTGTATCACAGCTCATACAAAATGCCTTTACTTACTTCTTTTTGAGCCCTCAGCACTGACTCTGGTCTGTGCTGTACTGAGGCATTAATCTTTGTCCTGGCTCTGGGATCAGGTCACCTCTTTCTCCTTCATGCTTGGGCTTCCTCCTTCACAACCGAGCGAGGGACAAGAAGGCCCCTTCCATGCATGTGCCTTGGCTTCGCTGAGGATCACTATGCCTTCTGTTAAACTCTCCATCCTTCCTCTGTTAAGCTCTCCATCCTTCCTCTGTTAAACTCTCCATCCTTCCAAACACACATTTGGCCAAGGTTGACCTGGCATTAGTGGGTGAGCTATGTATGCTTCTTGACCAACACCCAGACCCTTGTGCTAACTAGTAGTTTACTTATGGCTGTTCTACCACCATCCACCCCCAACGACAGCCACCACGTGCACCCGTCTATGTTGCTGACTTCAATCCTGTGTGGAAGGTAGACAAGAGAGCCAGGAACAGCGGGCAGGGCTTAGAGCGCCCGGGTCCCAGCTTGAATCCCATAACTCCCTTATGCTGCAACAGCTCAGCATCCTCCTGCATCAGCCTCTTGTATGCTGGGTCTGGCCAACACAATTTCTTTTCCTTCTTTCCTTCCTTCCTTCCTTCCTTCCTTTCTTTCCTTTATTCTTTCTTTTTTTCTTTCTTTTGTGTGTGTGTTTGAAACAGATTCTCATGTGTACCTCAAACTGGCTTTGAACTCTATTTATCAGGGATAAGCCTGAACTCCCAATCTTTCTGCCTTAGCCTCCCAAGAGCCGGGATTAGAGGTGATAGAGGTGTGAGCTGAGCCACCATGCCCAGCTTAGTTTCTTGAAGACAGCTTTGTCAGTTCTGATTCTTTTCAGATTCCAATGCAAATTGTCTTTCTCTAATTACATTTCACATGACACCAGCCCAAATCCAACAGGACTCCTGAGAACGCTAGCAAACTCATGGCATCATGCTCCAGTGTTCCGGGGAACAATGCAACAAATGGCTGTTTGTCTAATTCAAGCAATATGTGTGTGCTGTGTTCATTTATACAATTCCATTTTTTTAGAGTTTAAGGATTCCTCCAGGGGCTAGAGGGATGGCCCAGTGGTTAAGAATGCTTACTGTTCTAACAAAGGATCAACGTTCAGAGTTCAGTTGTGGCATTTGACAAACACCTGTAACTCCATCTGGGTGCTTCTCAACCTTTCTAATGCTACGACCCTTTAATACAGTTCCTCATATTGTGAGACCCCCAACCATAAAGTTATTTCATTTTTACTTCATAACTGTAATTTTGCTACTGTTGTGGATCTTAATGTAAATATCCAAAACTCAGGATTTCTGATATGTGATCCCTAAAGGGGTTGGGGTTGAGACCCACAGATTGAGAACCTCTGTTCCAGCTCTAAGGGTTCTGATGCCCCCTTCTGGACTCCATGAGTACCTGCACAGAAACACACAAACAAAAGCTTTCCTAGCTAATACAACAGTCTATAGAGACGTTTATGAGATATATCTAACTTGAAATCCCAACACTGAGGAAGCAGAAGCAGGAGGATTCCCAGTACTCACTGGTCAGCTGACCCAGTCTAATCAGTGAGTCCCAGGATACTGAGAGACTTTGTCTCTACAATAACAAAAACAAAGGCAAGGCTGCAGAGAGATGAGAGAGTGGTTAAGAACACCAGCTATTCACTCTTACAGAGAACCCAGGTTTGGTTACCAGCACCCACAAAGATGCTCATAACCATCTGTAACTCCAGTGCCGTGTGATCAATGCCTCTTCTGACCTCCACAGGCACCAGGCATGCACACGCTGCACAGACATACATGCAAATACAACATCGACATTAATAAAGGTAAGTAAATCTTTTTTTACAAAATTAAATAATGACATCTAAAGTTGACCTTTGGCCGCCACACATGCACAGCCACACCCACACTCACACATGTGTGCATGCATACATACAACATGTCACTTTGAGGGGCCTCTGTCATTCCTGAAGCCTGGTTCAGCCATGGGTGCCAGTGACACACCAACCTCCCCACTCCGTTGGTCAGAGGTGCCCTTGTGCTGGGAACAGGCTTCCCAATTGGGACTGGACCAGGCAGCCCGACTCAGTCCTTGAACAGAACAGGAGAGCAGATTTCCCCGCCCCAGAATTCTGTCTGCTTTGGGAGGACAAGCCTAGCTTCTGGAAGGATTCACAACTGATGTAATTCGCCTAAACAGAGTGAAGGTGACCTGTGGGCTTTCTTCACCTCTGAGATGCATCCAGGGAACCTGAAAGGGGATGGGAGTACTCACTGCCCGAGAGGCTCCGAGGGAAGGCAGGGTCAGCGGCAGGGAAGGATGAGGCTGGGGTCAAGACCATGAGGCCATCTACCCAATAGAGGCATGGCTGTAAGAAGCTTCAGAGATGCTTGCTGTCTACTGGGACTGGGGTCATCTTTGGTCTTACAAGAATCACATGACAAAGCAGGCTGGGGCTCCACGGCAGGGTTCCCTGGAAGGAATGTCATTCGCCACCCGGAACACAGACACCACCCTCATTAGGCATGCCCATCTGTCCCTATAACTGCCTCACCCAGTTCACCTACTGATAGAAAGTGAGGGCTCCTTCTCCTGCATCTTGGAAGATGTGACCTTGCAGGACACAGCCAGCTCTTCCTACCACCTACTATGCAGGCAAATGAGGATTTTCTTCTAGCGGGAGACATAAAGATCCAGCAGCCATAGCCAGCCTACGGGGGCCCACAGGACCAGCTCTGCTCAGGAGGGGACAGGCATCACTCCCACACATTCAGCTAGGTACCTCTAGCCCTGTGCATGATGCCTTTCTCAGGTGGCTGTGAGGGCCCCATTTCCCCTGAGAGGGAATGAGGAAGTGGCCAGCCACATGGCATGGCAGGCTAAGCCAGACCACATCCTAGTCCTGGAGATACAGACTTTAGGTGAACTAACAGGCAGGCTCACCAAGTTCCACCCAGGTGGGATTGGGTCCAGCTTTGAGGTGAGGATGGGTACCCATCTTTGAAGACTGTTCTGTACTAAAGCAAATAGGCCATATCCTCCAGCTCAGTGGTCCCAAGGCGCTGACATGGAGATGCATCTTAGTTTGATTTCTATTTTTATGATAAAACCCCATGACCCAAAGCAACTTGGGGAGGAAAGGGCTTATTGGTTTGTATATCCTGATCACAGCCCATCACTGAGGGAGTCAGGGCAGGAGCAAGAAACTTGGAGGCAGGAACTGAAACACAGACCACGGAGGAAGGCGCTTACTGGCTCGCTCCCCAGGGCTTATTCAGTTAATTTTTTATGTACTCCAGGACCACCTCTCCAGGGGTGGCACCACCCACAGGCAGGTTCCTCCTGTGTCCATCAATAATCAAGAAAATGCCCAATAGGCTTGCCTACATGCCAATCGTATGCAGGCATTTCCTCAGTTGAGGTTTCCTCTTTCCAGAATGTCTCTACCTTGTGTCACCTTGACAGAAATCTATCCAGCACGTGGTGGGTTGGCACCCAGGAAATGAACAAGCAGCCTCCATCTACAGTGGGTGCACTGGGGACCCCAGTATGTATTGTCCCTGGTTCATCTTCCACCTCAGTGTGTCTTTTCCCTGCTGGCTTAACAGCAGCAGGCTCTGTGAGGAGCACAGGCAGGCCAAACACTCAGGATGGCCCCCGGCTTGTGGCTTGACTCTCCTAGCTTCTCCAGTTCTGTATCCTTGCCTACTCCACTCCTTCTTTCCTGACTACCCTCCCTCCACCATGACCTCTGCAAGTCATGGCTAGATAACCCTTGCTCTTGGGGCTTCCTGTCATCCAAGGGAATGTCTGCCTGCGTGGACAGATCTCTAAGTTGAATAACACATCATTGCACTGAGTCACCTGGGAGTCCTCTCTGCAGATAGCTCAGAGGCCATCCTAAGTCCCATCTCTCTTGGGAAAGACAGGAGGTCCCAAGGCAGAGCATAGTGCCTACAGGGGTGCTGGATGTAGTAGGGCTTTGAAGTGTCTGGGCTGTTCTGTTCAGAGGAGTCAGGTCTGCACGAGGACAGATGGACAGTCATCCCACGGCAGAGAACTGGGGAACTAGCTCTTGTAGAACAGACTGGCCTCGAATCTCAAAGATCTGCCTGCTTCTGCCTCCTGAGTACTGGGATTAAAGGCATGCACCACCACAGCCCACTAAATTGGGCTACTTCTAATAAAGACCCACACCAACAGCCTCTGAAGGCACCAGTGGGAAAGAGAACTCAGAACTCGCACTATCTCAGCCGTGGATGAATCATGCTCTCCTTATCTCTGACTCTCTCCCCATCTTGGACCCAGACTGCCTGAGCGGAAGCCCCCTCTTTGTGGGAGTCATGTGATCAGCTCTAGCCAATGAGCTGTGACTAGAGACACCAAGCGCCTGCTGTGGACTTCCCATGCTCTCTTCCTGTCCTGGTGGTGTCTGAAGCTCTGTGCTCAGCTTTAAGAATCTTGCCATGGGCAGCTGCCCTGGGTAGAGGGGTAGAAAGGAGATTACGCAGGCTCTGATGTCTCCCTGTTTCATCTATCCTGGGGATTCCCAACATAGGTCCTGGTTAGTTCCAATTGAAAAGGTTGGAGCTGTGCAGACTTGGCCTCAGGCCTTAGGTATGACAGGATGACATTGTGAAATGTATATTTTGTTTTGTCTGTTTCCTTGGAATCTTAGATTTTTTTTCTTTTGGTTTTTTGAGACAGGGTTTCTTTGTGTAACAGCCCTGACTGTCCTGGAACTCGCTCTGTAGACCAAGCCAGTCTCGAACTCACAGAGATTCTCCTGCCTCTGCCTCCTAAGTGCTGGGATTAAAGGCGTGAGCCACCACCACCACCCGGTTTGTTGTTGTTCTTGTTGTTGTTTTTGAGGCTTATGATTAGGGTTGGTGGCTGAGGGCTACTGGCCAGCTTCGACACAGGGTCAGTCACTGGAGAAAAGCAAGGGAGGGTAAGAGGCTCAGGACTGCTAACCCACTCCCAGGGAGCAGAGTGGCAGCCATTGCCCATGACTATGATGTAAACAGCTGTGTGCAGGTAGTAAAGCCACGAACCAAAAAGGACCAGGTGTGGAAGCTGCCAACCAGTCAAGCCCAAAGAAGTATTCAGAGGTAGCACGCCTTGCCCTGTGCCTCTCCTCAGCTATGCCCTGACCCAGACAAGGTCCCTGACAGTATACCAGCAACACAAATGAGTTCCCGAGTCTGTGGTACCTCCCCAGTGAAAGACTTAAAGGGTCATGGGGAGGGAGAGATCATAGGAAGCCAGCCTGTGAGACAGAAGCAAGGAGAGCCACCTGGAGTCGCCACTGGTATGAGACAGAGCCCTCAGCTCATGGAACAGTGTTGGATCAGGGTTGCCCAGTAAATCTCTGGCAGGACTTGGGAGGCTGGTGGATTTTTGCTAGTGGGTAAGAAGCCCTCTATGCTTTCTGGTGAGCAGAGGTCATGGGATTATAGTCTGCCAACTGTTGCAGGGGCAAATATGCTTTTGTTTTGCCTTTGAGGGAAAAAAGGTCTCACATAGTCCAGGCTGGCCTAAACTTCTTTCTGATCTTGCTGCCTGGCATTATTAGCACGAAGCATCATGTCTGCATGATGAGGGTCCTTGGGATTCAGGGACCCAGAGTTCTGATGGCAGCTGTCACCATTGCTAAAGGATGAGGGCCTCATCACACATCCTCACATCTGGAACAGACAGTACACTATGGATCCTGTCAAAGGACCAGCTGTGCAAATAGTTACATCTAAAAGGGAACGGCAGGGGCCCTGACCTAGTGAGGACAGTGACACTGGGGCTGCCCAGCCATAAGTCACATGTGACTACTTAGCTTCACACGGATTGCCACTTAAAATTAAACCACAATGGTCATATTTCATATTGATAAGTGGCAGGCCAGATAGCATGATTCTAGAATGCTCCCATCATCACACAGAGGAATGGGGCCCATGCTGGTCTAGCATCACCACTCTTCGTGACAGTTTAGAGTAGGCACGGGAGGTGGTTGAGTGCCAACCTGGTCAGAAAACATCCTAGGACAGTCGTTATGTGTGTCCGGCTAGTGATGTGCAAGTCTGCGCCTGCAGTCTTAGAGCTAGATAAAGGGGCAATCAGTGAACTGATGAAGCACCTCCAGGGGTGCGGGAGCTCCAAAAAGTGCTGGAGCTGCAAAAATGAGGGCCTATGTTTCATCCCAGCACCCACATTTAAAACAAAACATAAAACAACAAACAAAAAATCAGAAAAGGCAATATTGCTGTAATTCCAGCACTGGGGAGGCAGGGACAAGAAGATCCCCTGTGCTCACTAGCCAATCACTGTAGCCTAAGCAGTGAGCTCCAGGTCCTGGTGAGAAATTCTGTCTCAAAAAACAAGGTGGAGAATCTGGGCTCCGTACTGCAAACCTGGTCAGGAGCCCTTGTCTGGGGAGGTCGTAGGCCCTGTGGGAACCTGCTGCTGTTGCTTTGTGAAAGGGGCATAGCATCGAGCTGCCTTCTAAATAGCCATGTTTATAACCATGGATTAATGCTGCTCTCAGCCTGCCCCAGAGAAGCTCTTCTTTGTAGTGGGCTACTGTTAGTGCAGAGACTCAGACTGATTGCTCAGCTATACACAGGACATCAATGTGACCTCCTCTAAGGCTCTGGGAACGTTGTGGGGGAAAGAGCAGAAAGAATGTAAGAGTCAGGATGGGAGGAGCACTAAGAAATGGTGTCTTCTGGACATGTAGTGGCCACTGCAACCATAGGCTCATGGCAGTGCTGGCTGTGTGAGATTTACAGAAGTCTGAGTCCATCACCATTCCAGCATGGATGGGGAGGTATTCTTTTGCCCTACCCCTCCCTGAGTAGCTAGAGGCAATTAATAATTGCTGCAGGTGTGTGTGTGTGTGTGTGTGTGAGAGAGAGAGAGAGAGAGAGAGAGAGAGAGAGAGAGAGAGAGAGAGAGAGAGAAAGAGAGAGAAAGAAAGAGAGAGAGAGAAATTCCTCGGTGAGTAGTGTAGCCATTGGCAAGTTGCTCCTACTCAAGTAAATACCCACCACACACATTCCCATCTCTACAGAGAGCAATGCAAGCAACACTAATTAAATATGGTAGAGAGCGTGTGTGCACGCGCGCACACACACACACACACACACACAGATATAAAGTAGAACCAGAAAGGTGGTTCCACTGGTAAGAGCACTTGCCACTGAGCCTAATGCCCTGAGGTCAATCCTAGAAACCCCCCATAATGGAAGGAGACAACTCCCCCAAGTTGTCCTTTATTCTCCATGCATGCAATTAGCATGTGCACCTCCCACAGCACAGAAATTTATATTAAAAATTTAAATTCATTTTTAAATTTAAATTAATTTTAATTTATTAATAATTATATGTATTTAACATTGACATTAATAATTAATGTTAATTAGATTAAAATTTATAATAAAAAGTTACGAAGGTCAGCGAGGGACTTAGTGGTGGACAGTTGAGATTTGGCAGGAAGAAGAGGACATGAGAGGGAAACACATTATATGAATGTGCATGCGTGTGTGTGTGTGTGTGTGCATGCGCTTGTGCACGCCCATGTAACTGAGGAATAATAAATACAATTCTTAAAAATAATTAAGATAGAGAGCAACCAGGGAACACTCCCAATGTCAACCTCTGGTCTCCACAACCAGGTAGTACCTGTATATTCATACACACACACACAAGACTGTGGAACACACAGAAAGGTACGAGGAAGGTACTTGAGGAATCTGGGGCAGGCTGGTGACTTTGAGCCATTTCTAAGAGGAGCTGGGAAGAAGAGCAGGGCTTCCCTGGGAGAGAAACCAGTGTGCAAGACACAGCCATGCCACCCAGAAAGTGCAGGATAAGCAGAACGTGTTGTGACATTCAGCTGCCCAGTAGGGACAGGAATGCCCAGGGACACTGAGGCTGGAGCCAGGCCTCAAGGCTGCTAGCCATTTGGCACTACTAGATTGCTGTTCAAAGGTTTTGCTCTTGATTGTGGGGTGACAATAGGGCACTTGGAAAATGAGTGGTAAGTGTTGTATGGACCACAATTCCTAAGACAGAAAGGCATACACCTGCACCCAGAGGTCTTTATCATACTGCCACCATACTGTCCTTGGCTCATCCAGTGACAGCAGTGCCCAAGGAGAGACACAGACAATTCTTGGAAGGTGGAATTGCCAAGACTCACTGAGGAAACAAGGTGGTGATATTTTGTTTGTGTTATAACAAATGAAACTTGCCTGAGTGTAGAGCGAGCCACGAGTTAGCCATAAAGGCTGGGCAGTGGTGGCACACACCTTTAATCCCAGCACTTGGGAGGCAAAAGCAGATGGATGTCTGTGAGTTCAAGGCCACCTTGGGCTACAATAGATGGATCCAGTCTCAAAGAGAAACAGAAGCAGTGGTGGTTCACACTTTTAGTTCCGATACTTGGGAATCACGTGCCTTCAATCCCAACACTTGGGAGGTGGAGACAGGAGTGAAATGGCTGGGTGGAAAGAAGAGTATAAGGCGGGAGAAGACAGGAGCTCAGGATTCACTCTGAGGTTTTGTAAATAGGGCAGACAGTCTGAGGACTTGTAGAGATAGGATACCCTTTGGTCTGAGGATTTCCTAGAGGTTCTTAACTAGTTCTTAACTTGTGGCTGGCTGCTCTGCTTCTCTGATCTTTCAGCTTTCACCCCCTACTATCTGACTCCAGGTTTTTTTATTATTAAAACCAATTAGAATTCACACTACAGAACCAACCATGAATGTACCAGCTTCTTGCTTGAATAGCAGCAGACCGCGGTACTGCTTAACACAGCAAGCATGGAAAAAAAAACACCGAGATCATCAGAATTGTCAGTTATTGGTAAAAGATTAGAGAGTATGACACATTTACCCCAGGGTGCCATCAGTACTCCTAAAGACCCCTGCTGACCTTTTCTTTCCTTCCAGCCTTTCCCCCAGCCCCATGCTCAGCCATTTCCAAACACCAAAGCTTTCAGAATTTATGTCACCGTTCACAGCCTCAGCATCCTACAGTGCTGTTCCGTCCTGTTATGCTGCCGAGTCCCTCCATCTTTCAAGACTGATCCCCGGCACCTTCTCTATAAAAGCATGACCTGACATCAGGGAGAACATTGGGGGCCCCTTTGGACCTTTACCACGGAACAGCAGTTAGTACCTCATCCTGCCTAGGGTAGGCAGATGACCCTGTTAGCACGATGTTGGCTCCCTAGGCTGACCAAGCCAGAGCTCCAGCCCTCATGGCCACCTCTGGATGGAACAGGAGTCCCTCCCAGGTGGCCCGTCCTGCTCCATGAACACACCCCCTGCCCATGCCTCTGAAACCAAGCATGCTTGAACACATTTTATCCTTTCACAAGTTACAGTGTGTCACCGTTTATTTTCCCAGGTGTCCAGGAATCAGACATGACATGACACCTCATGAGTGAGGAGGTGGGGTTTTCCAGTTGTGCAGGTCCGGACTGCTAAGTGGCAGGAAGCAGATTAAGTACCAAAAGTTCCCCTCCATGGCCCAGCCATGCTGGTGAGGACTCCAGCAGGAAACAAGACTCAACGTGTCCTGGGATGTGAGAATGTGTGAAGGACAGCCCAGAGGAGGGGACAGCTAGAGTCACTCAGGACCACAGTGTCCACACACCCTGTGGCTGGCATGCTCTCTTATGTCTGTCACCAGGGTCCTAGTTAGCTCCCACTTATGGACACCCAGGTTGGAAGAAGCGTCACCTCTACTCGTCTCTCCTGCAGCACTCAGTGCCTGTGTCGGGGCTGCGTGGGACAGCATGGCTCCTGAACATGTGTGTTTTATGTTGTGAGGGCTACAGTGAGTGTCTTTACTGAGAAGACTAGTCAGGTTCCTGTGAGACAAGGCCACAGTGGGGAAACCTTTATTCCAGGGCTTTGGCCATCAGGGGGCGCTCTTCTCTTTGAGATTTAGGAAAACGACGGTGAGGAAAAAGGAGACATACACTTCACAGGTATTTACAAACGGCACTACTGAGCGAGTCTGTCTTTGAGGCGGTCTGTGTGATACATACAAAGGAGCAGGGACGAAGGGAAACAGATGGGCTCCTGCCTCTGAGGAACGCGGAGGACGGGAAGAACAGAGGCCTGCACAGAGGCCTGCACAGTGGGGGTGTAAGGCGGAGGCGATCCTCTTCGGAGGGACCGTAAAACTAAACTCTGCATATATGTCTTCTTATGTGTAAGGAAGCGATACTTTTTAATAAAATAAAAACTTCTGTGGAACTTGAAAGATATCATTTAGGCAACTAAGGGGGTGATTTTGGAAGGGCACAGTACACAGAGCACTAGTCGGGGGCACCCTGTCAGGTCGACATTCATTCCCCAGAAAAGATCCATCACAATAACGGCAAAACATCACAGTCCCACTGCCTCTCGGACATGGGCCTGGCTCCCCTGCCTCAGCCCGCCTGCATCCTGTTCATGCTCTGAGGAGTGTCACGCTTACCACCCCTGCTGTGTCAGGGTCTGGCACTGGCGAGCCTTTCACCCGCCTCCTGGACACATCTTTGTCCAAGTGCCTAGCACAGGCGTGGGCACACCACACACCAGGGCACTGGGAAGGTGCTGGGCTGGCCGAATGCTCTGGCCCATCTCCTACGATAGCTGGCTGCGGCATTGCCCTGATCTCAGGTTGTGGCGGGAAGGAGCGAGTCAAGCTGGCACCTGGCCCTAAACTACAGGGGGGAGCATCCTTGCTGCAGAAGGTACCATGCCTGCTGGATGCTCCTCGGGGCCTGGCCCCACCCCGCCTCCCTCAGGCACCCCGCCTGCCTCACTGACACAGAGAAGCAGAGGAAAAGTGCAGGAGGGGGATCTGGGAGAGGGGCAGTGGGGTCCTTCGGCTCTGCCCCCCAACAGGCTCCTGGAAAGACGCTGGCGGCTGTCAGAAGAGCAGGGCTTTCTTCTTGAGGTCATTCCTCTTCCACAGGGCCAGGCGGTCAAACTCTTCGATGCTCATCCCAAACACTTCTTGGAACTCCTCAGGTGACAGGTGTCTCTTCAGACAAGGGAAAACAGGGACAGTCAGTGAGTGGTGCTTGAAACTGGACTTGAGAAGAAGTTGCCTACATTCTGAGAAACACTGGCTTCTCACCTGGACCTCTGTCGTAAAGGCAGCGCAGAGGCCTGGCCCCTTTGCATTCTGTGCCTGTCCTTTGGGTCCAGCTCCTACTTAGTTCTGTGCACAGGCTTAACCATGCAAGGCTACCCAGCCTATCTATGACCCTTGAGGACGATCAGTGCAAAGATAAGAGCTGAGGCTTCTAGGCCAGTGTTTACTGTGTCCCGCTCCAGACAGAAAAGGAGCCTGAATGTCTCCAGTCCTTGTTCTTAGCCTAGAGTTACCTTGGATTCCAGGAATAACAGAGACTCACAAACACATCCCCATGATAAAATCACACAGTCTCCCAACCCCAAAATTGCCTCACGGGAACCTTCTTGTCCCTCAAGCGAGAAGGACTTCTGACCACCTGGCAGAACCAGAAGTGACACAGTGACCAAGCAGGCCACTGCTGGACCAGGACTGAGCACGTCCGCTCCCCTCTCATCCTGGTCCGGTTCTCCAGCTGCTCCAGATCTACAGCTAGATCACGTCAGTGCCCGGGATGGCTGGAAGGCTTGCTCTCCATCTTCCCAAGGCAGCTGCAAACTGACCTTTGTCTCACTCCACCGCTGAGCGGTCGTGCTAGGGCCAGCGGCCAAGCCTGGCCCATCATGACTGCAGGCTCTGCAGCTTTTGCCCTAGAAATCTGCGTACAGCTTTGCAGCAGCAAGCCTGCCAAGCCAGCTCCCTGTGGCTCTTCCGTGGAGCAGGGCTGCCACTGAGGATGAGTGACCTCGTTGGCATGTCCAGGGCTTCTTTGCAGCGAAAGAAACAAAGCCCAGAGGGCAGTCTTGGTAGGAATACACAGGGACTAGCATGGGGCTGCCATATCACCCTTGACTACCGATTCCCATGGACAAAAGTTCCCTGTGGCCAAGTTCAATAGCTATGCCCTGCAACAGGACTCCTGCCTGCTCGGAGCCTTTGGGCTGTAGACTCCTATAGGCTGACTCATTGACTGCTTTCTTTAATTGGGATCGCGACTATTAAAACAGTGTATTCTGTTCTACTCCCATCTCCCAGCTGAGAAAGCCAAGGGGTATGTGCTGGCTAGTCTTATGTCAGCTCAACACAAGCTGAAGTCATCTGAGAGGAGGGACCTCAATTAAGAAAATCCACCGGAGGCCGGGCGGTGGTGGCGCACGCCTTTAATCCCAGCACTCGGGAGGCAGAGGCAGGTGGATCTCTGTGAGTTTGAGACCAGCCTGGTCTACAAGTGCTAGTTCCAGGACAGGCTCCAAAACCACAGAGAAACCCTGTCTCGAAAAACAAAACAAAAAAAGAAAATCCACCGGGTGGTGGTGGCACATGCCTTTAATCCCAGCACTCGGGAGGCAGAGGCAGGCGGATCTGAAGCCTGCAGAACATTTTCTTAATTAGTGATCGATGGGGGAGGGCCCAGCCCATTGTGGGTGGTGTCATCTCTGGACTGGTGGTCCTGGGTTCTACAAAAAAGCTGGTTGAGCAAGCCATGGTGAACAATTCAATATGCAACTCTCCTCCATGACCTCCATAGCTCCTGCCTCCAGGTTCCTGCCCTGCTTGAGTTCCTGTCCTGACTTCCTCTGATGATAAACAGTGAATGGAAGTGTAAGCCAGATAAACCCTCTCCTCCCCCAAGTTGCTTTTAGTCATGATGTTCCATCGCAGCAACAAAGCCCCTACCTAAGACAGGTGACCATGCAGCAAGAAGTCAAGCTGGGCCCAGGCCATGGCGCAAACCCTCCCTCACCTTGGCTCTGACATGTGGTCCCAAACCGTCATTCTGAGTCACTGAGTCCGACTCCTGAGTTGGGGTGTGCGGGGCTAAAAAATGTCAGCACCTCCGTGGGGCTTCTGAGAGGAAGTCTGAACACCTGCACCATGCCCCCCCGCTGATGTTTTGGGGATTGGGTGGGTAGAGTCAGAGCTGGTCAGCATTTAGTATTAGGACCAGCTGTGATTGTGTGCATGGGTTCTGGCTTTGCTCATGGTGGTCCCCAATAGTAAGAACAATCCTGATAGATCCCCATATTATAATGTGGGCTGTCCCTTGAGCACTCCTGGCCCGTTATTCTCACAGCCGCCTCACACGCCAGGCTGAGGAGTCACTTCTCAGCCGAGTTTGGAGGTGCACACCTGTAAGGCTACCATTTGGGAAGTGTAGGCCGAGGGTCAGGAGTTTAATGTCATCCTCTAGTTCAAGGCCAGTCTGGGTCGAGACCCCGTTTCACTACCCACACACCCTTCTAAGAAAATAGAGGAAAAGAAAAAAAAAACCACTTCATGTTCCTTGAGGCACACTCAAGTGACCTAAGATAATCCCCTAGGCCCCTCCCTTCCCCTCAGCTCAGCAGGGAGAAAGGAGGGAAGCTGGAGATAGAAAAGGGTAGCAAGAAAGTAAGAGGGAGTAGGCCTAGCTAGGACAGTCTCCTGCCAACTTCCTTCCCCAGCAGGACCTCTTGACTGTTATGGGAAAGAAGGGGGCAGGTCCTCAACAAAGTAATGGAGTGAGGGATAACAGCTCTCCTGCCCGAAGCACACACCCAGAACAGAGATAGGGACTCCCACGGTCCTCAAGTGCCCACCTTCACTGCATTCGTCCCAAGGGTCAAACGCAGAAACAAGCCAACTTTTGACAGTGGGAAAATAAGATGCAGTGCAGTATCATTAAACTCAGAATAACATGAAGCTATAGGCCTCAAAAACATCAGGCCAAGTGCGAAGAGCCAAATGTACCGCACATGGCATGACTCCGCTGAATGAAATGTCCAGAGCAGGCCTGGAAGAAACAGAGTGGATTGCTGGGGGCGGGGTGTGGATGAGAGGGGTGGGTGCTTTGACTGATGAAGGGCGTGGGGGTTTCCTTTCTGGGGGATGAAAACATTCTGGACCCAGATGGCAATGATGGTTGTGAAACTGGAAGGGTGCAGATGCATGAGTTGCACACTTCAAAATGCTAAAAGCAGCGAATTTTGCCACAATTAAAAAAAATGTTGGCAAAAAAGAGTACAGTTTCCACCACTTTAAAGCAAAGACACCAAAGGTCGTTGTAATGATCAAGAGCGAAAAATGATGAGAGATGGGTGTGGGGACACACGTGGGCAATCTCAGCATTTGGTAAACTGAGGCAGAAGGATCAGGAGTTTAAGGCCAGCCTTGGCTACATAGCAAGTTCAAGGACAAGCTGCACTCTAGGGGATCTTGTCTCAGAATGGGCTAGAGAATGCTGTAATCTCTGAAAAGCATAAAAACTAAATCTTGTTACTGAAATTGTGTTGCGTGCTCTGAGTTTTAGAAACCCGGGAGTGGGTGATCTAGAAGACAGGCCTGGAGTCACACACAGGCACACAGCCACGTTCACAGCCTCCACCAAGCCTCCCAGAGGTGGAAAGGAAACATCTGCCTGGTGAGATCAGGGTGACTTGATGGGCTGAGAAGGTCACTTCTAGACAACCAAGACGTAGAAGATCCTGTGTTGTCTTACCAGAGCACATTGAGGTCTGCTCCCTCTCTTCTGACTTACTGGAGGAGGCTCTCAGAGAGGCCAAGGGCACTAAGAGGAAAGGGTGCCTGGTGGGCTGGGATGAGACCAGTTTAAGAGGACCACCAGAGGTGGAAGTGTTGGGGAGCTGGCTGGAGGTTTTGGTCCCTGGTTTTGTTGGTTGTTGTTTGAGACAAGGCCTCACTGTGCAATCCAGGCAAGAATTGAGCTTACTATGTAATAAAGGCTCGCTTCAAACTCCTGTCATATTCTGTGGGATGCTCCCTGCACAGCCCAGGAGAGCTGGTTACAAGTGAGAAAATGGAAGGGGCATTGACTGGAGTGGTGGGGGTGGCAAGACAGCTGGCAGGGAAAGACCTGAGGCCAGTGGCCCTCGCCCCGCCACATCCCCAGTTCCTGGGGTATTTGCTCATCTTGGAGGGGACTAGGACTTGATTGCCCAAGTTCTGTTGAGTTCCAGAGTGTGGGTAAGAATCAGAAGAGTTAGTGCCTGGCAGAGGATCTATTGTGTGTCTCCTGGTCTAGGGCCTCTGGTTCTCTAAGTGCCCTCTCTTGGAGGAAGAACTATGAGGTATAGCTAACTACAGGGACCCATGGAGCTGTTTTAGCTCAGCTTTTCCCTGGCCCCTGGCTCCTCAGGTGCTGCCAGTGCCAAGGACTCCAAGCTTCTTCCATAGCTACAAGAAGGGAGACCCTCTTGGTGCCTTCCAGAGAGCGGGCCAGTCTCACTTCTGGGGGATATCGCTGTGTGGTAGGAAGTCCTAGGGCCTTCAGCACCTTTCTCCCTGAGTCACCAGCAACATCTCCAATTTCTCTAGGCCTTGACTCAAATGTCAGCTCCTCCTGAGTTGAGGGTGCCTGAATTGTGGTACCCAAGGTCACACAGAGTTCCCTGCACCAAGTCCAGCTAACCTGGTTGACTCGGCTCCAGAAGGGCACTAGGTCTCTGTTCCTCAGGGGGACACATGTGTGACTGTTGTCCTCTAGCGCCCCTTCTGTCACCTGCCTCTGTCACCAGCTCCACAGTGAGCTCCCTGGCAGCTGGCATCCACCAGAGCCCCTGCCCAAGTCTATCTGTCCTCTCACACAGTCCTCAAGTGCTTCTCCGCCTGGATCAGGAAGAGCCTGGGGGCCTGACCTGAGGGCTCTGAACTTCTCATGGTCACCCTTGGCCATCAGGGTTCAAGGTGCTCTGTCCTCATCATACTGAATGGACAAGTTTGAGCAGGGAAAGGACACGTGAACCTCAGGGTCCTCGCTTCCTAGGTGGAGTCACCCTGGGATTATTGCACCAACAAACACAGGCAGTTAGCCTAAGGGGTATGTGAGGACCAGCAGGGAAAACCCAGACCCTCTGCAGCAGCCTCTTCCTAGTCAGCAGACCCTGGGGGCCCACAGAAAGAACTCAGAACCCCAACCCAGGAGCCGCCCACCGTTGAGTGGCACATCAACGTGGCCACATAACCTTAGCTGCAGACAGGAGCCCCTCCAGCACCTCACCCGCCTTTCTTGATATATACATTGTATATACCAATTCTTCTAAGCCCCAGGGCTGGGGGTTTGATCAAACATCGACTATATGTTACTGCAAAGGTGTTGGGGAGGCATGGTTATCATCCAGTTACTGTCTATGAGAAAATGGTTGCCCTAGAAAATGTGGTTGGGGCTCAGCCAATGTGTTGAAAGCTGTAAGAACCAAAGGAGAGGAAGTAAGCTCAGCCTCTTGAGTTGCCACATCTCAGAAGTCCCAGGATTTGTGAAGCTCTCCTCTGAGCATGTGCCTTGGCATGTGTTCCGCACCTGCACATGTATGTTTGTATATGTCTGTGTGTTTGTGTGCATGTATATGAATGCATGTTTCTAAGGTATATGTGTCAATCTTTATAGTTGTGAGAAAATATAATGAGAAAAACAAGTTGAAGACAGGTTTGTTTGGCAATTCATCTACATACTGTAATTGATCTAGAAGATCGGCTAGCAGAGCGGCTACAAGTGCTGAATCCCATCTCCGCCTCTTGGATACCATGGCCCTGGAAGCCATCTGGGTGCCTCGTGATGTTGTGAAAGAAGTGTTAAAATATGCCATGTGCTTGGAATGCAGCCGACCACACAGAAGGGACAGCAGCATTATCTGCCATGCTAAGCCATGTTCATGCTGTCTACGTCTGCCAATCAGGGCACTACGAAAGCACTTTTCTCCCCCAGCTGACTACACAGCCCTCCGTCCATGTACAGGGTTGTATACAACACTACTTCTTCCTGTTTCCGGAAATCATCATTTTGGACCACATCCATGCCCTTCTCCATGGCAATCTAGGTATATGCAGGGGTATCACTCAGTTTAGAGGATGGGAGGCACACAGGTGGCCACCTGCTCAATTAAGTATCTCTGCGCCTTCATTTAAATGCTTACAACTGTCCAGCTGTGAGTGGCAACACTATCCTAAGGGCCCTTCAGGAAGCCAGCCTTCCTGTGACTTCTTGGCCAGATGGGGGCAGAATCCCATGGACTGGAACAGAAAAGGTCTGTGTCAAATCTCAGGGGAGAAGCAGGTGTTGAGCTGAGTATATAGTGAGTGAGCCTTCTTTACCTGAAAGACAACTCAGTTACTGTCTGAGTCATGTGAGAGAGATTTGTGGAAGCTTGTCCGCTCTGAAGAGATAGCAATGGGGACTTCCAGAAGGCGTTTCCCCTTCCCATTCCTCTTTTTGGCTTTATGGATCTTTACAAGTTATAATTTGGTTTCAGTTATAAAACTAAAGCTCTCTCCCATGGGGTGGGAGTGGGGGGAGTCTGTTACTGTAAGAGAACCCACCACACCCCTTCCAGGGCCAAATCCCTGTCCCCAAGCTGATGAGGAAGAAAAGACAGATGTGCCCGCCCCACTCTGGTAACTGCTCCAATTCCTGGGGCTGGCTAAGCTTGAAGGGGAAGATAGCTAAGAGTCATACTCTTGGGTGTGTTCACCTGGATCTGAAAGGTTTAATCCCCTCCCTAGGCTACAGTTGGCTTCAGCAAACACACAAGCAAAGTAAAAGTCACCTGAGACACACCCCAGCCCTACAGGGAACAGGGAGCCCTGGCAGACTCTCAAGAGAATGGAGGAGTTACTACTGATGTCATCTGAGCTCCGAGCATCATCTAAGGGTAAAGAATTTAGTCCAAGAACCCTCAGTAACTTACCCACAAGGACACACCTTTTAAGGAGCCAAGACACAAAGCAAATAGGATCCCTATAGGCTGACCCTGATCCTGACCCATGAACTGCCAATGACCAGCTGCACTCCTTTATACAGTTAGCAGTACTCTTGGCCATGACCCCATCACCAACAAGCCCAGCTTCAGCCAGAGAGCAAGACGTCCCACTGTCCATTGAAGCCAATGTCATAACTGACACCCAGGCAAGAACTCATGAAGCCCACTCTCCAAGACCATAGGCAGAAACCTGCCCTTTAGTGTCCTCCAGGCTCTCCATACCCTGCCAATCTCATACAGCTTCCTAACCAACCTAGCTGTTGGCCCTTCCCATGAATGATATGCCCATCAAAATACACAAAAATGTTCCCGGGGCCTTTCTTGTTTGCAGTGAGCTCTGGCTCCAGGTTCCTTGGCTGGTATGATGGATATGTACCATGTAGACTGGCTGCTCTGAGTGACTACTTATTGGCGATCTTGCTGTGTTTTGCTATGCTGTCTTGTCCCCTCCCTGACCCTCCCTGCAGTGGACACTTGCCACCTGCCTGTTGCCCAGCAGCCTCTTTCCATCTCAGATGGCAGGTCTCAGTTTCTTCCAGGAACAACCTGGGTCTCCCCAGCTCAGGTGACACCAGCTGCCCCCTTAACTCCAGGTAAGCTGGTTGCTCAGGCCATGATATGCCCTGGGTAGAACTGGTTGGGTTAAGGGTGGGGTGGGGCAATGACCACCCAGAGGTTCAGTGCAGGTTGTATGAAGACAGATGAGAGAGAGATGGAGCTTAAGCTCTGAGGGAGCCGGTGTAGAAGGAGCACAGCCACTGGATATGCAAATACTCTCGGTCCTAGATCCAGCGATACCCAAAAGGGCCCTTCAGTCACGTGAATTCATTGCTTTCCAGTGAAAGTCACTATGGGTCAAGTACCCATTGGTCGAAGGGGGCACCACCTCCCCATGCAGCAGCCAGGTCACCTCATCTCTTTTCTGCTGCCCCCTCCCTGTGCGGAGGAACTACTGTTTGCCAGGGCCCAGGTCCAAAAAACCTCAGACTACACAATGACACGCTTAAGCCACTCTGGGTTTTCATCGTAAGCAGAGATTAAGGCTCAAGGGCACATGACAGGCCAGCCGAGGAAAGCCAGTACGCCGCTACAATACTGTCCCTGCCAGGGTCACGTCCCACAGGCTCTGCACAGCCACTTTACTCACACTGCCCTGTGCTGTCACCACGGTGGCACCATCTCCTGGTGTTTACGTGTGTGGAACCTGATCTCATGGCCGAGCTCTATAGAGTCTCAACAGATACCTCCCTACCTTGCCTTACCTCCAGCCTCGTCCGGTCCACATCTTTGGGCAGTTTCACCCGGATTCGGTTGGTTACGATGAGGGAGTCATATGGGTATATCTGCCGGGAAGACACCACAGAGTTATCTCAGAGGCAAGAACCCCTGGGCTGGCCAAAAGGCAAACTAGGATACATACGTGTGTGGGTTGTGGACATGCACATCTCATAGAGAAAATGCAACAAAAAGGAAGTTTTAACCTGGGCAGGTACAGCGCGGTGGGTGAGGTCAGTAGTGCAGGAGGCCCCTTACCTTGTACTCTGTAAGAAAAGAGCAGAGACCACAGGACTGGTTTAGGAACAAAACATCCATGCCCGGGATGGGAGCAATCTTCTTCCTGGGCAGCCCCCACCCCCGGTTAGCTGGCCTATGCTTGGTCTTTGGTCTCTGAACAGACTTCATGGGTCTTTCTCTGTTCTTGGACTTCAAGTTAGGGGCCAAAGGTCTCCCACAGAATACTGAGAGCAGGAGGCATGGCCAGGAGGCTGGAGGCCATACTGGAAGCTGGATAGTGGCACTGTGCTCCTAGGCTGGGAGGTGTCTTTCCTGGTGTTCTGGGTTACTCTGAGAAAGACACCTATCTCAGTTTACCCAGCTGTGCAGTGGGTTCTCAAGGGAAAACTTTCTGAGGGGTGTTGTGGAGTCTGACATCTTTACCAATATGCATCCCATCACCCCAGTCCCTCCCCCCATTTTTTTAACGAGGTCTCACTGAATCTAGGCTAGCTTTGAACTTACTATATAACTGAGGGTGACCTTGAACTCCCGATTCCCCTGACTTCCTATCCCAAGTGCTGGGATTACAGTATGCACCATCCCGTGTGGTTTATGTGGGGCTGGGGATAAAATCCAGAGTTGTACGTGCGTGAGGCAAGCACTCTACCACCCCAGCCACACCCTAGTCCCGCTTCATCATACTTTGTTTATTATTATAAACCGCCAAGCACTCTACACTCCCTCTGATAACATTTTTCTTTAGACTTAAGGTATCATCTTATAGAAGTTAAAGCGGTGCAGATGGCAGGAGCTCCATAGACACAGGAAGGGCCTCAAGAATCTTGGCTTCAAACCACTCTGAAAGGAAGAAGCCTGTATGAAGCAGGCCCTTGGTCCTCCCACTTGGGACTCTGAAGTCCCGGATCTGAGGCTGGGGACTGGGACAAGCACTTTAAGGGCAAGCTGTGATGCCCTGGCGCTGCCATCTGTATATGAACTGGTATTCAAGAGCAGGGGTCTGTTTCCAGAGGGTAACAAGGAGGTGAGCATGGCCAGGTGCATGGCCCTGCTCAGAGTTGGGAGAGGAGCCATTACTGGCTGCCACATGACCTGGACCACTTGCACACATACCAGCAGACTCAGTGGACAAAGACCAGAAACGGGGTTTGACCTACGCTGTTCAGCTCAGACCCTGGAAGCTGCTTGCTTGGGACTCTGGGCCCTACTCCAAGAGATTCATAAAACCTAAAGAGCCATGACAGACCCCTGCAGCACAGGATAAGAGAGCTGAAGGATCAACAGGGATCCCCAGGGGATCCTTCGTGCATGGTGCAGAGCCTTCTGCCAGCAGGTCCCGGAGGGATAGTCTCGGAATGAGACTGGTAGACATGTGCTAGTGATTCTGGCCTAGCCAGAGACCCACAGGGGTCCCCACTGTGTGTACCTCGCGTGCCCCAGCTGGCATCCGGGTCTGCTCCACAAGGGGCCAGGTTGGCATTCTGGAAGAGAGAGAGAGAGAGAGAGGCCGGCAAGAGGCAGGTTGCAGGGGGCAGGCAGCAGGGGGCTCAGAGACATCCCCAGTGCTTCCTGGGTCCTCACACTGCTGGAGGAGAAGGGTGTTTGGCAGGTTAGGTGACAGACAGATGGTAAAGGTGATCTTTGGAAGGAGAGTACCCATGCTCTAGGGAGACCCAAGAGTCATCACAATCCCACTGTGCCTACAAGACAGCAAAGCAGCACTTGCTGGCCACTTCTTCCTGGGGGCTATGCATCATCCATACTCTATTCCCAGAGTCCCCAGTGCCGTGCCTAGCTACACAGCCCAGACTGCCAATGTCCATGCCCCTCAAAGCTCCAAGACAAGAGGGGCCTCTGCCTCTCTGCAGAAACCATAGGCATTCCACAACTCTGGGATCATCAAGGATTCTGGTGTCCAGAAGTCCCTGGTACCCTGGACAAAGTGGCCTTGTTCTGACATTAATACCCAAGAAGTGACATTCTTGGGGGTAGGGGCTGTTACCTGCTGTCATTAATAAACTTCCATGTAAGCAGCATTGTGGTCATTGAAGCTCTTTCTTTCTCTTCCGTCCACTTGGAAAATGCATCTGTACACGCTACCTCTGTCTATAGAGGTCCGCCACTGTAGAGTGCATCACCTGCAGCACCGCAGCACTGCAGCACCTATGTCTTGTCTGACTCCTGCCCCTACCATACCTGCTGTCTGTACCAAAATTGCGGGCTGAGCTGAGCTCCCTGAAGAATGCCTGACATTACCCCAGGCCCCAGCTCAGTCCAGGGGTTGAAACAGGGTCAGGGCTGCTGGGCAGAGTTCTTGAAACCAGGCTCAGGGATTGCATTTCAGCAGAGCACTGCAGGTAGAGGCACCGTGAGCTCCACCTACAGATACAGTTACAAGAGAAGCTGCTTCTGATGGCCCTTACGGCAGACGACAAGTTGCGGGGCAAGCTGGGAGTGGGCTACACATCCCAGAGGATGTGGAAGTAGAGGGACCCTGCACGCTAAAATCCTTCATCTGAAACAGAGAAACAGAGGCCCAGAGATATGACATTACCTTCTTCCTGCCTCAGAGCTGGATCCAGCAGGCTATAACTGGTGAGAGGGTGAGTGTGGGTAACAGAGGGTTGGAGCAGGCCTTTATTTAAAATCTCGATATGTGGCTTATCATGGACTTTTGGACATGGATTTGGATATATTCTCTCTCTCTCTCTCTCTCTCTCTCTCTCTCTCTCTCTCTCTCTCTCTCTCTCTCTCTCGTTTTGTTTGTTGAGATGTCTTGGCTGGTCTGGAACTCTCTATGTACACCAGGCTGGTCTCAAACTCATAGAGCCCTCCCTATCTCTGCCTCCCCAGTGCTGAGATTAAAGGTGCGCCTTTAATCCCTACCAAGTCCAGTGGATTTGGGTCTAACACCACTGTAGTAATATGCGATGTACTTCAATGATTCCATCCTTGGGTTCAACTGTAATTTGCCTCTCTGGGTCCTAAGCCCTGCATCCTTAGCCAGGGGTCTTTGAATGAGTCGATAACTCTCCATGACCTCTCACCATTTACCCTTAGAAATTTTTTAAAACAGCTCTTGGGAACATTGTCTCAGCCTCAGACTAGCTCCTTAGGCACACCTGTCCATCAGAGAGCCTCTTGGCAAGTGAGGCCAGTCTGCCTGGTCCCAACCTTTGCAGCCACAGATTGACTGACACTGAGGATGAATGCTGCCACCTGGTGTTTGGAATCTTGTATCACAAGCAGTTGACCACCCAGGCCAATACCTCCAAGTTAGAACAAACAAGCTTCCTCAAGCCTTCTAGGTCTGAGGAAAGAGAGGAAAGATAGGAAGCGGGTCATCCTGCAAATTGAGGAACAGGAATCTTGGTCTAGAGCATAAAGAATGGAATCTATGCCCCGTGTGGCTCTACAGAGCACTCAGCGCAAGCAAGTCTTGGGCTAACCTGTATGTGTGGACCAGCAACAGAGAAACGCCCAAGACTGTACTGCCTGGTCCCACCCTGGTTAACTGTTCTGTGTTCTCAATGAGATACCTGGACTTTTAAAGGTGACGTGCTATTTGTCTTCCCCAACGGGGCAAGTACCAGCTCAACTGACACATTCTCCTATCTTGCTGCACCCCACAAAGTGGGAAAACATCCTCAGGTTTCCCAGACAAGGCTCAGGGAGGTCAAGCAACCTTGCTGAATTCACACAGAAAATGCACAGCACTGTAGGGGGATGAGTCCATGTGTTTTGCTTTCCTGAGACTATACTATAACCGCTAGTAGGAATGAGATCATAGCCGCCCACACTGGCGGCTGTGATTTTCCTGCTAAAGCCACGTAGGAATGAACTGTCTGACTCAGCAGATGCTGGTGCAGAAGAGGGCACGAGGGTTTGCTTTGAAGTCCTGACTCATGTGCAAACCATGCTACAGAGCTCGGGAAAAGATCTGACAGCTGGATCTGTTCTCATAATCACTCAGATATAAGAACCACCCCCTCCACCCTGGTGAGTTCTAGGAAATAAAGACTCTGAAAGTTACATAACTTGCCTCAAGACGGCTGGGAGTTCAGGGCTGTCTAATTCAAACACATGCTCTTTCCAAGACCACAGCTGAAGATCTATAGTCACATAACAGCCCCGCCCCCACCATGCCTCTCTCAGAGACAGGTCTTATGGAGCCCAGGTTAGCTTTGAACTCACTATAGAGCTTAAGATGGCTTTAAATTCTGGTCCTCTTGTCTCTACCTCCTGACAGATACTTTAAAAATATAAAGTTAAATAGTTTGAGACAGAGTCTCACCATGTAGCCTTGAATATCCTGGAATTTTCTATACAGACCAGGCTGGCCTCTCACCCACTCCCTCTGACTCCCAAGTGCTGGGATTAAAGGTGTGTCTGGGAGACTCTTGTTTACTAGACCTATGTTTTATTTTAAGAACATGCAAAGCGCCTGTCGGCCTTGCCTGTGATCGCTGTGCTGTTTGGTACATTTACGTTTCTGAGATCTGCCATGGTTCAGTAAGCCTGGGAGGCTGGCACTCTCCGCATCTCTGCTCCCTCTTCGTGTATCGTTTGTTTGAAGCTTAACTTTAGTTTGCCGTAGCATCTCTACTCCCGCCTCCCATCTGTGATTTTAGCATCTCTTTCTTCTCATTTCTAACGAAAAACACATTTTCAGTGTGTATCTTATAATGGCATGCTATAATACTATTTTTCTAACCAATCTGGCAGCCTGGGTTTTTGGTTTGTTTGCTTTTTTGTTTTTGTTTTATGCTGTAATCTAGTGTCTTCACAGGTAACACCAGCATTTCTCCAAGCGGGGTTTCTTCCAGGGATCAGCCACAAGGACCTTCCAGGTGGTCAGTTACCGTTATCTTACTGATGAGCCAGGTGGCACATGTCAATCATTCCTGCATCATTCACAGGGGAATCTGCAGCAGGCAGCTGCTAGCCTGCTGGACTATGAGCATCGTCTCCTGCAGCAGGTTTGGGCATCAGGACATTCTCATGACTCTCGCCATGTACAATGCTAGGGGTCACTAGGTCTGTGACAAACTCCTCTCAGATCAAGACTCAGGAGGACTTCTGCCCCTTCAGATGAGGGAAACTCTAAAAGTCATGATCACAGCTACCCAGCCCTCACTACCGGGACACATGGGTGATGCTTTGGCAGCTTTTCTCAGATACTGTCATTTGTTTTCGATAGAATGTTCTCTGGGGGCCTCCATCTCTTGGATTTTGGTCTCACTGAATCTGTGCGTTGACTTAGACTGCTCCCCCCCACACGAATCCTTTCTGATAGCAAAGCACCCGGTGCATGATTCTGGGGCACTGCGGGTCACCGGCAAATGTCTGTGGGCAAGCACTGCAGGAACTCCAGAGAGAGGGGTCAGACTTGAACTGCCGGGCATGGCTATAAAAGGCTGCTCAGGTGAGTGAACAGCCAGACTTCTGCTGAAGAGACGGGGGAGCACACACGAGTATTAGAAGGAGTGAGAATGAGCAGGAGCAGGGGACAAAGGAGCCCAGGGCCAAGTGGAAAGTCTTGTGAGGATGGACTCCACCTTTGAGGCTCTCAGCGTTCAAGCCCAGGGCGCTCAGATCTGCCCACTCTCCATCCTATGTTCACATAAGGCCTGCCTCATGGTACTGCAGAGAGTTAAGATGATGTTCACAATAGTTCCGGAAAGAAGATGGATCCACAAGGATCCAGACCACCTATTTACAACTGGACTAGGAGGAGCCAGTAGAGAACATGACCTCTGCAGACAAAGTTCATCGTTGCCACAGGCAGGCTGAGACTCTCCCAGGGGGTCGTCTTTTATGTGTTCTCACAGAGGGTTGACTGGACACAGGCTGGGCATGCAGACAGTCTAGTGTCCTTCCTTCCCTCCGTTCACCAAGCAAACCCCAGAACTTTGCTTGAGCAGAGGGACATATTAGCTAGATCAAGCCAGGTCACTGGCACTTGACTCTGAGTGGAAGGTTTGACATCTGGTATCAGAGGAGTCCTGTGTGGTTTCTAGCCCTCTGCTGTCCCTGTGGAAAATAAATTCCATTGGAGAGAACTCAACGAAGCAGGCAACATGCAAGGTCCATTCCAGAACAGGAAGAGAGGTTAATGGGAGGAGAAGCCATGATCCTTTAGATTCCATCCATGCAGAGGCATCTGTATGGGGGACACCCTGAGGCTGGGTCTTGGACAGAAACACAGTAAATCAGAGCCTGATAAGATGGAAGAAAACAACAGCTAGTACCAAAGGATGCCTGCAGCCTCTGGAGATGCCTCCCTGGTCTTGGGAGTGTCCCATAGCCTTAGAGAGAAGCATATTTCAGACAGCTGGCCCTGAGTTTACATTTTGATAAGACCACGCCAGCACCACACACACACACCTATTTGATTCTCTTGATAAGTGAATTGTCTTGATTTATATACAAACTTCCTGACACTAGGCAAAGCTCCCTGGGTGATGGAGGTTCTCCTGGAGCTGTATGCCTATGTGAGGCCTGGGGGTTCTGGATCATTAGGACACCCCAGCCTACAGATCTTCTTTGAGAGCCAACATGGTTATAGGCGTCTCATGAAGGGCACTGGACCACATGCCAGGCTCTCTTTGGGGTGGCAGGCTGAAGGTCTCCCGCACTTGCATTCATGGGTCTTGAAATTAGAAAGGCAATAAAGGACATGTTCCTAGTGACCACATATTAGTGACATGGGATGGTTATGGCGCCACGGGCACAGAAACACTCTAACATTCCAGATTTGACTGGATTCAGCCACTAGAGAAGGAGGTGAGGCTGAAGAGCATCTCAAAGCAGTCCTAGTCACTCTGGGTGACCTATATCTCCCCCTGGCTTCCGGGGCACAGCAGAGAGAAGCCAGAGTATGGCCAGGTTTGGTCTTGTCACTCTTGATGAGGAAAAGGCTCCGGTGGCAGCACCTGGGGCAGAGCGTCAGGCAAAGGCAGATGGGCAAGCAGGATTCCTGTCTTTTCTGGCTGTCACAAAGCCATGGGGACAAGTGCAGGTAAGCAGCAAGTGATGGTTAGTGCCCCACAGGTGGGGAGGGTCCAAGTACCTACCCGGAGGTCCAGGCCATCCTTCCTGGGTCCTGGGAGAGTGTCGGGTTTGGAATAAGGGAAGCCTGTAACAGACACAGCACAGCCTTGTCACGCACTCAGCCCGGCCAGGCGAGGGCAGGACCCATGACTCTTCCAATAGAGACAGGACTAGGCATCTGAGAATAAGCAGAGGCCCCTAAAGATATCTGCCTGCCTTATTTGTGACCTTCTAGCCCCCAAACGGGGGGGAGGGGTACATCTGAACCAATTAACACCAGAAACATTATTGAAATGGAGCCCAGCCCAGCTGGTACCCAACTTCAGGAAAAACCTCAGTATCACACCACCCAGGCCTAGCTCTTTACCCAGATTCAGACATCCTATGCTAGGTATGACTGTGGTCATCCTGCATTTTGACGGCCACCACAGGCCACCACTAGTCAAATGGGGCTGGGGATCTTTGAGGTTGGTGAATCTCAAATCCAAATAGTGATTCCTAGATTCTCTTTAAATGAAATGAGCCAGGCAGAGACACAGGGGCCCTTGATGCTCGCTAGCATGAAGCCAAATGTCATGGGAGCTCCCGGGAAGCCAGGAAAGGGCCACACCCCCACAACATTCACACCTAAGTGTCCACTGAGGACTGATGTCAGCACCAAGGACAAAACTGCCACCTGTCCTGTCTGCCCTGCTGCTGAGCATGCCAGGTTAGGCATTACCTCGAGGTGCCCTGTGGGCTTAGAGACCCTCCTCCCAAGGGACCCATTGAGGAAAGTCAGGAGCCTATGACAGCTGAAGGGGCTAGATGTCGCTCTCCTCCAAGAGGAGGGTAGCAGCAATGAAGAACTTGTCTGTTGTGTGGATTCTCGCACAGATTCAGATCTGCCCAGACCCTGCTGCATCAGAAGCCTATGATTCTGCAAGCCCCCCAGGCCCTTTGGATGAACAATAACAGCAAATGTCTCAACTGTGTTTCTGGCCCTCTAGTCAGGCACTGCACATGGCCTTCCCTGGGTCAATAGTCAACCTCTCCCATGCAGTGGCAACCTTCTTTCCATAGGCCACATGTGTCTCCCACCTCCCTAACAACTGCCTTAGACAGGGCTGAGCAATTTTTAAAAATCATTTCAGTTTTAATTATGTGTATGTGGGTGGGAGGGGGGAAAGGGTATGAGCATGTTCAGTGCTGCTACCCATGGGTCAGAAGAGGAGGTCAGAGGCCCTGGAGATGGAGTTATGGGTATTTGTGGGTTGCTCAGTGTGGGTCCTGGCACCTGAGCTCTGCCCCCTGCAAGAGAGCAACACTCTTACTGAGCCATCTCTCCAGCCCTGGTCATACTTTTCCCATTAAGTTGGAAAGATGGGGGTGAAGAGATGGTGCAGGGTTTGATTCCCAGCACCCCATGGTGGCTCACAACACTTTTCTGGCCTTTGTGGGCACTGTGTGCACATTAGTGCACAGACGTACATACAGGGAAAACATCCATACACATAAAGCAATTTTTTTAAAGAAAGAAACTTGAGAAGGAGATTGGTGGCCGTGCCACCCCACCCTCTATGCCTAGACTTTTTCTCTTTCTGAGCTTTTGAGCCTGTGCACTTGTCATCTTCTTTCTGGAGAAGGCCCCTTAGTCACTCTTTAAGGTAACAACTTCTCTCAGCTTTCCCCCACCTGAGAAGGTCCCTGTGCCTTCCATCCCGAAGTGCATTCCCACTGAATGTAGAACTCACAGGCCTCCCGTTGGCACAGGAAGACATGTCACTCGCTTCAGGTCCCGTTGTTTCCACATGGAGTTAGCTGCCACCAACTAGAGCTTCCTGTAGATGACATCGCTCTCCTTGCTGTGGACTTTCAAGATTTTTTTTTCTAAAACCTTAGTGTTCAGAAGTTTAGACGCACGTCTTGGTGTGGACTTTTCTGATTGATCTTCTCTGGGGTTCACTCGGTCACATGACCTTGTAGGCTTCCATCTTCTGCCAAGTCTGCCATGTTTTCAGCCATTGTCGCTTTTAATGTTTTTAACCCATTTTTTTTCTTTTTTTTTTTCTTTTGGTTTTTCGAGACAGGGTTTTTCTGTAGCTTTGGTGCCTGTCCTGGAACTAGCTCTTGTAGACCAGGCTGGCCTCGAACTCCCAGAGATCTGCCTGCCTCTGCCTCCTGAGTGCTGGAATTAAAGGCGTGCGCCACCACCGCCCGGCTTCTAACCCATTCTTTCTCCCCTTCAGGGAATTCACAGACACGAGCACTATTTCCAAGATCCCTGGTGCTTGCTTTCTCTCTCCGTTGTCCACACCAGAACGAAGATCCTAATGCCCACTGTGGGAATCAGTTATTCTGTCCCTGTACCCACACAACAGGTTTTTCATTATTTTACTTTTCAGTTCAATGCCAATTCCCAGTTGATTCCTTTTTGAAGTAATTTGTGTTTCTTCCATGAGACCTTTTCTCTATTCCAATTTTGACACAGCTGCTGACTGGAGCATGTTTATGACTGAGGTTGTAGAATCCCTGTCAGATGATGTCAACACTAGTTCTCACCAGTGTTCTGGTCTGGGGACTCTTTCTCATTCCAATACTAACGCCACGGTTCTGGGTGCTGCAAATCATCTTTTGATTGAGTCCTGGATATTCGGTTGCTGTGACAGGAGGTGGGATCTTGGGTAGTCTTACATTTTGGCACATCATGGTTCTGTTGGGTCCAGTGCGCGGGGACAGGCACTCAGACTGATTCCCATGATCATTGTTTTTCAGAGTGATTCATACACTACTCCATTCTTCTCGACTTGCCTGGGCTTGCTGGTGCCCACCACGATCACTGATAGAGCTCCCTGTCTGTTTGCCCCACCAGCTGGGAGGCAGAAGATGCTAGTGATAAACTCTGGACCTCCTCCCTGCAGGCTCCATCCCCATGCCATGACACTGCAGGGGTTGCCAGCCTCCTCCTCCTTCCCATCCTGTGGCTGCTTGCTCTGCTATAGTCCCCTTTTTTCAGGTATACTTAGCAGCGAAAGCTAGACAGGTGTGTCTACCACAGGTGTTCCTGTCGTCTGAGTTGCTATCTAGGTCTTGTCACATTCAATCTCTCTGAGGGAGGGATTGGCTATTGTGTGATTTTTAAAGGTCCCAGAGTCCCATGTACAACAGGTGTATTTAAAATCCCTTCACACATTCAGAGTGCCATCTCCATGCTCAAGGGCCTCTATGCCTTGGACACAAGGGAACTGAGGCCTAGGCAGATCAAATGACCTGTATAAAGATCAAATGACCTTAATAGACCTTCTAGAGACCTGCATATCTGATATGGTCAGAAGCCTTCAAGAGTGTGTGGCCAAATGTGGATATGACTGAGAAGTGGGTGTGCACAAGAAGGGACAGTTACAGAGGACAGAGGACCCCCAATGAATTCCCACTGTGTGCTCGTGATCCTAGGTTATATCAGGCCCTTTAGGCACTGGACACCCTACTAACTCCTGGGCTAGGCCCAGGCTTAGCCTAACCACGTACTCCTACACCAGCTCTCAGGCCACCCATAGCCACTCTAAAGCATGCCGCTGACTGCTCTTGAAGCTGGCTCTGTTCTTGGCTCTGTCCTCCTCCAGAGTGGCTCATAAGAGGTCAGGAAACCACTGAAGACTCAAGACATGACTGAGAGCGATAGGGTGTGTTCCCGGTGCAGTGGGAACTCACAACACCGGAGAACATTCTTCTGACAACTGACCAGCAAGCCACAGCAGGCCACCATGCCTTTGTTGGGGTCCAGTACATGACTGCCATTGCCTGCTCTGTGCAGGGTAGCTCCTCTCAGCTCTGGACAGCAGCACTCAATGGCCCTGAGCACGTGCGATTTAGGCTGTAGAAGCAGACGCTGGTAGAAAAGGCTTGGGCTGGCAGCTGCAGGCTCGCTGCAGCCTGGCATGTGAGTCTGAGTGTTCCACCTGGACGTCCTCACAGGACTGCACGCCTAGGTGCCAGCCCCTCATCCTGCAGGTCCCCAGATCATTCTTGTTGTTACATATAAGGAAATTTCATACCATGGAGGCTTGCCAGGGCTCTACCCGCTGGGCCCAGATACAGGTTCAGGGCTCTGTGTCCATTCCTCTTGGGGTTTCCTGGACGTATTAGTTGCCTCCAGTTCTTTCCTGAAAGCCATGCCTGTTCCTATCTTGTGTCTGGCTAGTCCCTCTCACACTATACCATTGTGTCTGCCTTCCTAGAGCTCTGCAGAAGTCAATCTCCAAACCTTCACATATGCTATGCATTGCCCAGATACCTCGCTAATGCAGATGCTGGCAGCCATCACCTTCCATCCATCTAGGTCCTAGCTCAAGGGAGAAATCTAAAGTCCTCTGGGGCTGTCATTGCACAGGGTGGGGTGGGGGCTGGTAGCAATGACATGGTCACACGGTTTGCTAGCTCTGCCTCTACCCTCAGCTGGATCATCCCTTCCCAAGCATTCATTGCTTTCAGGACCACATCTTGAGGCCTGCTGGACAGTGGCCTCCTCCCCAAGGACTTCCTATATTCCCATGACACATTTCCCAGCATGCCCTAGCAGTTGGCTTGCATATGCCATCTGACTCGCCCCACCTCACTGCAGTGCCACAGGACAGGAGGCCTTTTCTGTTTCAGGCCCTGCTCTGGTTCCGCACCTAGAACAGGGCTGGGACATAGAAAGTATTCAAGGTCTGTGTGCTCCGTGCCTGGACTACTCCTGCCCATCTGGACCCTGATTTGGCACTGGAAATGCCAAAGATCTTCCAGTTTTGATATCTGTGGACTCTGCCACCTAGGGGTGTCAGTCACAGCTCTACCACCAGGCGCTTGGCCATCCCCCTCAGTACTCCAAGGAGACTGACAGGTCATAAGGAGCCTGCTCTGCATACCACAGGCAAGGGAATTCGGGGCAGCTTTCTCACCGAGAACTAAAGGGTCTCTCCTTCCTTCCTTCCTTCCTTCTGAGAAGAAGAGAGTCACAGAAACCTGTCCTGTAGCTGGCTGCTGCTGACTGGTTGAGAGGGAGGACAGTGAGCTAAGAAGCAGAGACTGGAACATTTCGTCATTCCACGCTCTACAGGGGCCTCGTGTTGGAGGGCACAGAGGTGACGGCAACGGTGAAGGCACAGGCCAGTCTGGGGTGAAGTGGCCTCTGCTGAGGTCTTCCCTGTATTTCCTGGATGCTAAGTCAAAGAGACTCATTTGTCTCCAAGCCCCAAGGTTCATGCCACCCCGAACCCACTCCTCCCACCTTCCTCTCAACTTGGTGATGTAAAAGAAGGGTTTACTCTCTGGAAACTTTGGGGCCTTTCTAGGGACCACAGAAACCCTCTGGCAGTGTCTTCTACAGCCCAGGTACTTGAATTAAACCACTATCATGCCTGTGTCGGTGTGTGCACATTTGTATTCACATCTGTGTGTAAGAGACCACAAAAGAGAGGATAGGACAAGAAAGGTCATGAATGTGGGACCCAGAGGACATGTGTACACAGGGTACAAGCTACGGAGGAGACTGGGGGCTTAGAGTCTCTCTGTAAGGCCTTCAATCCCTCTTCTTATGAGAAAAGCCAACCTTGTCCCCCTTTGTGCAGACACAAGACATGAATGAGCACTTGCACAGAGCCAGGAAGTTCCCGCATAGGATACAGAAGGAATGCAAGCACATCTCTAATAAAACACATGCCCGTTGATAGGGCAGTAGAGCCTGGCAGAGAACTGATGCCCTGTGGGACTGTACAGCATCGCTGGGATGGAGGTAAAGGCACAGGTGCAATGCTAGACCCTGTGGGCTTCCTGCTCAAGAAATCTGAAGTCAGGACATCAGGGGGACGCAGAGGCAGGAGGATATAGCCATGGCTGTTGGCACATAACAGGTGGCATGGGACCAAGCACAGGTGGCTGGGTTCCCACAGGCCAGGTGCACCCACATAACACCTACTTCCTGTCCACACCATTCGTGTTGGCTTGCTGCAGGGATGCAGCAGAGGAATGGAATGGCCAGGCAAGTCCTTGTCACTGTGGGAGTGACCAGTGAAGACACCTGGAACAGCCTGCCTCACAGAGACAACCCCACTCAAAAGTGCCGGGGATGAACACTCTCATTCTGGCATCTGCAGATGAGAAAGTACTACAGGGGGTGGAGGGCACATGCACGGGCCGCACAGCATAGTGAGAGCAGAAGCGGGACCCTGAGAGGATCTGTAGCTGGGCTTCTTCCCACACTGCATCCCTGCTCCCTCAGTCTGAGCCACAGGCAGTCCATACATTCCAGTGGGAACTGCTGAGGGCACAGGCTGGCCAACACGGGGAGAGTCTGGGTGAGGTCATGGGAATGGAACAGGGCACTTCCCTAACAGAGCAAAGACCAGAAACTGAAAAGCACCATCCTGAAATACCAACATAAATTTTTGGCCCCCAGCTAATGCCTAGATGCCAAGACACCACATGGGGCAGTGAGAGCTAAGGGCAGCCCTATGCCCTGCTCTGTGGAGGGGCCTCCACTACTCAAGTACCACAAAGCATTCGTGCACAGCCACAGGAGGACAGCATCTGGGGCAGGGACTCTTGGGACAGAGGGCTAAGGGAGGGAGGGTATGTGGCCACTCCAGTAGGCCCGGGCAGGCACGTGGGATCTCCACCCTCCTCTCATCATGCCTTCAGCTAGCTCTTCCCCTAAAAGAACCTACAGGAGGACCCAGACCTATGGGACCCTCCCATGTTCACATCAGCCTGTGTGAACAGTCTGAGATCCTGAGGGACCTCATCTGCTTACACAGGCCGCACACGGAACAGTCCCATTGCCGATTAGTCACAGTGTCCGGCTGGCTGCATCTCCACTCCTCTCTCTCCTGCAGGGCACCTCCGGTATGCAGTGGTCAGAGAGTGCCATCCATGGTCAGGAGGGAAGGTGGGTGGGGACAGCCCGACTGTTCACTGATGGCCAGCCAAAGCCCTCTTGCACGCCCAGGGCCTAATGAGTCAGCATACTGCTCTGGTCTCTATCACAGTCAGTCATCAGAGAGCCCAGGTTACACTCAGAGTTGGTGCCACCATGACGCCAGGTGCTTGTTCTGCTTTTTCACACCACGGAGATTCTCATGATCTCCATTTCCAGCCCTAGCCACAGAAAACAAGCCACCCCCACTCACCCCCCCCCCCCGCCCCACTCAGCAGATACCAGAGACTGCTTCTGGGAGAACCTGAGTCTGCCTGCAATCCTGTGCTGGCTCTGTCTGCCTGTGACCTACAGCATCTCCAGTGAACAATGCAATGGGCAATTACTCCATTCTTGAGAATCACCCCCAAGCCAGACTTCACAACACCCCCAAGGCTTGCTGTTGCCTGAGATGTCAGGCCATATCTCCTAGAATCTCCAAGTACCTTGCTCAGGATGTCATAGGGACCAGGACAGTGCCTTGTACCAGTTCCAGGTCTGAACTTGCCCCCTGACCATGACCACATCAGCCCCCACCCACCGAGGGAAAGAGGCTCTGAGTGCTGTTCTCTTTGCTTTCTTGCCAGCTCGGAGAAAGCCACGAGGGGGCACTGTGAGCACACTAGTTAGCTGCGTCACTGCAAAGGTGGTGGGTGAGGCCAGGGCTCAGATCTTTCTTTAGCTGGCTTGATTCACATTTGATCGCTCTTTGGCTGATTTTGGTTTTAATTTTTATTTTTGAGACAGAGTCCCCCTATGCAACTCAGACTGGTCTCAAACTCACAGCAATCCTTCTGCCCCATTCTAGGATTATGTGCTTTCTCTTGGTATTAGTGTTTTCAGGGAGGAAAGCTGAGATTTGGGGGCCCACTCAGTAGGGGCCCTTGGCTGGCAGTGTCCAGTGCACATCAGAGGAGCCACTCACGTGAGTAGAGGCTGTCCCCAGGCATCCTCGGCAGAGGCTCCCGCTCAGCCCCGCTGCTGAGGGACAGAGATTGGCTGTCTAGGTCTGGAGAATTTGTTCTGGTGTCTGCATCCCCTTTGAGGAGCAGCCAGGTAGTCTTCTGCAGAGGAACAGAAGGTTATGGGAACACTGAAGTCATCTGCCATGGTAAACATACCTCACCAGAACCTTCTAGTAGCTTCTGTACATCTGCCTCACAAGTTGACCCCCGCTGCTTTTAATACCAGCCTTGCTATTAAGGGTGTCTCGTTCATACACTCTGCAAGTTCGTCAAGCAGCTGGAGAAATGGCCAAATGCTGCCCACAGCCTGCTGCTGGTGATGCCCCTGCCCTCACATCCTCTCTAGCTGTTTTCACAGCATGACCACATCAAAGAAGTATATCAGTAAGGTCTCCTACCTTCTACTCTCTGGCCATGTATAAAAAGCACCCACCAAGCTGTTCTAGAACCTCATGTCAAATACGCCAGAGTGTACTGGGCTTGTTTCCTCAGTCCCACAGCCATAACGTGGCTGCACGGCAGAGCCAGGACACTAGCAGAGAGTGTGCTCATATTGAGTGCAGGAGGAGGCAGGTGGGGGTAGCTCCCACCCTGGGCTTCCCAGGACCCCAGGGGCAGAGGTAGAGGACTGGAGCTCCAGCCGGAGGGGCCGTCCCACCCTGCAGGAGCGTGGCCCACCGCATTACCTTCCTGCTGTCCTGATCAAAAGTGCTGTCCTCCACCTCCAATCGCCTGGTGGCTGGAAGGGAAAAATCCATTTGTAAAGGCAGCTCACCATGTTTGTCCTGGAGGCTCTGCTTTACATCATGCTCCAAAGTCAAAGAAAACCAAGGAAAAGGACAACAGAAGGAACGCCTTTCTCGGACCAGGATGCACTAGAGCTACCTCCTCAGGGACAGGGCCCAGAAGGTGGGCATGTCCCGAGCAAAGTGACACCTCTTTGCAGTTCCAGCCACACCTCCAACCAGGAGAAATGGAGTCACATTTTTAGACGAAGTCACATTTTCACTTGGATTTGATAAGTATACCTTTTGACCTTGTGAGGGGGACCCTGAAGGGACAGAGGTCTCAGTCTCAGAGCTCTTGGTGCCAGCCACAGCTGCATGCTTCTTGGGTATCACCACTTCTTTCTCAACATGAACTCTTCAAAACTGGAATTTGGCCCATCTCACAGATGGAGAGACTGAGGTTCAGGGAGGTGACTTGCTCTGAGGTCATGAGCCAGCATGGATTGAGGGGAGGGGGCTGAGAGTGACATGAACTCAGACAGTCAAAGTCCGAAGTCTCCCCCTGCCTGTTCCACTGAGCTACCTTCTGCCTGCCCAGCCCTGAACTCTGCCACTGGGAGGAGTCCACAAGAAACAGCCAAGAACACCAGTACACCCAGAGATGAGCCCACTTGGAGCAAAAGTTCACACCCTCATGACAGCCAAGAGGTTCTGGGCAGCATTCTGTCATCCCACTGGACTGACCCTTTCCCAGGAGTAAACAGAGAAACCATGCAAGGCATGCTGGTATGTTCCAGGACCTGCCAAGACCTAGCCCAACCCTGTGCACACAGCAGTGGCTGGAAGCCCAGGGGTCCTCCCCAGCTAGGGCTCAGCTCAGGGAGGAGAGCAGGCGGGCTTCTTACCTGCAGCCTGCGGTGGGCTCAGCCCTGCCCGTCTCTTGGAGCGCCCTGCCTCCTGCACCACCAAGGACAAAACTGACACCAGGTCAGAGAGCTTGGACATTGGGGACTGGGCTACAGGACCTTGACAAGATAGGGCCAAAATTGTAAACTGAGTACTTCCATCCTAGACATCAGGACTCTGTGTCTCCCCGCCCCGCGCTGCCTGTCTCTTCCAGGGAGAGACCTTTTTTCGGGGGGGGGGGGTGAAAACAAACCCTCTGTTTTTTCCACATACAGGAGCGAATTACCACAGACCTGCTGGGGAGGTTAAATAGAGGGACGCAGGGGGTGAGCAGCATGACTCCTGTGACTCATAGCTGTCACCGATTGTGGCTAGCACACCAGCACTGACTCTCAGCAGCTGGCCAAGGGCACAGGGACAAACAAGCTGTGGCCACTCCAAGAACTGATTTTTATGCCCCTACCATCTGTGCCAGAGACTCCAGGCGAGGGGATCTTCGGGTTGTGAGATCCCACCCCAGTAACCCAGGCCGTGGGCTTTCAAGATTCCATATAGCCACGGGTAACACACTAGCCAACACGCTACAGCGTAGTGCTACGCAGGGTTCCAGAATGCTCCTCCACTTGCTGAGAATGTTCTGTGGAGACTTAACAAGGGTCCTCTGTAAACACCACAAGCTGTGACAGATGTGTAGTGTGTCGGGCCAGAGCCAAATTCACCACGTATTTTGCACTGTCTGTAGGTTGCTTCTATAACAACTCAGCCTCAGTTTCCTGATCTGTAAAATGGGAAAATGCCACTCTACCTTCTCCAATTCACAAGAATCAGGTGAGATGGTGTCTGAGAATACAAAGGCTGGTTTACAGCTTTGCAAGGCTAGGACTAGGCCAGAGATCAACCCTGAAGGTAATCTGAAGGCAGCTCTTCCCTCCTCTAATTCACTTAAATCTGAACACACTCATGTGACACACATGTGTCCCTCTGGCTGCCCATCTGTTCACTTCTGTCTACTCTCTTATCCTTCCACCCACCTGCTCACCTACCTACCCACCCAGACACTGACCCATGCTTCTGCTCGCGTATCTATACCTATCCACTAAGGCAGCCATCAGTTATCCAATTTATCCATCCATTCATCCATCCATCCATCCATCCATCCATCCATCATCCACTAAGCTATGTATGTATGTATGTATGTATGTATGTATGTATCTATCTATCTATCTATCTATCTATCTATCTATCATCTATCTATTCATCTATCATCTATCTATTTATCATCTATCTATCTATCATCTAACTATTCATCTATCATCAATACCCATCAAGCATCCTCCATCCATCCATCCGCCATGCACTAATCTACCCACCTATTTATGCATCCATCTCCCAAACACCCATCCACTAAGCCATGCACCTACAACTATCTTCTATCCATCATGCATCCACTATCCAGCTCCGCCATCCCTGTATCCACAGCTCTCCAGTTATTCACCCCCACTCACCCATGCATACTCCTCTTTGTCTTCTTCTCCATTTCTTTGTTCACTGATGCATACATTCATCCACGCTGCCCTGACCCCATTATATCGGGCCTCTGTCACCTAGTCCTTCAGCCTCACCCCTGCACCTGCCCCGTCCTGAGCACGAACACAAAACAGACATGATGTTTTTCAGCCTCAGCTGACTGACTTCATTCTCCCTGCAAGGTGTAGACATTACAGGGACTTGCCTTCGCTCACAGGACCTGCACACAAATCTGCCTCTCCACTGAGCAACCTGTAGGAGATGCTCAAAGTCACGGCACATCTGATGTGCCTGGCGCCTCCTGGAGTGTCTCACAACAGGGGACCCAGAAAGCGGATGGATGCACACAGCCCAGAGCTTCCATGGAAGCCACGCAGCTTGCCTTTGGTGGCACCTACACTTCTATAGCTCTGGCTTCCAGGGGGCCATTGACTGTGCTCAGAGGCAGTCTGTGGCCATCAGACAGTCTCAGCTCTGGTCTCTCCTGGAACTCTGTCTGTCATCAGTACAGAGCCATCCCTGTCAAGCTCGGTGAGTGTCTACACACACGTTGATAGCTGGGCCCTAGTCACACCTGGTTGGTACTGTCACTAGTAGGTGGTGTTTCTGTACACATGGGGAAGGGAGGGGAGAGGCTCTGGGGCTTGGTGTCTCTCCTCAGGTCTTAGGGTTCCAGAAGGGCGGGGATGGGGGTCTTGCTTCTCTACTCAGGTCCAGACTGGGTTTCTGAGAACGAGACCCATGAGCAAGACTTCTTTTACCTTGCCCAACACATATCAAGCATCAACCTGTACAGTTTACATTGCTTTGGAATTATATTAGAGAGAATGACCATGTTCACATGTGTGTGCGTGCGTGTGTGTGTGTGTGTGTGTGTGTATGCATGCACACACACTGGGAGCAACTCTACAGATTTTCAGCTTCGTAGGGCAAGGATGTACTTGATCATATGATCTCAGGGCAATTTTATGGACTCTGCTTCACAGGGCAGGCTATGTTTTGCCATCCCTATGGCTCCAGCTCTGAAGTAGAGCCAGACACATAGTGGATGCTCAAAAACCACGCCTTAGATAAATTAGTGAAAGCTTCTGGCATCCCTAGGCACTGGGCTTCTTTCTATGAAGTTGAGGGAATGGCATCTGTGTGCTGACTGCTACCAGAACTGACAGTAGCATCAGAGGAAGAGCTACAGAGCTGGCACCTCTGCCTGCTGGCTTCTCTCTCACCCAGTGTCCCTCTTCCAGAGAAAGAGGCTCATCATGTCCCCCAGACCACACAGAGGAGCTCCTCTGAGGCCCACAGGCCTGTGTCAAAGTGCTCTCTGAAACGACTGATTTCCTACACTCCTGTCCCATGTCCCTCAAGAACTTCTGCTAGGCATGCCCCACTGGGTACCAGATTTCTAATGCTCTTTATGGGCCCAGAGCTACCTGATACCTGGTCTTTCATCATATCTCAGAAGACAACCCCAAACCAACGTGAGACTCAATCTTCCAGGGAAGAAACCCCAGAAAGTCACAGCAAGCCCTTATTCCCATCTTCAACCAGGGACCAAAGAACTGGGAATAGACAGGTACTACTCGGATGGTGACCCTGAGAACATGGGTGGCCAGGTCCCCTCTCCCACTCACTCATGTCTGTCCCAGGCTCATAATTGCTTAGAAATCAAATGTGAACCTGGTGAAATAGCAGTTCCATCCTGGACCTGGACAGCCAAACTGTCTAGGAAGTCTTTGAGGAAGCACCATTTGTCTTAGACAGTCGTAATGGTCACTGTACACTGTCAACCTCTGAGGACCCAGAATCACCTTGGAAGTGAACCTCCAGCCTCATCTACAAGGAATCGCTAGCTTCGGGGTATTCCCTTTGGGAAGGAAGGGTGGTGTTGATTATGTTAACTGAGTGGGAAGACCCACACTAAATGTGGGTGACCATTCTCTTAGCTGTATAGGAAAGAGGAGTCTTGCTAACACTGTCCTTCAACACGCTCTGCTTCCTGGTGGTACCCGTGCTGTGACTAGGTGCTTCCCGCCACTGTGACCTCTCTACTGCGAGGGGTGGCACTCCTGAACCAGGAGCTGGAAAGAACCCCTCTTTTTTTTTCTGAAGCTGAGAACCGAACCCAGGCCCTTGCGCTTGCTAGGCAAGCGCTCTACCACTGAGCTAAATCCCCAACCCCCGAAAGAACCCCTCTTACTTCCGTTGCTTTTGTCAGGCTATCTTATCACAGAAGCAGGAAAACAAACTCAACAGTCTAAAAGCGGATGTCTTCTTTCCTCAGAGAGACTGCCTCTGGAGAGCCCCTTCTGTCAAGCAGCTCTGCCATTTTCAGAAACTGCCTGAAAGCTCTGAGGCACAAGTAATTCCATTTCTGAGGAAATGAACCCTGAGGAAAGAAACATTTCTCTCTGCTAAGTAGCTGGATGTGAACGGCTGTATTTTCACCCATAACTGCCTCCCCAAGGTGACAAGGTTGGATGTTGTACCTGTATGCAGGCATGTGTATATTTATGCAGCTGTGTGAATGCAGGTATATGTGTGCACACAGGTGTGCGTGTGTGTGTAGGTGAGTTTGCATGTGAGTGTGTATAAGTGTGTGTGTACAGGCATGTGTGAATACATGCATATGTGTGCACACAGGTATGTATGTGTGTGCAGGCAAGTGTGCATGCAAGTGTATGTGTGTGCACACGCATGTGCAGGTATGTGTATTTGCAGGCATGAGATTCCACTTTCACATGGCAACACAAACAGTCCACAGCTTCTCTTGAGCTGCAGACCATCCTGAAGCTTCTGACTCAAGCAGCTGCCAAGACCCTGTGCCTCCTCCTGCCTGACAGGCACTACAAGCTGATCCTTGCGATGCCTGGTGGTATGGGGGGGGGGGCCTCCTTAACTTTTGCCCCTGCTTACTCCATTTTTATCACTTCCTACTTCTTTTCATCTCTTCTCTTCCTCTTTAAAACCAGTAAACACTAAGCAAGTAAAACTTAACTCTTATTGAAATACAGTCAGTTCCCAAAATGCCAAAAAAAAAAAAAAAAGACAACTGCAGCTGATTGGGTCAGAAGTCAGCTGCACAGTCATGAGTGCTTCATGGACTCAAAAGCATCTTGCCTTCCACCCCAAGTGTCACCTCCACCCAGTGGGCACAGAGGCCCAGCTATCCTCATAGCTCTCAGAGCAGGACTGAGACTCCGGCATCAGAGAAGAACACCAGCAGTGACCGTGTCCAGTGACTTCAGAGTTGAACGCTGTGAGCCAATGCATCTGGGGGAAAGGCTTGGCTGCTTGCAACATGTTAAATATAGGATCTTAAGCTAATGGAACAGTCTTGTGATTCACTGTCATCTTGCAGGGGGTGTTTCAAGCTGGAGTGAGGATTAAAATACCGCTGCTCATGCCTAGATCAGGCTCCAGAGCTCCTCAGGGAAGGCTTGTGGTCAAGTTGCCTTGATGGAGCAAGCTCTTGGAGGGGGTAGAATGGTGAGCAATCATGCTTGTGTGCGCACACACACACACGTACACACACACATACACAGGTAGGCATGCACAGGGCATGCATCCGATGTCCTACCTGTAATCAGGGGTGGGGAGGCCTTATGAATACCAATGGTCTCAGTGCATGAACTGGAAACCGAAGGCATCCCTGCACATCTGTATTTCCCAGGGGTCTTTAAGGAGCTTCTTACTGCTAAAGCTCTCTAGTCACTTGCGGTTTGCACAGCTCACTGCATTCTGCGTGAGTTTGCATTGCCGAATGCCTGGCCAAGGTGGTGCATGCCAAGATCTGCTTCTTTACAAAATCAGCGTGCAGAATCCTGGACTTGGGTAACTAACTGTGTGGTTCCTTCACACTGGAGTGGCCTGCAGACAGTGTCTTATGTCTAGACTACAAGGCTGGTGCCTGGGAACTGGGAACCTGATCTCCCCCAGGGGCTCAGGTAAAAGATTTGAACCCTAACACTCTGACTCAGTCTGACCCTATCAGACACAGTTGGTCAATTACATAAAGTGACTTTCTAAGGCGAGGTGCCAAGGCCAGCTCTGCCTGGACCATGGGTATTAACCACACAGTCTTAGTGCCTAGTGGTGATGCAGAGGTAGCAGTAGTTAATCAAGGCCCATAAATCAATCTTTTTCCCTGGGCTCTGGGTGGTACAGAACCCATGGTCCTCCTCCAAGGCTGTCAAGCATAGTGCTGCAGGGGTCACCTAATGGGTGTTCCTTTCTTTGGTTGGGCCTTTTTCCCCACTTTTAAGACTAGAGTTCTCTTCTTGGTAAACGGTGTCATAGTCTAACTGTCCCCACCCATGTCTTGGGGAGATGTGTGCTCTCTGCTCGGATTCTGGAAACCAGGGCTTCAGTTTCCCTCTGCGAGGAGGAAAGACATAGCACAGGGCCTCTCTCCACACTGAGGAATAAAACCCAACACAGTAGGCCTCCAATAAGCTGGCTACCGCTTGTTAGTATGGGAAGGGGGTGCTTTCCTTGGCCACATCTGAAAAAGAACTGTCCATGCGGGAATCTCTCTTCCCTTGCATCTTAGTGATGACATAACAGTCCCCACGCTGTGCAGAGCCCTTTACAGTTTAGAACTGTCTCCACCCTCATGGTTCTGTGAGCAACTCATACCCAACACCATAGGGATGAAGGGGCAAAGGGGCAGGAATGGCGGTGAGGAGGTGGAGGACACAGTGGGAAAGGAGTCTAGTTTGCAGACGAGGAAACTGAGGCTCATGGTGTTGAGGTGACCTGCCCCGCTCACCCAGAAATGCCAGTTCTCACTCTTCTAGAGTCCTGCTCCACGGCCCAAGCAATCTTTTCCTTGCACTTCTGTCCCAGGTATGTTCATGTGGAGAAGATGTGGGGGTCAGAGGGATAGAGACACCCTTGCTACCAACCATCTCTAGCTCCTACACAATGCAAGGAACCCTATCAGCTGAGGGCAAGACATCCTCTTCTGTCATAGATATTCCCAAAAGATGGGGCCTAAAGCCTCCCTAAATTGCAGCTGGTTCCAAGTCACTATTTTTCAAAGATCAGGGCATGGGTGAGAAGCCCCTCAGTTCCTCACCATCTTGACTGGGGCCCCCATGGTAGCATCAAAAACACAAAATAAAGGTTCTTAGTTTTAGCAGCTGCACCCCAGCCCCAGGTGCCATGCATTAGCCTCTCCACATGTCTCCTCTTCTGTGAAAAGCGACCTCCCAGGCCCCTACTAGTGAGCGCGCATTTAACGTTCAGCCAGCAGGGCCTCCCCAAGCCTCAGATCAGGACACAGCAAAGGGAGCATTCAGAAGCAAGAGGGTGCAACAGGCATGCAGGCAAAGCACGGCAGCAGAGCCCGACAGACCAACCATACCGTGCTGTTTGTAGATAGGGGGTTTCCTATAGATGTTATCTTTTACGCCAGTGTCTGGGAAGAAGAAGGAAAGAGAAGGAAAGAACGTGAGGGGAAGCAGGGAAGCAGCTGCAATGCTCTCCACCCTAGGGCTTCTGTCGGCTCCTGGCTCACCCAGCCTAGAAGCACCCACCAAGTTCACAAACAGAAAGCAGGCTAGGCTGAAGCCCCACACCTCCACCAAGCATCCCCTACTCTAGACACCACCTCATATGGGAAGGGGACAAGGAGAGAGGTGGACAGGGAAGGAGGCAAGCAAGAACCTTGGGGTGCTGGGGGAGCCCCTTTTCTCCACCTCGATCCAGAACAGAAAACGTTTTCTCAGTATTTGTGAGACTTGGAGAAAACCCAAACATGTCAGTTTGAGGGGACATGCAAACCCACTGCACTAGGATTTTTTATTGTTTGGGGATAGAACCTTTTTGTTTTGATTATTATTTTTTTATTTTATTGATTTTTATTGATTTCTATATTTTTATCTGCTCCCCTCCCTGCCTCTCCCCTCCCCCTTCAACCCTCCTCCAAGGTTCCCATGATCCCAATTTACTCAGGAGATCTTGTCTTTTTCTACTTCCCATGTAGACTAGATCTATGTAAGTCTCTCTTAGTGTCCCCATTGCTGTCTAAGTTCTCTGGGATTGTGGTTTGTAGGCTGGTTTTCTTTGCTTTATGTTTAAAAACCAACTATGAGTGAGTACATGTGATAATTGTCTTTCTGTGTCTGGGTTACCTCATCCAAAATAATGTTTTCTAGTTCCAGCCATTTTTCTGCAAAATTCAAGCTGTCATTATTTTCTGTTGTGTAGTACTCCACTGTGTAAATGTAACCACATTTTACTATTTTTTCTAAAGATTTATCTATTTGTTATATATACAGTATTCTGTTTGCATGTCTGCCTGCAGGCCAGAAGAGGGCACCAAATCTCATTACAAATGGTTGTGAGCCACCATGTGGTTGCTGGGAATTGAACTCAGGACCTTTGGAAGAGCAGGCAAAGCTCTTAACCACTGAGCTATTTTTTCAAGACAGGATTTCTCTGTATAACAGCTCTGGCTGTCCTAGAACACATTTTGTAGACCAGGCTTGCCTAGAACTCAGATTAAAGGTGTGTACCACCACCAGGCAGAATCTTGTTTTCTAGTTCAGGTTGGCCTTGAACTTTTGCTGCTCCTGCTTCCGCCTTCTCAGTGCTGAACAACTGGTATGCACCACTACACCCTACTCCATGGAGTAACTTCTAAGGAAGCTTGGTGTTTGGGGATGCTCTGACAACTTTGGTGTGGCCACATGGTGCATGAAGAACCAACAAGCACACAGGGACATACCTGGGATGTGGAAGTGGCGTGGCGCCTGCTGGTAGGTAGAGGAAGGAGGCCTGCTGTCGGAGAGCACCGAGAGACTTGGGGTGCTACGGCCACTTTCGCTGCCTCCAGACGGAAGAGCAGAGGCAGGTGAGGGGCAAGAAAGCAAAGCAGACGGTTTCAGGCAAAAAGAGTTGATCTGCAGTGAACCCCCTCTCTCCCGCCTGAAGGAAGCCCACACCTGAGTCTTCCATCGTGGGCTCTATGACTTCTGTCCCAATCTGCAGTGTACCTGGTCCCAAGAGGTGGAAGGGACAAAGGGGCAGTGATTGAAGAGCCAACCGCATGTTAGTGTGTGGGTGGTGGGCAGAGCCCAGGATCCTGGGGTGTGAACACACACACAGGCTCGCAGTTTTCCTGCCTCCCTGATGTAGCTTAGGCAGGAAGGTCCTGACTGCTTTGAGATCCCATCAATTAACTGTGAGAAGGGGACTAAGGTGTAGAAATGGGTCAAAAGCATCCCTTACAAACACTTTGCCCATGTAGGAAACTGGGGAGTCAACATCCATCAACTTCCACAGTTCTTGATACAGGCTGTTTCTGACAAGCAAAATGAGCATCAGGGTACTCTGCTGCCTCCAAGTTCTGCCTCAGCAGGAGCTATGTTTTGTGTTTTGTGAAGGAGGCCAGATGATCAAATCACCCATCAGACACCTGAGTGGATGCCCCACCTCCCACCAATGCAGAATGCGATGGATAGAACATGGTGGCACTGGACACGTGATGAGGAGCAGGGCTCACAGCAGGACACCCCACGGCACAAAACGTTCCCTTCCTTTAGACGTGGGAAACTCTGCAGGGCTGTGCCTGATTGCCTGGCTAAGAAAGGGGTCTCTGGATGCGAGAACCATGCCTTTGAATGACAAGATCAAGCAGCTGGATCCTAACGCCAATGGACAGAAGCCAGGCCTGAGTAGACTGGAGACAACAGGAGCATCACAGACAGGCAGGGAGGGCCTGGCTGCAGGAGGGCCCAGTAAGTGGCCATCAAAGAAGACTAGTGATTCCTACTCTGGGCGTATTCTCCTACCTGAGCATGGCCACTTAATTCACCTGAAAACACCAATGGGGCTTTGGAGAAGTCAAAAGATTTTATTCTAGAACTGTATGGAGCCTTCTGTCTGGCTGCATCCACTGAGCTTCTGTTCTTCCTGGTAATAGCAGGGGTCTCACCCCAGGAAGATTGGAACCACAGTCTCCTATGCATGACACCATGACTCCACATGTCACTTAAGTTATGACAAACACAGCGGCTTTGAAAACACAACTGTAAGCCATCCACCCTGGCTGAAGACTGTCCCTACTGGATGGCATCCCTGGGCTAAACCTCTGTGGCTTGGCCTTGTTGAGTCTAGAACCTCACATGACCAGGCCTTTCTTTCTTTTATCTAGACTTCATGGTCACTTCTGTTACCCTCACCCAGCTGAGGGAGGATTCTAAAATGTTCCAACATCCCTGTCCACTCCAGAGCTTGACCTTTATATAGTGCAATGTTCCCTGAAATGGTAGCTGAGGTTCCTACATGTGGGTGCACTCAATGATGTGGGGGCTACAGTTTCTCAGTTGATCAGAAAGGCCAAGACCAAGGGAGCTGAGGCACAGTGTGGTAGCCTTGATGATCCACAAGGATCCTGTCACATTTACTAAAGTAGCCTTCAATACCAGCCACCTTGGTCTCTGCCTGGGACGCTACCACTGAGCCTTCCCTGCCCTTTGTCTGACCTGCAAGGCCCTTCCCAGGCTCCATACTGTCTAGACCTTCCTGGTTCAGACTCAGGATCTGGCTGACAAAACCCTCAGGAGGCCAAGGCCACCACAGGCCTTTCTCTTTTCCGCAAACATGCTCCCTGTCTCGTGTAACTGAGAAAACAACCTGCTGACCTCAACCCCACAGACCTGCCTGGAGCTCTGCTGTGGGCTTTCATGGTGTGCCCATGTCAGTCCCACACAGTGGGCACCATCTCTGTCACCTCCTGAGAAGGGCAAGGACTACGCTATGTGAGGTGGGCACACTGACTACTTGGAAACCAACTTTCCCACTGGATCTCTGTGATGAGGTCGCCGGGACCCTAATGTCACCCAAGGACAGGCATGGAGGTTCCTTTGTCCAGGCTCATGCCTCTTTTTGAAGGTTTCATATCCAGGGTGTTTCTAACACCTCCGGTGGAAGGGGCCTGTACAGGACTGGGAAGTCCCAGGTTCTGGTGTGGCCTATGACTTCTTTCAGTTTTAAGTCAATGTTTTACTTTGAAATGGTTTTAGATGGTTCTAGAAGATGCCACCCCTCCAGGACCTGAAACCACGGTGTCCTGTTAACTGTACTCTATTTGAGTTTCACCCACTTTCACTTGAGATCTTCTCTGTCTCGGCACCCGCCTAGGTCATCACACTATACCCGTGGTCACACCTTGACTTCTCCTAGCTGTGACCAGCATTCCTTGTTACAGATCCTGACTTCCTAGAACACTGGCAGGGGAGGGTGCTACAGAATGTCCCTCACCTGGGACAGAGAAAAAGAGGGGTTATAGATTTAGGGGGAAAGCACAGAGGTGGCATGTCATCCTTGTCACATCTCCCCCAGCGCACATGCTGTCGCAGAACCTGGAGCTGGAGCTAAGGGCTGGGCCTGGAAGTGATGCAGTTTGAGATCTTAGTCTGCACTCGGCTAAGTGGAGGGGTCCTGTCTACCTCCACAGATTCTGTGCAGAACTCGTCCCCCATCTTATTTAAGTATAGATTTGTGGACATTGCATCATCTATGAGTCCAATCACTCATCATCTATTTTCTTGCTCCAACTATGGTTGCTATGGCTGCAGTTGATTCTGACCTTAGAGATGCTGCAGCTGACTCTAGCCTGGATGCCATTACAGCTGGCTCTGGCCCTGAAGATGTTATAGTTGGCTATGGCCAAGATGCTGCCATTGTCTCTGGTTGAACTTTCCCAAAGTCACATCGGAGCAAGACTAGTTCACAACATGTGCCAGGACCCTTTGACGACCATGGCCAAGGCATGTGCAGTTTCTACTTGGAGTCTCCTTGAGGCATCTACCATACATCCTGAGATTGAGAGACCAAAGCTTAGAGACCTGTTTTAGAGCTGAAGGAGGGAGCCGTTAGCAGAATGAGAAACGCCTCCTGGGCATAGTGAATGCTGGGGTTTGGGCCTGAGGCTCTGCCCCTAAGTTCTTCTGCTTCCCTTCCTTTGCCTGCCACTAGGGCTGTGGAAGTGCTTCCCGTCAGTTCCCAGAAAAGTGCCATCAGCAGCATGTGTTCCCTTGCCAACCTACACCTCCTGTCCTTACAGCCTGTCCCTTATCAAGCAAGAGTCAGGATGAAACCTTATACCACCCCAACCAAGGTCTGAAATTCCCACTAATGCGCTGATAACTTTCACCAGTCCTTCACCCGCTGCAGGTCTGGGGCAGTGAGGCCCTAGGCACTGAGACACAGCAGGAGGGGATGATGTCTGGGTTGAGTGGACGGTGGAAAGAGGGCAGATCAGGAGAGAGCTGGCACAGAAAGGCGTGTCTACCTGGGGCCCTCACCCAGCATCAGACAGTGTGGTGTTTCTACTGTGTCCCAAATACTGCAGAGCACCCATGGAGAAAGGAATTCTCCAGAGCCTGGGCAGATGCCACACCTGTGGCTGTGTCCTGTGGACAGGGATAAGCTGCGTGCCCAGAGGCTAGGAACAGGATGCTCCCCCCATGAAGATCTCAGGGTCTGTAACTCATTTATCTCCTCAAGGAATGTTCTGGAAAGACACTGGAGAGCCCAAGGTCACAGCCTAACATGGAAATCAATCTGAGGACAGAGTTGTGGGTTCCTGTTTCACTCCACTAAGAGGAGCAGCAATGACCAATGTCTAGCATGTGCCCTTGTCTTTGGTCACAGTCTGACCAGGAATCCAGATGTATAACAGACCTGCCAAAGGCAGGGCCATGCAGATGGGAGGAAAACTGTCCAGCGCCATTGAGCAAAGGGAAAAAAGACACTCTCCAGAGCCGTCAGGCTCCCTCCAGGTCCAGGGAGCACCCCTCACTCTGAGACTCCCACAGACATATGATACGTGTGTATCAAGGCCCCAGAAGCCACTCTACTGCTCTAGGGATGTGCCATCTGGGGCTGTACATCTTCACTGGAGACTCAACCCCTGCTAGAGACTGGGATGTGTGGAGAGCCCATGAAGGAGCAAGGAAGACATGATAGTGCCAAGGGCTCTTCTCAGTGGGGCCAGGGGTGAGAATAAAGATGAAGGAGAACGGGCTGTTTACTGGCTGCTAGTGACAGGAGTTAGCTGTCAGCTGCTCCTGTCCCCGTGGAATGGAGCTTGCCATGGGTACCATTTTATGACTGTGAGAGACAGGGAACTTAATATATTGCCCAGGTACTCTTGAGAAAATCATTGCGATGTTTTCTAAGTCCCCAGATGTCATTTGCCAGTGCCTTTATCAGCTGGGTTGTGTAACAAAACTCACAGTTCAGGGTCTACATCCATTTTAGTCTCTCATTTCTCATGATCAAAGCCCAGGAGTGGGTTTTGGGGTTGTTATTGTTTGTTTTATTTTGGTGGTATTTCATCCTGGCTTGTTGACCATCTCTCCACTGATGCCCAGGGCCTCCTTCTTACAAGGTCACTAGTCCCAGCAGATGAGATCCCACCTTGAGAGCTCACCCTACCTCTACTGCTGCTTTCACTGTGTTTCTTCAAACACTGCTACATGGAGTCTTGGCCATCAATATGTGAACTTGGGGTCTACATAACTCAATTCTTAGAGTGGAGGAAAATACAAGGGTGTCCACTCTCCCCATGGAAGTCACATATATGGGTCTACAGAACATGGATCATGGCTGGTTCTGCATCCTGGAAAGAGCCTGGGGTTAGAGTCCCCTGGGTTGAGTCCTGGGACAGCTGCCAGGGGTCTGAGGCTGGGGACATCACCACCTCTCACTTCTCAGCTCCTGCTCCTGAAGGCTGATGCTACCGGATGCACCCCACCACATAGAGTTGATGGGGAAACGTGTATAATGGCTCTAGTGGGGCCCTAAGCGTGCAGCAAGATGTTCATTGACATGCCCTCTCCAGCTTCACTTTCAGTGACAAATCAACCCTGCTCTCCTTCCAGGAACATGGACACACTGACGAAATAGAGCCAGACACACACAACACAGGAAGAACACAGACATGAGACACAGGGCTCTGGAAGCCATGCGGAGACATGGGACGAGCACCCCCCGCTGCGCACTGCACGCCTTACCTCGGAAGTAGGGGATGTAATGATGTCTGAACACGGATGTAGGGCTTGGGTGTTGGGACAGGGACAGACAGCTACTGGTACCAACACTCACAGTACCAGCTGCGGGCAACAGAGAGCAGTCAGTAACCCTGGGCTCCTCCACCCCAGAGCCACCAACTTGTCCTAGTCCCCACTTGGCCAGGGACATTGTCCCTCTGCTCTCCTGGAGCACCTGAAGAGGGTCACCCAGCAGGCTGTGGGCCATTCTCCTCCAGGTGGGGTCAGGAGATGCTGCCTCTGGGACACAGGGTAGCAGCCAGGGCTTGGGACACAGCCTCTGGTCCTGCCTGTGGCTCACTTTGGGGTGTCCTTGATATCAAGGAAAATGGGAGGGCAGCTTCCAGAGGTCAGGGAGTGATCTGTCACCAGCATCCTCATGGCACTTGCCAGCTCAGATAGAAAGCTTGGCCCTGTAGGCTTTACCCCTGACCAAGCACTTAGCAGTTAGGCAGGCCCTCTTGGGGATGCGAAGTCAGAGGTCAAGTCACAAGGAGCCTTAGGGGAAGGGCTCAAGAAAGGCACTTCTATCCACACACCTACTATCTGTTCATTTTCTCATTCACTCACATACCTCCATTCATTTACTCAATCATCCACTCATTCATTCATTCACTCACTCAGTCGCTCAATTCTCTCACTTATACATACACTAACCATCATTAACTCACTCATTCACCTACTGACTAACCCGTTAACTCACTCACTCATTCCCTCACTCAGTTGCTCATCCACAACCCACTCATTCATTCATTCACTCACTCACTCATTGACTCATTCTCATTCACACACTTATCCACCAGCCCAGCCACTCAGACACTCACTCACTCACTCTCCCATACACACTCACTCACCCTCACTCCTCACACTTGCTAAGCAGGAAGGGCCAGGTGTATTGCAAGGAACCGATGACAATGATTGCAAACAAATAAGTTGATTTTTCCACCGAGTTTTCAAAACTAAGAGCTATGGCCCATAGGTGTGAAAATGGGTCATGCGCGGCTGGAAAGGGAAGAAGCAGGCTGGAAAAATCCCTCCAAAAGGCATCGCTTTTGTGCATGGCCCCTGTGGCTTCCACATGCCAGCTCAAAGCTGAGGAAGACGATTGGAATTGAGGGGTGGGGTGGGTGGGTGGGGATGAGGGAATAGGATCAGAGGCCCTGTGCAGGGCTCTGTCCCAGCTTGGAAGGTCATAGCAGTCTATTGCCAGCCTCTTTATTAGGATGGCTGTCTGCAGGGTTAGGGAGTGATAGGTACAGCATTAGACACCCTGCCTGGCTGGTGGTGTAGCCACTGACTTTGACTCCTCAGATCAAGTCCTTCCAAACTCCTATGGGCTCACAACAGGCTGTGACTCGGTGTCCTGCCTCATGTGCTATTCCACATTCTGACTGTTCTGTTACTACCCCCAGAACCAAACTCTGGTTGCTCCGTGTGGGCCTCAGGGCAGGATGTTTCTCGGGATGTGCACTGTGGATTTAGACAGCTTCTCCAGCCCCAGGGTGACCAGCTGCCTCATGGCTACCTGCTCCTAGGCATAGGGCAATCCTTTTCCTTATGGCTAAGTGACTCTCCATTAACCACGCACTGGCTCCTGCCACCCCCAACTCAGCCACTTTTCTCAGTGAATAAAGCAGCTACTTTCTATCTGCAAACTCATTGAGAAGTACAGCCTCGTCAGGGGTCAAGGGAAGCAGGGTGGGGATAAATACCTGGGCGACTGTAGTGCTGGGGTGACCGTGATGTTGGGGTGTAGTGCCCGAGGCTGACGGAGCCAGCAGAGCTGGGGCTGGAGGTCCGGCACTGCTTGTAGGACCGATCATCCTGATCCCCCTGGGTGGGAAGACAGCGTGGGAGCACCTGGGTCAGAAGCACTGCTTGCCTTTCATCTGCCCCACTGTATTTGCCCTCTAGATCCCAAGGGCAGAAACAACGCAGCCCGAAAACAGGGTCTCAGAGCACAGACAGAGCACATCCGGACAGCGAGGTAGGTCTGAGCCATAACAAGCCCCCTTGGCCTGATCATGGGACCATTAGACATCCACCCTTCTTGTCCATCTGACCCTCTGGAATGGGGTGAAAGGACCCTACCTGCATTCTCCCTGTCCCATTCCCTCCCTCTTAACCATCCCCAGACTTTTGGAACTGGTTGAGAACACACTGAAATGCTCCCTGTGTGTGAGGGAGGACCTAGATGTTCTGGGGCACCTTCTGAGGTGGGAGGGTACCCTCTGGGGCTCAGAAGCCAGACAACAAGGCCCACAAGCGCTGATGACACAACCCCTATCTCAGCAGGAAGAGGAGCAGGCGACAGCGGCGTGAGATGGCATGGCACCATGGTTCGAGGATCAGACTGCCCATCCCTCAGCAATGAAGTCTGGTGGCCTGGGTCATGCCAGCCCTCCTAGCCTCATCTCAACCCCAGATACCCCACAGCACCATGGTCCCCACAATGGCCCAGGTATGGTTTCTAAGAAAACAGGCTGAGGAGGTCATAGAAGGACAGGCAGGGGCTCTTGCCGTAGATCCTGCTTCTAAAGCTACAAGAAGTAAAAAGTATTCCTCAGTCTGAGATGACAAGGAAATCCTCACTCTTGAGATCAGCTCTCTGGGCTGGAATGGGACACACCCCAGGGATAGGGAAGGTAGGAAAAAATAGCCCAGTTATTTGACGTCTAGGCTCCAGTTTCCCCATTGGAAGCTATCTCTGGGAGATGCTCTGGGCTAAAGGAATTAGGTATAAAATGATGGTAGCCGTGTCCGGCACAGAGAGAGGACTCAAAGTGTGCTGTGCCACTATGCCCTCCCCATGGACTCTGTCACATGGCTGAGGGTCTGAGAGGCCACAATCTGCCTCACTGCTTCCAAGGCAAGAAGAAGCCCTGCAGTGCTATTGAGCCTATTTGACAGCACAGCTCTCAGAGAGTGCTCAGCGACAAGGTCCTGGAACTTCCTGTATATCTAGTTGTGGGGGATAGAAGTGGACCTCAGCTCACCCAAGGAAGTCATGACCCAGGCCAGGAGCTGCCAGGCGACACCACATCCCCTGTGTTGGTAAAGACCTGTCTGCACACACAAGGGGGAGCATGCAGATGAGATGCGATTATAAAAACAACCAGCAGGGGGCCCCGGTGAGGCGTGGCTAGGGCCCTGTGGCCCTCAGGGTGCCATGCTGGTCATCTCTATAACCCTGCAGTTGGTAGCACCATGAGCACACGGGACACAGGCATAGGAGGTGGTTACCTCAGTCGGCGTTGGTGAAAGCAACTGAGGCGACTGTGGACACAACAGAGCCGTCTGTTAGTGCGCTGTGCCAGGGGTTGCTTTGGGGTAAGAGGGCTGTTTGGTAACCACAGGCAACACAGGCACCCACATTCAGTGACCTGAGACTCTAGCTAAGAAAGAGCCCCACCACAAGAGATGGCTTGGTGCTGCTTGGCCCAGCGCCTTCCTCTACTCAGCCCACCTGATCCCATTCTTATTCTCACAGAGACCACGAGTTCAGAAACAAAGCAGTTGGTGGTTGAGGGACCACTCTGGTAATACCCACTGGGCTCGACTCTTATTTTCTCTGGAGAGGACAGATGGGTGGGGGACAGCAGAAAGAGGGTGACTAGGGCCATGGGCTGGGAGAGAGCAAGGAGACATAGGCTCAGAGAGGATGCTCCAGTCCTTATGTTTCTAGCCAATGGCTCCTCTCCGCTAGAAGGATGGCTCTTCCACCTCATTCAGGACACTCGGAGAGCAGGGGCCAGAGCCAGCTTACCTGGGCCCCTATGAGTCCTAGCTGAGCCTCACTTGGTCATGGTTTTCTTAGGTACAATTGGGAAAAATAATTCCCAGGGGCTGGGCCAGATACAGTGACAGAAATGAAAACTCTGCTCTTGAGAATGGTCCACAGGGATGAGGCAATGAGGCCATAATGAGCCACTGTGTATTCTGTATATAATCTACCCTACAAGAGCTTATGGTTTTCTATGTTATGTTGCCCACCACACACCATCCCGGGCCTTGGGAGGAAGTGGCATTTTAGTGGGAACACCCCTTCCTTCCCCAGGACAGCCTGGTACCGACATCTGCTAAAGCAGGTCTCACAGGCAGGATAGGCAGAAGGTACGAGCTTGTCGCCAAGCAGATACTGGAGAGGGTAACTCCTGAATCACATAAAGACTCTCCCAGGCTGTCCCACTGCCCTCTGAGGGACAGACCCTTAAGTCAGGACTACCTGTGGGTCACATGGATCTTGCTATGTAGTCTCAGATGCTGAAAGAAACCTCAGAGGTCTCCAGACCGTGTCCACAACTCTATGCCACACACAAGCGGCAACACTGTGTGACCCAGGGATATAGGACAAGGTTGTCAACAGTCTGTGGTCCTGTATATCACCACTGCCCACTAAATCCCTCCCACCAGGGCTTCCTGAAGCCAGTGCAGGATGTCAATGCTCCACTTAGGGAGAGCCCTGGTGGCATTCTGAAGCTGACCACAGTGGGACTTGAAGCCAGCTCTGAGGCCTGACTTCCATGTCCCTGAGGATCAGCCAAGGAAACAGTCAGTGCATGGTCTGTAGGGGAAAGCTTTGAATCTCGTGGTCTGTAGGGGGGAAAGCTTTGGATCTCATGGTCTGTAGGGGGAAAGCTTTGGATCTCATGGTCTGGGGGGGGGGAGCTTTGGATCTCATGGTCTGTAGGCGGGGGAAGCTTTGGATCTCATGGTCTGTAGGGGGGAAGCTTTGGATCTCATGGTCTGTAGGGGGGAAAGCTTTGGATCTCATGGTCTGTAGGGGGAAAGCTTTGGATCTCATGGTCTGTGTGAGGGGGGAAGCTTTGGATCTCATGGTCTGTAGGGGGAATTCTGGATCTCAGAGGGACACAGACAAGTTGCTTGGTCTCTGAGCCTCTTCAGTTCCCTGCTGCTCAAAGGCAGGATGTGGGATGGTGACATCCACACCCAGCTCAGGCACACGGTGGGCGGCACAGTAGCCATAAGGCCCGTGAACCCCCTCCTTAGACATGCACACCAGGATGGCCACCTGCCAGTCCCTTTGTTCTTCTCCATCTCTGAGTGGCCCTCAGAGCCTGCAGGCTTGTCTGGAAGCTATGACCTATGCAGGGCCAAGCTGGGCAACTCAACACTATGAGATATGTACAATACCCCAGGTCTTGGCTTTTACTCCCTGCGAGGCTTTGCTGAAGCCACAGCAAGGAGTCAAAGGAGCACATATTAGGAATAACAATTTTTCTGCCCCAGGTGGGCATCTTTTCTTTTTCTTTCTTTTTTTTTTGTTTGGTTTTTTGAGACAGGGTTTCTCTGTGGCTTTGGAGCCTGTCCTGTAGACCAGGCTGGTCTCGAACTCACAGAGATCCGCCTGCCTCTGCCTCCCGAGTGGGTGGGCATCTTTTCTGAGCTCCACACACAGCCAAAAACACACTAAGACCTCATGACAGAAATAAATGAGACTCAGTAAGAGCTGCAGCACTCAATGGAAACAGGCAGCCTAAATAAGACATCACCAATCGATACTGTCTACTTTCAGACATCAACAATGGATGCTGCCTACTTTCAGGCATCTCCAATAGATGCTGCCTACTTTCAGATATCACTAATAGTTGCTGCCTACTTTCAGACATCACCAATAGATGCTGTCTACTTTCACTAATGCCGGGAATCATGACCCATATTGTTCAACCAGCCTAGAGATGAACTCAAGGAACCCACAGAAGAAGAGCTAGCCTGGGAATGTGGGCTCAAGCCCATATGGTCCAGAGAGGGAAAATGACAAAGAACATGTGTCATGAAAGCACTTAGTAGCCAGAAAATGCAGAAATTTTCAGAGTGTGCTTCCCTTACTCCAACTCTGCTCACCTCCAATCCACTCTCAGCCTCACTTCCCTGAGGGGGGCGTGGTTAGTTAGGAGTGCCTTAAATAAGATGGGCGTGTTATCTGGGAACAAAGAAGCTGAGAGCAGTGGCCATGACTAAACTCTGTCCACAAGAGCCCAGCATCGGGGGAAGCATGCAACACATGGTGACGATCCATACCTCGCCATAGCTCTGCCTGTCCCCAATGGCCGAGTGGCTAATGTAGGGTGAATAGGAGATCATGTCGGGCCGGTCAATGTTATAGATTGCTTTGTTTTTGGGAAGAGCAGCCAAGTCCCTGTAGTCCAGGATCTCATCGCCAAGCTTCGCCTGATGGGAGAGAGAGCAGAGGAGCGGACACTCATGTCACAGGCCAGGACAGAGCAACTTCACAGCCAGCAGTGATGACGGTCCAGCAACATCTGAGCATACCCAGCTCCCAGGAAAGGTAGGACAGGGATGCAAGGCCCAGGACCTAATCACAGGAATAGCCTCGGGATCAGACACTGAGGTTGTTCATTATGCCCATAATGTATTGATGAACCCATAATGTGCCTGACAAGGAGACTCAGGCTATGACCGAAAACCACCCATGGTACAGGTATACAGCACAAACATATATCACAGATGTACATGCACACAATCCACTGCTCACATCAATGCACACACAGGTATGCCTGCACACATCAGGACACACAGAGAATGTGCCTCTCCGAGGTGATGAGGGCATGCACAACAACTAAAACTGCACCCACTCCCATGTGATAACACACACCTGCCGGTTCACAACACATCCACATACTGGCATGCCTACTTGCACACCAGGACTGACTCCCACAAAGTTTCACGTGTGTGACACATACACGTGGCCACCTCTGCACTCATTCTCATTCTCTCTTCCCTCTTCTTAGCAGTGTTGAGCAGGTACAGAAACGGCAGCAAGATGTCTGCTCAGCATTTGACAGGGTGCTGGGACACGGCCCACATGTGTTCACTGACTGTGAGATGTTGTGAGCCGCCATGCTGGCTCAGATGAGATTCATGTGGCTGCTGTTGTGCCTGCTTATTCCTCCCTGCCATCTTGGACAGTGAGTGTCCCACTGTGCCCATGCTCTCTGTATGGTCCCACATATCTGCTCTGGTCCTAGGAGCACCTCCACTCTCTCCAGTCCCCAGCCTGGCTCTGGGCTAGTCCCTCCTTGCTCAGGTTCCATTTCTGCATCAGTCTTTGCCAGGTCTCCTCTGCTGGGATTCTGAGACAAAGCCTCAACAGCCACAGCGGACACTGAGCTGCATCAGTGACAGAAAGTCACAGCTCCCTGTGGTGGGGACACTCACAGTGCTCCCACTTACAAGAGTCCAACACTCAGAGAAGCTGGATAATTTTCCCAGAGTCACTCACCTAAGAAGGCATGGCAGCTGAATGATTCTAGAACACTTCCCCCATTGGTACTCCCTGTTGGAACAACTCTCTCAAACTACAGCTGCATCAAGTGGCTCTCCTGATACCCCCAGGCATCTTCTACCTCAGGCCACCCACATCTTTGTCTTTCCAGAACCTATCAGGCTCTCCAGAGCCCAGCAGCCCTCACCCATCTCTAGGAAGCCTTTCTGACTACTAGACTCAGGGCTCCCTGGGGACATTTGGCAGAGAGAGTCTTGCACTTAGCCTTGCACTATGACTGAAGGCCTAATGCTTCACATCTCTGACCATTCTTCTGGAGCCCAGGGCAGGTCTCGAAATACCTGAGGTCAAATGTTAAGCCAGGGCTTATGATCACCATGGACCATCCCATGGGGATGTTCTAGCTGTTTGGACGAATGGAGCTCAGGGGATCTTTCCCTGACCATCAGTTGATCTTGGTCTCCTCTGCCCCCATTCTATACATCCTGCCTCTTGGTCCTGTAGTTTCCATCCTTCATCTGAGAGCTGTGCACATGCTATTCCCACTCATGGAGGTCTCACTTCCATCCAGGTCAGAGGGCTGACCTTCTGTGGACTGCATGTCCTCTCCTACATCCCCAGGTCAGGACTAGAGTTGTCTGGGACTCCACCGGCTTGGTCACATTTTGTCTAAAGCTGAGCAATCAGGCATCTGCACAGAGTGGGTGGTGGGGTTGAATTCACCCCAGCTTACAAATGAGCTTTCAGAGGCCCACAGGGGAAACACCTTGCCTCCGATGCACAGCCAGGCACTGGCTGAGACTCAACACAAATGTCCTCCCAGGGTTCTAGAACCCTCTCCCTCCACACTGTGGTCACAGTGACCCTGCACGGCATATTTGTCTCCTGCTCACCATGAGGCCTTTGATTCTCACCCACCACGTGGCCCCTTGGCCCACCAAGGTCTGTCTGGTGCTATTTTACAATACCTTTCTCTTGGGGAGTTGGGTAGGAGCCTTCTGTGCATGTGCGTGGACCTGCATAGCAGCTTATAGGCCCACATACCCTTCCTTCACATGGCCTCGGCTGACTACCTAGAGACCAGCCACTGCCCGCCTGCAGGATGATGACCACAGCTATGCTCCATGCTTCCCTCTCATCACCAGTCAGTTGAGGACAAATTCCTAGCAGCCTTCCTAGGCCACACAGATGTGTCCAGGCCTCAGGGTTCGAGTCATTCTCCAGCTCTCTGCCCATTTTCCCCCAAGGTAGTGCTGGGTGTCCAGCCTCACCCTTGGAGCCCACAGAGACCATCTTCAGCAGATTGCAGTCTCCACAGAACTGGCCCAGTGGTGACCCCACCACCACCCCACGGCACTCTCCATGGCCCTCACTTACGTAGATCACACGGCTTGGGGACCCCGACGTGCTTGATGCAGGCACGGAGACAATGCTCTCTGAGGAAGTCCTGGTTTCCTAGAACAGAGTTGTACAGGTTGACCTGGAGCCATGCTGTTGGGCACCTTCTGGAGGCATCTCCAGGATATGGGCAGGAATGCCAGTGAACTCGGCAGGTGGAATTTTCCCCCTTTTGTAGGTTGAGGGAAGTCTTGGAACAAATGCACAGGCTTGGAAGAACAACTGAAGACTACAATAAACACAGCAGGCCATTAGTGAAGATAAGGTGTCTACAACCCGCCACTCACGAAAAGCTCAGAATGCCCTAAGGGATGCTGGGGTGAGGTTATCATGTCTCTGAGGATGAAGGTAGGTGGGCATGTCTAACAACCATGTGATGCACCATCTCCATGGTGTATGGAACCTCTGCTATTTTCCAATGCTTAGTTCCTCTCCTTGGACAAATGTCAGTCCTCCAGCCACACCCAGCAGTCACACCCTCCCCTCTGCTGACCGAGCCCTCAGGCCATCTCAGCTACTCCTTCCTCCCTTACCTAGGCTCAGCTCTGCCAGTACCAGGTGATGCGTGATGTCACTGCATAACCAGCTTCCTCCCAGTCTCTGCCATTGACAGTGCCCAACCCTCCTTACATGCCCTCCTCCCCTCCCCCCTGTATCACTAGCTCTAGCTCCTCCTTCCCCTCCCTCATACAGATCCCCTGAATGCCCCACACCTGGCTTTCATCCTTCCAGGCAAGGCCTGTGCCCCTGGCCACTCTAGACCCCTTCTCCTGGTCTAGTTCCTGGCATGCCCGTTCTCATGCCTCTTGCTCGCCTCATCTAAGAAGAACATATTTCCAAGAGGTGTCCCTGCCTTTCAGAAGATGAGAGCTCTGACCCCTCTGCCCTGGGTCTCATGTCCTCCCCTGCATATCTTCAGTGACCCACACCACCACCGCCCCTCCCTCACTTTTCCTCAGGAGGCTCTTTTTTTTTTGCCTCCGGAGTCTGCCATGCTCCTCTCCTGAGGCGGTTGACATCTGTTAAGGCCCTCATTGGTTTTCTTAAATTTCCCATGTTGAGGCCCTTTCCTGGGACCTCAGAGTGTGACCGTGTGGAGATGGGGGTCCTCGTAGAGGTCACAAAGGTAAAATGGGTCACTGGGTGGATCTAAGCCAATCTGCTTGGAGTCATCTTAAAAAGAGTTCAGAACATGAACGCACACACAAGCATGTAAGAAAACAAGATGCTGCCACCAACCCCAGTCAGAGAGGCCTCAGGAGGAGCCAGCCGGCCGGCCATCACCTGCAGCCTTGATCCCTGCCACAGGGAGGCAGGGAATGTGTTGAAACCTCCAGGCCAGAGGAACCAAGCCTGACCTGGAGGAGGCCTCCCCTCCTGAGCTCCTCCTACACTTAGCATGACACCAGCAGGGACAGGCAGACACCAGGACCAGACGGGCCACACAAGGCAGCAGGGGTCACAAACCTGTGAGGCACAGGGCAGGGTGCCCGGGCAGGGCTGGCTGCAAACAGAGCTGTGCATCTAGAAGGGAGAGAGGAGGGATGGCGTGAAGCTTGCTCTTCGGATCCTGCCATCCCCTCTGCAGCTCCTGCGCTCTGGACCCCTCAGCACTGAGCTCTGCCTCCCCTCAGGCCTTTGATTTCTCAGCACCTCAGCTCGGGGAATACACTGACAGGTACCCCTCCCCCACAGCTTTCGAGGCTGACGGGAATGGGATCGCCTCATGGCACTGACTGTCCAGTCCTTAGTCACCACGTACCTCAGAACTGCTCCATGCAGTGGCCCCCTCATGCCTGTAATTGGTGCCTGTAAGACGGGGCCTGCTCTTCTAGTGGGGAGAGGCCGAGTGGGTACTGTGCTCCACTGACCCTGGATGATGCCTGCCTGACCCCTTCTCTGGAAAGTGGCAAGATGCCCAGAAAGGGGCCTGCTATTCCTGGCATGCACTGCAGACCAATGTGGCATTCAGAGCATTGTCCCTTGGTCATGTCAGGGGAATATCTGAGCCAGATCCACAGAGCTGGCAGAGATGACCGCTGCCAGCTCTCTTTGTGCCATGGGCTCCAGCCACTCTGAGCAGAGATGATGTGAGCCCTCCTTAGACTCAGTGCCTAGCTCTGTGGGGGAGGGCAGAGGCCAGAACCTGACTCACCATCAGCAGAGGAGATAGGGAGAAGAGCTGGGGTGACTGTCACTAGGGTGAGAAGATGGGTATTATCCCACCCTCCACCATTCCTAACCTGTTATGTTCCACAAAGACCCACAGTGAACTTCAGTGCCATGTTTCCCACCTGGCCTTGTGGCACTGCCTTGTTCCCACCCACAGAGGTAAGAATAGGACCTGGAACTGGTAGGAAGTCCATGAGCCTCATTTGCTGCCCTCTCCCCAGTTCCAGGTATAGAAAAAAACACATGGTGGGTGCCAGATGCTGTGCTAAGGATGTCTTGATACCTATGGGCATTGGGTGCTGTGCTGAGGATGCCATGATACTTGTGGGCATTGGATGCTATGCCAAGGATGCCATAATACCTGTGGGTTCTGGGTTCTGGGCACTGTGCTAAAGATGCCACAATGCCTGTGGATCTGGGCAGTCGTGACTACATCTCCCAATGTCCCCTGCACCTATTCCAGATGCTCAGGACCCTGTAAACAGTGGTTCTTGTCCACAACATCTTCCTTGCCTGAGTAGAGGAGGGACAGCGACACAGTTGGAGTGGCTTTCTAAACAGCAAGGAAGACCCGTATTTCTTCCTGCTGGCCTGGCCCTGCATGGATAGACCAATCAGGAGCCAGGGTCCTAAAGCAGAATGAGTTCCCTGAGTGTCCTAGAGATGTCCCAAGTGTCACTTGTTATGGTGACTATTAAGCCCAAGACAGGGAATCCATTCCTTGTCACTGGGTAGAAAGTAGGCTCTGCCTCCACTCAGTGGCAGATTTCAAGAGTCAATAACATAGGTGCTGCCTTCATGCTGTGTTTCTCAGGGACAGTTTTCATAAGCCAGTCAGGCCTGCCTGGTTTCCCCTACTCGAGGGCAGCTCACACGTGGAGCAACAGAGTGCAGGAGTCTGACCCCTTCATCCTCAGGTCAGACCAGACATCGGCCAGTCCTGGGAAGCCCAGACTGAATACCTGACAAGAAGTCAGCTTGTCTTAGGCTGCCCAGGCTCTGCCCCAAATGTTGACTTAAGGAGACAGCCTTCATGTTAGGCTACTCACTTCTGTACAGACCAGAGAGCCTGGGATGTAGGGCCTGCCTGCAAAGGCCCAGGAAAACAAGGCTGCCTTAATCCCTGGTCTGGCAGCATCCATCCCTCAGGGCCTTCCATCTGGCCAGAGATCACAGAAAATGAGGAAGGCTGTTGTCGCCTGCAGCTGGTATCGGGCAGGGCCACCCTACTTTACCTGGTCCTTGAAGCTGACTGTGGGAAGGGAGAAGAGCAGGGTACCAGCTCCCTTTCCTAGCTCAATCTCTGGTCAGGTCATTTCCCTGAGCACACGTATGCCTGAGAGTATATCTGGGGCCTCTGGGCAGGTCTGACTCCCTCTTCTGCTGAGTGGTTGGGCAGCACAGGGGACCCTGCAGGCAAGATGGTGTCAGGATCTATGTTCACATCTCCACAGACCGTGACTGAGGGCAAGGATGCCCTAAGTGGCAGATGCATAGTTTGCAGAGAGCATCAGCACTGATGGAAACAAAGCATACAGTGTGCATTACTCATTGGCCTCCTACCTGGAAAGCCACAGCAAAGACTTAATAGGATGTCAGCGCAATGGGGCAGAAGGATGCACAGTCACTGGGGGGTGGGGAGGTGGGGAGGTGCGGGGGTGGTTATGAGTTCCTCACAGCCAAAGGCAGGGCTGCTGAGAGGATCCTGAACAGCGCCCTGCTAGCCACTGCCTCCCTGTGTTCCTCCCTGTTCTGTGTATCCCCCTGCTTCTGTTACAGCCAATCTTCCTCTCCCTTCTCCCCCATCATTTCCTTCTCCTGGGTTTTTCTTCTTCCTCCTCCCACCCCTTCCTTCTTCCCCTCCTCTTTCTGCCCTGCACCTTAACCACCCTGGAAATCACTGCTGCTCTTCTCCCAGGGCCTGAGTTTGAGCTCTCGAGCACCCTCTGAATGCTGTGCTTCCTTCCCACCCAGCGTGGCTGTTGTCTCTCCATAATCCTGGTGCCTGGCACACAGTAGGGCATCTATGGTGCTCAGAGCCCATGCCTTCCTAGAGGCTGACCTTTGCTCTCAGCCTCTAGGAGGCCATGGTTACCTCATCTCAGCAGCAGCTGTGTTCAGGGAGGGCTGACCACACCTGATCATCTCAGGGTATGGGTGACCATGTCGGCAAGACCAACCTGTGCCCTAGGACAAGAGCCTCGGGTTGCAGGGGCTCAATGGATCTGATATGTGGGCTCGAAGAATCACCCTCCTCCCTTGCTGGAGCCCCGGTGAAATCTCGAGCATGGAGCTTGCCTGGTTGGCGTGCTCTATGTGCCCTGTCCTGCATCTGTGCAGGAGGGTGACATGCCTGTCCCCACAAGGAGAAGACAGATGTTCTGCTTTGGGACTTGCTGTGTATTTGTATTCTGACCAATCTACACTCAAGAACTTGCTCTATGGCAGGCAGGCCAGCTATCAGTGAGGGTGTAGGACCTGTTAAGCCCAGGCACAGTTTGAGCCCACAAATGTTCTGATGGCCATAGGGACTATTAGGGCTCTCCTAAATTGTCATGACCATCTGTGTTCACTGACTAGACAAGAAAGTCAGCAGGGCTGGGCCATCTGGTGTCCCTGGAACCCCATTAGACCTACATGATGGCTCATTGACCTATATGATCCCCTACCTTGTGGCCCTCTGTCCCCTGAGCCTGGCTGTCCTGCGATGTCTTGGAGACCTGGCTGAGAAGCGTGAGTAGGCTGGCCTGCATCTCCCCCTCTAACCTGCATGTGGAGAACACACCAGGAAGCCACAAATCTCACCAACCTTGCTCTTGTCTTCAGTCCTGGCTGCTTGCCGACATGCCGGGTGCCAGATAGAGGAGCCTGTGGGTAGATTCCCAAAGGAAGAGGTCAAAGAGCAGTTCTGGGTGCAGTGCCCACGCATGATTACCTGCTCAATATCCTTCAGACAGGCTCCACACCTCCTCTCCATGACACTGAAAGCAGCTTGGCTCATGTGGGGTAATGGCATGAGGGAAAGCAGAGAACTTCCCAATGTGGTCCGATTACTTTTGTGGGCAGCAACACGGGTCCCAGGGAGCCTGGGCACACTGCCCAGCCCTAAGCTAGCCAGACGGGTATTCTTGGAGGTAGCATCAAGTACAGAGGCAGGGGTAGGGAAGAAGCTCTCATGGCTGGGATACCATGAAAGTCATAGCACCACATTTGCCAGAGCTCTCTCTGGTCACAGCACCAACAACCTGCCAGAGACCACCTTCATGGAGAGAGTAGCTATGAGGAGCCAAACAGAAGACCTCAGAGTGGCTGGGAATGGTGGGGGTCCTACACAAGGCCCTGGCCATAGTCTTCAGCTCCCCAGAGAGCACAAAGAAGTGCCACTAGCCTGGTCAGACCTTCACTGCAGTGTGGAAAACCCATGCCTGAGAGGGCAGCCTGGACTCGGTGCCCACAGAAAGCCCTGGCAGGTCCCACTGCATTGGCTCAATATCCCAGACTCATGAAGGGGATCTTTGTTTCCAGAGATAAGGACACCTTCATGTGAGCACGTGTCCCCAAGCCACTATGCCAGCGAGCCGTGCTTGGCATTGGCTGGCCCTCTAAGGGCTCCATTTACATCCACAGCGAGGCCTCTGCAGAGGGCCTCCCACAGAGCAGCCGTGGTGGCTGGCCTGACTCTCAGGATCTCCCTTGGGAACAACAGGCGACAGTAGGGATGAGACTGTCACATCTGACATCATCCCCAGCCAGGGAATGCCTCAGAAAAGGGAGGCCTGTCTCACACACAGATTGGAATGTCTCTCTGTGGTTACTCAGCATCAGTCTATAGACAGAACACAACAGATGCAGCTGCTACCAGCTCTGTCCCTGTCCCAGGACCCCAGGAGAAAGAGCAAGTTGCCAAAGAGATGAAATACAAACAAGGCCACAGATCGTGCCCACCCTATTGCTGGCCCCTGTACCCCCAGTCATTCCAGTGTCCCATGGTCACGTGATCTGAGATGAAGTTAATCCCCTCAAGCCTCCTGTGTCTGTCTCTCCTGCTAGCCCTGAGCAGCGGTTGAGGGGTGAGCTCTCTCCTCTTGCTGCATTCAGTCTGGTGAGGACCAGATCACCAGGCTGAGCCAATCCTCTGCCACCTTCCGTTTGAATGTAGGCTCCTGGTGGACTCTCTGCTTTCCTAGTCACCTATTCACCCTGCAGCTCCAGCCTCTCGTCGTGGCCAAGCCAAGCCCACACCTCCTCCAAGCAGCACTCCCAGCCTTCTCTGCTGATGTATCTGGGATGTCTTGGCCTCGCAGCCACTCCCTCTGACTAACAGCCCTGGAGGGTAGGCTGACCAAGCTCTTGCACCAGGCCCTGACCGAACATCTTAACCTAAATGATGAAACTATGGTGCCTCTTTGACTTTCCAAGAGACAGGACCGGAAGGGAACAGACGTAACCTCCCTCTCAGGCCTGAAAGACTGACGACCTCTTAAGCACCTGTGTGACCTGGAGCCACCTTCAGTTGGTTGCTCTGTCCCCCATACTGCCTCAGGGGGGACAGTGACCTGGCAATGCTGTCACCTCTCTGCCACTCCTGCCATTTGTGGCTTCATTGTGTCTATACCACCAATGCCCTCTGCTCGGCTGTTTTAGGGAATGAAACATTGGATGGGTCTAAAGTGAGAAATAGCCATGAAGGGGCTAAGCTCCACTGTTGTTTTCCATTTTGACACTTATCATTGTAATTTACTTTTATTTTATTGGTATGGGGGGGTTGTCATGGCACATGTGAAGTGTGTAAAGGTCAGAGGGCACATTCCAACAGCCAGTTCTCTCTGTCCACCTTTACTTGGGTTCCAGGGGTGGAAGTCAGGCCATCAGGTTCGTGCAGTCAGGGGCTCCAGCCATGAAGCTACCTCACTGTCCCTATCAATATGAGTTTTAATGGTGTGTGAATAGAGTTCTAGGGAACACATCGGAAGGCTCCTTTCTCCAAATTTCCCTTTGCCAGTGTTGTGAAGACGGCTACTTTCCACCCTGCAGGAAGGAAACCTGGTCTTGCTGCAGTGTAGAAGGGGCACCAAAAGGCTCAGGTAGGGCACAACTAAAGTCTTTGAGTCCTTGCGTGCGATGAGGCCTGAGGGGCAGCGGTGGGACCTCGTGGCCTACTCTTTGGCAGCCTGATCTCACTCACTCGGGTTCACTGACACCCTCGATGGCAGTGTGGCTGACTCGAGATCACAGTCAGTGTGTGATATGCCAGCTCCCAGCAGCACTGTGGGAGTTTTTCACCCCGAGCATAGCGTGCAATAGGCACATCTGAATGCTTACCTTGCAGGTACATCTCCTCGCCCTCTGAGAACATCTGGCCGCACCTGACGCATAGCGCACAGGAAGGGTGGTAGTGCTTCTCCCCGGCCTGGGCAAAGCACAAAGCAGGTAAGTGTTGCCACTGCGGTGGGTGCCCAGGGGGCCATAGCATGCAGGGTGGGTGTCTATTCTGTGCACACATCTGAGGAAGTGAGCACATCAAAGGCCCAGAAGCCACTGAGATCAAAGATCTGCACAAGCTAGGGCGTATCCACGGCCTGTTCAGAAGCTGGGAGACCTAGCTCCGCCGGCCTGATCCTTGATCTCTGGAGACCAGATGTGTAATCAACCACCCCTGGGTGTGACTGTGGACAGGTCAATATAAAAGGAGGGTCTGGTCCCTTCACCTCTGCATGGCCTAGGGGACAAGAAGTGGAAGCAAGGATTGGAGGGTGGGAAGGGGCAACTTCATTTCTCCAGTGATGGGAACAGGGAGCATAGATTGGGGTTTGGGGGTTTTAAGGGGGTTTTGTTTTGTTTATCTCTGTACTCCTCAATTCTCTCAATTGGCACTTTCTAGCTTAGTAATTCTTTAAAAGCCATTAAATTAGATTACAAATTTTAATCCTAAAACAAATAGATTACACTAATTGTAATTTCTTGCCTCTGGTTTACTTCTACATGGTGCCAAAAGGAGACCTGAAGTGCTGTTGCCACCATTCTCAGCAGTGAGCGCTGCTCCCAGGGTGTGGCAGGTGGGCCTGCCGCTAGATGTGAAAGATGAAGCCGTGTCTCACAGCAGCCTAAAACGGGAAGAGGCTCCACGCCCGCTTCTGAACTTGAATCTTAATTGGCACCTTCCTGAATAAGAAGTTGGGGGGGGGGGCGCTAAGAGCACCTTACCTCACTCGCTACCTCTGCCTGTTTTCCCTTGGAAAAACTAGGCCAAGGCCCCTGCTTATGGGAAAGGAGAATCAAGACTCTCTCCCGAGTGGGCCTTGCCAGCTGCTCTGCACTTCCTCCTGGCAATCAGCTCAGCTCCTTCCATCCACGCTCATGTCTCGGGCCAAAGGATCTTCAAGGCAGAGAAGAGAGACCCCCAACCATGGTGGCTGACCCCAGTCAAGGCCCCTGCTCATGTTAACCCTGCCACCCGGGTTCCTCTGGACCTCCCAGACTCACCAAATGGTCTTTTTGCTCCCAAAGCCACCTCCTTCATAGGAGTCTTCCTGATACCCCCTAATCTTATCCCCTCTGACCCTCACAGCTTGGCGAATATCCAGGCTTTTTCTTCCCAGAACACACTGGGATTTGCTGGCAGGGGCTGGTGCCTGGGCCCTTCCAGGACTGAACTGCCTCATGGGCAGTAGCCATACCCAGGGCCAGCCTGAATGACAGGGTAAGGGTCCAGGTCATTTTGGTGATTACAATAGAGAACAGTGAGTGGGCAGGGGAACGCTGTGTTTTGAGTTCTGAGCAAAGGTTGAAAACCACTCTGTAATTTTAGAAAAGTCAGCTGATAGCCAAAGTTGATGTTCCCTAGTTCATGACCTTCCTTCCTTCCCCCTGCTCCCCACAAGTCCTCCCTGTGACAGCCCCAGGGTAAGCAAGCCCTATGTCCACTTGTGAATTTAAAGGGACATAGAACACTGATGGAAACAGTTTCTGAGACACTAGGTTCAGGGCTGGAGAGATGGTTCAGTGGTTAAGAGAGTTTGCTGATCTTCCAGAGGACCTGAGTTCGGTTCCCAGCACCCATGCTGGACAGCTCACAATTACCTGTAACTCCAGCTCCAGATTATCCTATGTCCTCTTCAGGCATGCCACACACGTGACATACATGGAGATATAAACACATTGGGGAGATAGAGGGAAACAGAGAGACAAAGCAACAGAGAGACAGACAGGATTTCCCTCTGTAACAGTTGCTGCCTTCCCTGTGACTTGCCACACTGCACACACACACACACACACACACACACACACACATTACTCAGTTCCACACATACTAGGGGTTCAGTTCTTTTATATAATACACTGTGGGTGCATTTCAGCCTTCATTGTCATAAGAGCCATGAGGGCAGAGAGGGACTTGAGCAGGGCCATTTGGTGGGCAGACACAGCAGAGCTGGGATAGAAGTCCAGAAGGCCCCAAGTGCACACATTTCAGACTGGGCCTCCCAATCCTACCTCAAAGTCCTTGACTCCAGGGTGCAGATCACATATTCACATGTCCCCTCAACCCTCATGCCCTGAACAAAGACAGAGAGGAAGCAGATAGTCTGAACAGTAGAGAAGAACAGCCAACACAGAGGAGTCGGACCCAGGTTTATCGGGTCCGTTTGAGAGGGTGGTGACTGTCCTGGGGTGACTGGAAAAAGTCCACAGAGACTGGGTGTGTTTGTGGTCCTAGCTTGTATAATGGAAGTGTGTCCAGGTGCACATGGCCATTCCTCTCTGCATGTAAGTGTGCATATGGACACTCAAGTCTAAGAGTTTCATAAACAGGCAGAGGACCTAACTACAAGATCCAAAACAGCACAACTGTCCAGAGAAAAGCTCGCACAGAGCCCTTATTAGCCTGGATGAAGACTTAGATTGGACAACCAAACCATAAACAAAAGAAGGACAATCGGAAAGCAGACTTCAGCAAAACCTGCCAAAAGCTCCCGTTCAGCAAAGGGCACAGGAGGAGGCTAAGAAGACAAGCGGATGAAGGGGAGGATAGCTTTGCAAGACATAGATTCAGTAAGGGTATGGGATCCACAATATGTAAAGAACCATTGCCATTCAATGATACACCACCCAGAGAAGAAAGGAACAGCCCTTTTTGCCTGTGGATGATGCTGAGGAAGTGTTATTGAGAGTTCTCATCTCCCCGCTGCCAGATCCAAGTCAGGCTCCTAAAGAACCTGAACAGATATGGAAGCAAGCTCTTATTGGAGGGTGGGGCTTTAAACCATCTCTGAATATCTGAGGAACCACAGAGAACACTCACTGCCACAGGGCAGGAGGCGGATGAAGCTATGAATGAAAGGCCACATAATGTGCCTAAAAGAACAGTGAAACCAAAGGCAGCTGAGAGAAGATTCTCAAAGACGAGGTGCCCACTTAACCGTGGGAAGGAGCTTTCCTTCTATGACCACAGCCAAACACACCCCGGCCACCTCTGTTCTTACAGCTGTCAGTCCTGCCATAACCTGCCGGCCATCACCCTGCCCACCACTGAGGAAAGCCACCTAGAGATTATTTTTGTACAGCCAGGGGAAGTGAAGCGATTGGAACCGTGATGGCAGCAGGAGAAAGAACAGCATTGTTCATTACCTCGGAGGACCACAGCTCTGTGGATGAGGCTGTCGTTCAGAAATGCCACACTGTGAGCAGCCATCTTGAGAGTGGCTGCCACGCAGGGAAGAGAGAAGGTTGGGAAGTGAACCCTGTTCACACCTGAGATGTCCAGTGCTTCCTGTAGACCCACATGGATCTGGAAACTCTGGTGCTGGTTGTGGAGGCAGTTTGGGTGGCAATGACCACTTTGGTCATGAAGGAAACGACAGGGACCATTGTATTGGTGGATATAGTGGCAGTGTTGATGACTCTAATAGTTTGGTAATGACGGTGGTTTCGGGAGAGGTAGTCCCGGTTCCTCTGGAGAAGGCAGAGGCTATGGTAATGGCGGATGGGGCTATGGTGAGAGTGGCTACGACAGCTTTAACAATGGGGGACAGGAAGGAAGTGTTGCAATGGCAGTAGAGGCAACTGTGTAGGTGGTGACACCTATGGAGGTGGAAATCACAAAACTCAAGCTTCAGACTTTGGACCCATGAAGTACTCTGGAGGCAGGAGCTCTGGCCCTGTGGTGTGGAGGTTCCTAACACTCTGCCAAACCATGAAACCAAGGTGGCTGCAATGGGCCCCAGCAGCTGCAGTGCTACCGAAGGGGCAGAAGGTTCTAACCATTGTCCAGAAACAAAGTCTAGCTGGCCAGGAAGGCTAGAGATGTGACAGGGAACAAGACTGTGAACTCAGGACAGTACCTGTGATGGGTTGTTTAACAGGGTGTTTGCTTCTGTTCCGGGGGAAGCATGTAGCTCTCAACAAACTGTTTTTGTTTGTTTGTTTGGTTTGGTCTGGTATTTTGAGACAGGGTTTCTTTGTGTAGCCCTTGCTGTCCTAGAGCTAGCTCTGTAGACCAGGCTGGCCTCGAACTCACAGAGATCCACATGCCTCTGCCTCCCAAATGCTGGGATTAAAGGTGTGCACCACCACCGCTGGCCTCCAAGTGTTTTAACGTCAGGTTTTTTCACTCAGTCAGTTGATTGACAAGTGTACTGGTTTGATCGTGACACCAATTAGGTATGTCTTTAAAAAACAGAAGAAATTGGATCTCTTAAGAGCTTAGGAGGGCTTGCTGTGCTTCCAGAGGGGCTGAGTTCAGATCCTAACACCCATGTAACAAGCCAAGCATGGTTTCATGTACTCCTCTGGCCTCTGAGTGCAGGTGCACACAGCCACACACCTCTGCACATGTATGTAAATACACATGGGTGGGGGTGGGGCAACTTGGCTAGCCACTTCTCCAAAGATGATAAGAAAGTGATAAAACAGAAAATATGGTCAATGTCACACGTCACTGCCATAGGGACTTGCTAACCAGCTCCTGACCTGAGCAGACGAGGTGTCTCATACCCAGCAGAGCAGCTGTACGTGTACAAGAACAATCAAGACCATGGGAAGCCTGTGGGGAATTGGGTCCACTCATGGTACAAACTAGAAATCCACTGCATGGTGTCTAAGAAAGAGCAAAGACTCCTATGCCCAGTTCGCAGCAACATGGCACACGCTGGTCCTAAGCTCACACATGCCCTGTGAAGGAGGCAGTGCGGCACATCCATCCATAGGATGCTGTGTCTTAGACAGGAGGAGGTACCCACAGGTGCCACAGTGTGGACAGCCTAGAGGAGCCAGTCATGTAAGGTCAGCTGTGTGACTCAGAAACACCCAGAACTGGCTAATCCACAGAAGCAGCCAGGGGCCAAGGTGACCTTGCCTTGGCTCTTTGACTTGTGAGGACACTCAGGTCTGTCAACCCTCCCCTCCCCCCTTCTCTTGCTGCTGCTGCTACAAACAAGGGGAGCACAAAAGGCCAGTGGAGGTGACAGAGTCAAAGCTGAGTATCTTTGCTGTTGCTGTCACAGTCCACGGTCACTGTGTTTCCCTTACAGTGAGGGGTCTTGTAATCATCTATCCAAGCAGGGTTTCCCAGGAAGACCAAAGCATCAAGAGCAGGTTGCTTCAGCACTGAACGTCTGTGTCACTACCTCTGCATCCCCAGCCGGCAGATGGCCTAACCCCTTGCCTATTTGGGGCTCAAGATGGCTCAGATTTGAACAGTGCATCAGAAGCCCAAAATGTTTTGGCAATGTGTGGTTTTAGAAAAATAGCTTATGCCTCCCAACAAGCAACTGTCATCTTTAGCAAAACAGACCAAAGCTGGCTATGGAGATGTGAGTAGCTCACAAGGGCACGAAGCTCCTACAGCCCCAGGAGGGCCAGGCCAGTAGGCAGGGCTCCAAGGATTGTCCCCAGCAGCCCTGCAGAAAGGGTCAGTAGCACTAAAGTTGGGTAGAAGCCTCATGCCTTGAGACACTGCCTCTTCTCTGCAGGGTGGAGCAAGGGACCATTCCTCACATGGGCAGCAGAAATACGGATCTTCCTAATCGAGCCTCACATATCCGAGGCCAGTACCTTCTTCCTCAGACGCAACTTGATAAAGCAAGTTGTCTAGGGACCTGGACATGCCTTCTTCTGCCCCTGGGTTTTCCTTTGATTTCTCCATGGAAAGCAGAGCTGGACCTTCAGGTGGCTGCTCGGAGCCCAGGGCATTCCTCGGTCAGTCTCAAAAGTATATTTGCCTTTATTCTTGTTTATTTTTGAAATGTTGGGTTTGAGCTCATAGTCTTACCTTTGCTGGGCAACTGAACTATATCCCAGCTTTTGGTCTGTAGAGACAGTCTCACTTTGCAGCACGGCTAGCCTTGAACTCGCAAATCCCCTGCCTCTGCCTCCTGAATACTAGAATTCCAGGTGGGTGCCACCTGGCTTGCAAATTCCTTGTGAATATCCAAGACTGAATCCAGTTTTTAAAAGTCCTAATTACATGAGGAAATGAAATTTAGAAGGCAAAGAATCAAGACCCAGAGCAGGCGCCAGGCAGCCCAGGAGTGCCTGATGGCTGCAGTTGTACTGAGTTCCCAGGGCTCTTCCACCTGAGTCATTGTGGGAACCACTTGCTCCCAAAAGAAGAGCCAAGTTAGCACATGCCCAGCAAAGCTTCAGAGGTCTGGAGTCCCTTCCCAGACTCTGTCTCTGTCCCAGCGCTTAACCCCCTTACCACACCCTTAGCTCCTCACTTCTCAGGATCTGTTACCAACATATTACCCCTGCCCCGGGTGCCCCTGTCTCCACCTCCCATCTTGATCCTCACCATCACCACTTAAGATGCCATCTTGGGAAGCCATGCCATATACCTACACAAGCACCCTTAAGGCCCACCCAGGGACACATCCATGAAAGGTGCTCTGAGAGGGAACACAGGCCCACAGTCAAGTGTAAGTGCTCCTCGGGCACAGAGAGTTCTGCCAAACACACATGGGAACAGGTGAGGATCCCAGCCTACAGTGGTGCACACACTCATGTCTGTATGTGTGATTGTGTGCCTATTCGTGTTGTCCATCTGTACATACGTGTCTATGTCTCTGTGTCTGTGTGCTTGCATGTGGCGTGCTGTGTGTCTGTGCTTTTCTGTGTCTCCGTACCCATGTGTAAGTCTGTGGGTTGCTTCTCTCTCTCTCTCTCTCTCTCTCTCTCTCTCTCTCTCTCTGTGTGTGTGTGTGTGTGTGTGTGTGTGTGTGTAGGTGAAGCACAAAAATCTCATTTCTAACCAGTGGATAGCTTAGGTGTCAGCATTCACTTAGGAGTGGTTTTATCGTTTGTTTTACATAAGTCTCTTGAATACACTTCTAAAATAAGCATACTGGTTACTGATTTTAGGGGCTTGAGATGCAATCTTCATTGCCTGTCTTCAGCTTTCAAATGCTCCCAACTATTTGAAAACACAGTTTCTCTGCCGGTAGTAAAGAGCACATGCGTATAGAGTGGCAAGGAACGTGCCCATGCGAATACAGAAGTGGGCAATGGAAAGTGACATTCCACATCACAGGAGATGCGTGTGGAAACAGACAAGCTTGTGTGGGTCCCTGACCCAGGCCAGAGCAGGACAGGCCTTGTCTCCTCACCATCCTTCATGGCAGGGACCCCGTTACCTCATGTTTGTGGGGCCAGCCCCCAGCTCACAGTGGAACACAGTGAGCCCCATAGAAATTAATGCCAGGAATGGAGAAGGAAAGAAAAGGGAGATGGGGGAGGGAAGAAGAAGTGAGGAAGGAATTCATTAGTGGTCTCAGTGGGGCCTGGGCTTCATGTTGCCATGGTGATAGCCATCGGTATAAAACAGCACTGAAAGTGGGGTCCATACCACGGTGCCATCAGGGTTAATAGAGTGGGGCCAAGTTATACCCCCATACCATGCTCATCCCCACCTTTGCAGAAAGAAGAAATAGGGCTTACAAGAGGGCTCGTTAAGGACTAGGCTCTGAGCCTTGCAAGGGATACACGCTCCTTCCACACCTTTCTCCTATACCCAGCTCCAAAGGACTCCCTAAGGACATGCCTCATGAACCCTCCAGCAAACTGCCGCTCTCTGAGTGTTTGACTTCAGCCACTCAGGTCTCTGCCTGTCAGCCAGGTGTGAGCTCTACCTCCTCGCCCACATGCCACATCTGTTCTCACCTGCCCATCTCTGCTAATGCCCCATGAGCCCACATGGCGCAGGCTCCTCAGAACCGCTGCCAGTGACGGGAGCGACCAAGGACAAGAAGAGGGAGGAGTACCCTCCATCGCCAGGAACGCACATTTCCCAGGCAGTACTGCTTGCACCAAGAGCTTAAGATGGCACTGTGCCTACCTCACACAGTCACAGCACAAATGGGGCTGTTGTGGGGGAGCACAGGAGGCTCCCACGTGGGCCTCACAAAGAGGACAGCTGGGGGCTGAAAATGGTCTTGGGGTCAAGAGGAACCGCAGGCACCTCCAGCAGCCCACCCATCTGGCTCAGCACAGCTCCTGCCAGCTCTGCCAGGCTTCCTACCTGCACAGGGTCTGTCCCCAGCCCTTCTCAGTGCACGAGCCCTGAGGGTGCCACCCTCGCCTTCAGCCAGCCTTCATATGCTTGTCCTTTTTTTCTTTCTTCCAATAAGTCCCTTGTTCTTGTAGCTCCCCAAGAGCCCGGTGTCACCAGCCGGGCGCCAGCCTGCCTGGCCCAGCCTCAGGCGGTGCCACTGCAGCGCTGCTCCCTTCTGCAGAGCTGGCTGTCTCCACCCGCAGCTCCCACCTCACACCCGCCAGGAGGATGCTCAGAGCTGTGCTGAGTCCTCGGCACAACGGCTCAGTCGTGCCACCTCCAGTAACTACCACCACCACCACCGCAGCACACTCGCCCCCAGAAAAAGCAAAACCAAAAGCATGCAATTCCCTGGAAGCCCTTTTCTCCTCCACCGTGGGCTATAGAGGAAAACCAGGACTGTCCAGATCCTACCAGCTAGGAGAGCCCCTTTCCACAGTCCAGAGAGAGTACACAACAGTACTTCACAGCACCTAGTCCCTACTTCTGCACTTGGCTCAGAGACACAATAAGGGTGCTCACTCTACAGATGTGGTCATGTGCTTGCTCTCACCATGCAGGAGGAACACCAATGGCCTCACAAGGATGTCCCTCCCATGCATTATCCTGGGGCAACTCAGAGCTGAGGTATGGGGCATGGCACATGTCATAACACAAACCTCACCAACTCACTCTCAGCCCAGCTCTCAGCACTGGGCCAGGTCTGCCCACCTAAACTAGCTTTTCTAGGTGACAGTCTGCTGGGCTCTGCTATTAATTGAGTTGGGTTCCCAAACTGTGCTTTTACTAGCAACAACAAAGGCACAGCCAGACCCCAGATGCACCCACATCAGCCCACAAAGTCACGACTTGGAGAGACAAGATTAGGTAGTCATGCCCCTCAAGGTCTGCTCTCGGACAGAGGTCAGGAGATTTAGGGCAGCCTTTGTCCAAATGAGGCTCTGCTGGGGGATTCCCCACACCTGGCTGAGCCTTAGAGACTTCTTCATTTCTGAGAAGGACAGCTGTGTGGTCAGCCAGGTGCACAGGTGCCAAGGTATTTGGGAGAGACAGGAGCCCTGTATCCATAAGGGAAGACAGGGATGATTTCCTGAGCTTGAGGTCTTCTGTGGGAGGGCAAAGTGCAGGCTTTGGTGCACTATGGGAAGGGACACTGAGAGTCAGGGAGGCCAGGTGTCCTGTCGAAGGGAAGCAAAACCACACAGCGGTCGCAGTCACAACCATCTCAGGGGCTGACGCTGGCAGATGCTCTTTTTAACAGGAGCCACTTATGCTGTTTTTAAAAAAAAACTCCCTGGACACATAGAACTCAGGAGCAGGGAGAAGGAGGATCAGGAGTTCAATGTCAGCCTCAACTATGCAAGTTCAAGGCCAGCCTTGGGCTACATGAGACCATGATTCAAAAAAAGTTAAAATAAAAAATAATGAAAACAAAAGTCATCAGGGATGGACTTCCTATTCAGGGAGAGAAACAGGGAAGGATCCTGGGCAGAGTGAAACTCCTGAGTCCGTGGGAGGAAAAGGCAGGGCAGGGGTCAATGGGCATGGGACCAGGCAGTGGGATGGTCTTTTGTCCTCAGCCACGATTTGCCTGTATGATTACCAGCTGTGCTCCTCACACAGGGCAAGACTCACAGAACCCACAGGAGACAAAAGTCACAATCTTACTACACAACCCACTCAAACAACTTGAAGACCTCAGTGCAGAGGCAAGTGAGGTTTATGAATGATAAAGAGGCAGAGCAGCCAGCCTGCCTTGGGGCTAGGGAAAGGCAGAGCCTTATGCCAAAGCCAGGTCGGCCAAGGGTGAGGTGGGAGAGGACCAGAAGACTCTAACCAAAAAGCAAACAATTTATAGTGACTGCCACAAACTGTGCAAGCGTTTGCAGTTTTGATTCAGCATCCATGTTTCTGTGGACTTATCTGAACGAGAGTACGGAGATTGCTAGCATGAACTGAGCCTTGGGAAAAGATGTTCACTGTAGCCTTATTTACCAAGTAAATCAGAGTATGCCGTGTCTAACGAGGGGACCAGCCTAGCACGTCTCAGGTCCCGTGTGAGGAGGTGTGTGACACATGTTGGCCCGTGCATACATCTGAGTGAGCTGTGTCAGGCTATGGAAAAGAAGTGGGTCACAAGAGACACACGCGGCGTGGCACCATTAGCAAGAACTCTGTACGGAGAGGGAGGGGCTTGGATTATTTCAAGGGTTCTGGGCACAGGGAAGGGACAGCTAAAGGATTCGGGGCTCTTTCTGAGATGACTTAGCTCTTAGAAAGCGCCAGCCCTGGCCGCGGGCTTCTCACCTCCAGCACGCGGCCTGTGATGTACTTCTCACAGCCGTCGCAGCGGATGCCAAACTTGGTGTGGTAATCAGCCTCACAGTAGGGCAGCCCATCCCTGCAATGAGACAGGCAGTCAGGACGACACGGGGTCACCCGCTTTGTCCCCAACATGCAACAAAATTCTTAAGAGAACACGGAGGCCAGGCAGCTTCCTCCTGCTCCGAGGGACAATTCCTGGATAGGTAGCATTCATTTACCACCTGCTTTGCCAACTCATGGGAAATATGAAGGGATGAGACTGCCTCCTGCCTGTGTCTTCATGTGTGGCTGTACACCCAGCCCTGCTGATGTCAGCAGGAGTCAGTGCAGAGGTAGACTGTCCTAGAAGCTGTGCTCAGGAGAATGGCCAACTCTCCCGTGATGGGCTAGCCACCAGCCCACTGTCATGGGAAGACAGTGCAGACAGGCTATCCCCCAGCTTACCTATCCTCTTTCTCCAGCACTGTGAGCCTAGCAATAGATGAAGGGCCACAAAAGCAGGAGAGAGGGCTCGGGGAAGGGAATGATGAGGGAGGCATGGAGGATGTGGGTGGGACCTTTATCACTCCACTTAGGACGGGAAAGAGTTCTTGGGAGGAGATATAAAAACAGCCTTGGACTCAAATGCCACGTCCCAAGTGTGTCACTCAACATGTCTGAACCTCAGCCCCTCCCACTAAAACAGGATAAATGAGAGTGAGGTCTTCATAGGAGAAGGAGATGCTGGGAGCTGGCTTAAGAAAGCACTGTCAATGTCCGAGACTACTGCTGTTGCTAGCTGCGGCTGTCTTCAGCCACGTGCCACAGCTCACCAGGAGTTAGTGTGGAGGTGACAGGAGGGAGACACCTGCATACCCACTGGAGCTGCAACTATGGTGAACTCTACCTAGATTTCTGCAGCCATGACAAGCAGGCATCTTTGGGCTGTTGGGGTTTAGACTGGGTGCCACACTCCTTCCCTTAATACTGGGACCCTCGCAAGACCCCAGGGTGAGTGCTGCAGGGCTGGGTGCCCCCCGTGACTGTCTTCCATTGATCCCAGGAGAGAGGACACAGACCTAGAGACCCCACAAGTTCATATATCTACAGCAAACCCAGGAAGTTCTTAGATTCCATCTCCATGGCAACACCAGTGTGCTCTCCCCCTCAGTTCTGGGATGGCTCTGGAGGCTGCTAAGTAACATGCTGGTGTGGGTGAGCCACCAACGCCCTGTGTGGGGTGGTACCTGATGGGACAATCCTGCCATTTTCTTCAGAGTCCTGCACACCAGGCTCTGTCCGCCTGAGTCACGCCCCACAGTATGACTGTGATGGAGGCTGGGGACTCGGGCTTCACAGACCCATCCGTCTGAGTGGAAGCCCACTTTGGCTTGGGAGCATCACTTTAGGCAATGTTTCATTTTGTGATCAATGGTTCACATGGTATTCTAACCAGGAACACAGAGGGGTCCCTGGTACTCTATTCATCCCCGTGTGACAGAGTATACTGTCGATCTGGGTGCCAGCATGAATACAGTGGCCTCTAGGACTCTGTACATGTCCTCCTGAAATTTGTATATATGTACATATGTATGCATGCACATACATGTACATATGGGTGTGCGTGTTTATGTGCATTATTTGCACTGTGTGCATACATGTGTATTTGTGTATGCGTGTATATGCATACATGTGTGCATGTGTGTGTACATGCATGTGCGCATGCATATGTGCACACACACTCCACTCTATGCAATCTTACCAGGGGACCCTTTCTACCTAATCAATGCCTATATGGATTCCAATTTTGGAGCATGGAGGAGAATATTCCTGTGCTAGGGGCACTCTTTCAATCACCACCCAGCTCACTTCACCTGCACTTTCTGCCTCACCTCCCTGATCCCAGGGTTAAAATATATTGCAGTTTAGCCAAGCAGTGGTGGCACATGCCTTTAAATCCAGCACTCAGGAGACAGAGACAGGTAGCAGGTGGATCTCTGTGAGTTCAAGTTCAGCCTGGTCTACTGAGAGAGTTCCAGAACAGGCTCCAAAGCTACAGAGAAACCCAGTAGCTTTGGAAAAGCCAGTGTGTGTGTGTGTGTGTGTGTATGTGTGTCCCAGCTCAAGACATGATTCCATGGCCTCTGGCAAATGCTGCCTCCTCCCCGGGCAAGCTCACCCCCTAACAGCATGCTGGGAGAGTACTGAGCCAATGGGTAGAGGATATCCCAGAGTCCATCTCTGCAGATCAGAACATGTGCCTGTAAGCTCCCATGTTCCCATGGGGACAGCCAGACTCATGAGTCCTTGCAGCTAGCATCTATCAGTGGTTCTGTGCTCTGCAGGTCATCCAGTCCAGGCACCAAGCAGGTGGTAACATCCTGGAACATAGGCAGGTGTTCTATGAGGCAGAGCTGGCAACCCCATTCCTCTGCTTCAAGCCACAAGTCAGAGCTGGAGCTGCAACCCACTTCAGCAGGGCTGCTAGTGAGGAAAAGGAAGGCTGCGGGGACCAGAGCAAGTCCCGGCCTTGGCTCTTTACCCAGGAGCAGGACTAATCAGCCCACCAGGACTAGGCGCCCTGCTCCACCTGCAGCATCTGGCAAGGCCTTTTTGGGCTGTCTGTCTGCCACACTTACTTGCTGATGTACTCTGCATTGAGGAGTTTCCCACAAGTCTTGCACTTGAAGCAGCCCAGGTGCCAGTGCTTGTCCAAAGCCACCAGGGCCTGGCCATTCTTGATTTCTAAGCCACAGCCCCCACAACCTGAAACAGAAAACAAACAGACTTACTGCAAGGCCCAGCAACCCCACCAGGGGCACTCAACCCCTCAGAATCTTAGGCCCCACAGAATCACCCAGAACAACCCTGGGGGAGAGGTACAGACACAGTGGTGTGCTAAAAGGACCCTGTCTCACAGTTCCAGGGAGCCCTTGCACAGCTCGTGGTGAGGCTTGATCCTGTGTGTGAGGAGCGCTGACACTAGGCAGCCTGGGCTGGAGAGTGGGTAAACCAAGGCGGAGACGAAGCTGCCTTTCTAAAAGATGGGATCCATCATAGTGCAGAACCATATCCTCACACCAGGGTGTGCTGAGTCTAGGCTGGCCTGGGCTTGGGGCAGCCTGCTTGGTTATGCACTGGCAGCTCCTGGTACAGGAACTTCCCACCCTTTGCTGGAGGCAGAATGTTGAATTTACACATAATATGTGTAATCTCACCAGAGGGACATGACCTCCCAGGAGAGATCTGAACCCCAGCCCTTCTTGTCACTCCTACTCCTGGCCCCACTTCCCCACCTTTCTGGCTTCCCCTCCTGGAGAGCTGAGTCCCAGCCTTCGCCTCCACTCCCCGCTCATCTCACCCGCCTGGAGGCCCCTCCTAGGGACTCGCTTTGCTCCACAATCCCCAGCTCCTCCTCTGGCTATGAGGCTCCTGCATTTGGAATTCTCTTTCCCTCTGCTCTCTGTGCTGTCCCCTCATCAGCTGGGAACTATCCCAGGCCCAGATGGCTTCTTTGGTGCCTGCCCTACTCATCTCTGCTTTCTCTCTCCAAACCCCACCTCCACCCCTGCCACAAAGACCAGCCATTCTTCATGGTGCCAGTGTCCTGGTCTGAAGCTCTGATCAGGAGGCTGCCTGATGCCTCTGCCCTCCTGCTGTGCCCACATAACGCTGAGGGCTCTGGACCTTGGGTCCTGGCTCTACTTTGCTGAGCAAACTGGTTCCTCCATACAGGGAACTGCTGTAACAGGGTCTCTGTCACTCACTGAAGGATGTGCGGGCTCCCAGCAAAGTGGAACAGGCAGGGAGTGTAGGGAGAGTACGCAGGGGTGACTGTGGGGACGTGTGCATCCTGCCTGCATGTATCTGTGCAAGGATGTGGTGATATTTTTTATTTTTTATTATTTTTGGCTTTTTTGAGACAGGGTTTCTCTGTGCAGTCTTGGATGTCCTGGAACTCACTCTGTAGACCAGGCTGGCCTCGAACTCAGAGATCCACCTTCCTCAGCCTCCCGAGTCCTGGGATTAAAGGCGTGTGCCACCACTGCCTGGCTTATGTATGGGTATATTATGTGCTGTGTGCAGCCTGTGTGGGCACAACTGCTTCTTAATTTCCAGGGCTGGGAGCCAGGACCCCTGGGACACTGAAGTCTTGTCTCAAGAATAGGCACAGCTTTTGCTCTTCTGTATATCCACCCCCCCCCCACAGCCTTAATGTTCTTTTAACCAGTGCTATCTGGAACACACAAACACTGTACTCACTGGCAGTAACGACAAGGAAGATGTCGGCACGTGCTCAGTACACACACACTTTGGGCTTTTGCTTGTTGACAAAGGGTAGTCCATGCTGGACTCAAACTCATTATGTAGTTGAGGGTGACTTTGAACTCTTGATCTTCCTGCCTCCACCATGCTAGTTCTGGGACTACAGAGACACTCAGTTGTGCAGCATTTTATGTAGTGATAGGCTGTATTTTGTGAGCACGAAGCCAGTGGCTCCCAGGCAGGGATGATTCATTTCCAGAGGACTTTTAACAAGATCTGGAGACCCTTTTGATGGCTCCAATAGGGGCAGGCCTCTGTGTGTGCAATGTGGGATTGGAGGAGATGCTAGGCCTCCTGCCTAGCTCTGCACAGAGGCTACCCCAGAGAAAATGGCCCCAAATATCCATAGTGCTGGGACTGAGCAGCTTCTCTGGGTACACACAACAGCTGGCCTATGGGTGACACCACACCAGACTGCGACATGCCTCCTGCAAAGGTGTCAGAGGCCATCTCCAGGTGAGGCTCCTGACGCCCAGGCACTAACTGCCTCCCAGCTGCTACGTGACTGCTGCCAAGTCACTTGCGTATCCCAAGGCAAGGGTGATGTTCTTTAGGGCTAATGACAGCTCTGACCCACAGAGAACAAAGGCAAGCACAGGTTCCAGGTGTAAAGACTGTACCTAATGAATGAGTAAAGGCAGGTACAGACAACATCTACCAGAGAGCCTGGCTCTGCTCTAACAGTTAGTCCTGTGGCCAGAGCTGGGGCTGCGGCAGAGGTCCCAGGAATGACTGCCACTCTGGAACTCCAGAGTAGGGAGTGGAGAACTATCTGGGTTCCTCTGCCTGGGATTCTGTGTCTCTGGGCCACCATAAAGCTGCTCTCAACAACCTCCCCATGCCTGTCCCTGAAAGGTTTTAAGGAGTGTTGCCATGGGAACACAGTGCCTACTGTTGATGCCTCTGGTGCCCTGGCAGCCCTGCATGGCTCTGCCAGTGGCAGAGCAGTTCTGTGACAGAGACTGCCTATCTGCCAGTCACAGGACATCCTTAGCAGTCTACGAGAGATCTACAGGGTTTCCCAGAGATATCTGTTTCCCACCCTGCACACTGCATATGGCTTGGCCATCAAGGTGGGCCAGGTCTTGTGCTGGCACCAAAAGGGAAGGATAGAGAGGAGACTGGGAAGGCTTCCTGGGGGAGAATGCCTAGCACTAGGTGACAGCAGAAGGGATGTGGAATGGAAAACCTGAGGAGGCTGTGACTGGGCACAGCCTGTGCAGAGGTTCAGTGGCAGGAACAGGGAGATTACCTGCTGGGTCCCCAGTGTTCAGTGCTCTGTTACTGTGCTGGTCCCATAACGTCAGGCTCAGCCACCCCCCATCCCCCCCACTCTTTCAGCTTAGCACCCACCATACAGAGGCCTAGCCGCACTTACTCCTGAGGCCTTGGGTCAGGTGAGCACTACTGCCCAGCGTTGTGGGCGGGGAACACTTCTGGCACACACACTCCTTCCCATTGAAGGTCACACGATCCCCGGGAGGAAAGGGCAACCTGAAATGAGAGTGAACATCCTGTTGGCACCTCTGGTTTTTCTCTCTCGGTGTCACCCCAGGGCATGGCTCCTGACTCAGCAGACGGTCCTCTTTCTGGGAGATCAAGAACTTGACAGACTAGACTGGGCTCAGATCCCAGCCTTGCTGGCTGGTCCTGCAACCTCCTCATCCTTTGGCTGACCTGGGTTCCCCGCAGCTCATGGATGCCGGCACTTGCTGCCTGCCAGTGCTGTGGTCTGAAAGCTACCATGATGCATCTCCCCAGGTACGGGGAGGGGGGGAGGACTTTAGGACTGAGTGGGAGTCCCGGACTTTAGGACTGAGTGGGAGTCCCTGACAGTCTCTAATATGCTAAGACATACTCCAGCTGTGCAGCTTCAATACATTACACAGCCTTTCTGTGTTCCCGTTTCTCACCTGCAAGAGAAGACTAATGACACGCATCACAGGCTTGCCATCTGTAGTAATAAGAGTGGCAGGGCTGCGTCCCCGGGGCCCGGCCGCCCACATGGCTAGGAGCTGCGATGGGCTGCGTTCCCACCCAGCTCTGCATGGCTAGTTTTACCCGAAATAATTACATGGACACTGTATTCTTTTAAACACTGCTTGGCCCATTTCTATCTAGCCTCTTCTAGGCTAACTCTTGCACCTGGACTAGCCCATTTCTAATATTCTATGTAGCACAGCTAGGTGTGCTTACCGGGAAGATTCTAGCCTATGTCCATCCTGGGTCGGAGCTTCATCGCATGCGTCTGCCTGGGAGAGGGGAGGATGGCATCTCTCTCTGAGGCGTCTTACCTCACTTCCTCTTCCTCCCAGCATTTTGTTCTGTTTACTCCACCCACCTATGTTCTAAGCGATGAGCCCAAGCAGTTTGTTTATTACTTAACCAATGAAATCAACAGATTGATATATGACACTCCCACATCAGCCATCCATTCAGACATCCATGGTGGAACAGGCTAGCCTAGACTCCAGGGCTGTGAACGTCCAGTGGCCATTTCCCTACAAGCTCGAATGACTTAACAGAGATTATTCTAGAAAATGTTCTCAGTATAATCAGCGCCATCGTGCCATGGAACATCTGGCCAGTGTAAAATGTCCCCGGGACTCTCATCTGCTACCCCACTTCCCATATCCCAGACAACAGAGCCATTCGAGCCTTCTGTTCAGGGCCACACTGCCATGATCTGCCCGTGTTGCCACTCCTCATGTCAACAGTTTGTTCTTTTTCAGGGCTGAGTATTACTCCAGCACATCTGTCCAAAGGTATCTATCTGGGTTGTTACCACTTGGAATTACCGACACCTGCCTCGTGGGACTTCCTTTCCCAGAGTGGAATTCCTGGTCACCTACTGTGTGATTCTGTCTTTAAGGAAACTGCACCACTTCACGTCTCAGCCCTTGCTGTGTGGCCTGGCTGTCATAGCTCTTGCTATTACCCACCATACTTTGTATCTATGCCAGCAGGCACAGCTGCCATTTTACAGTTGTTTTGGTCAATGTCCCCACTAGCTAATGGTGCAAATGAGGTGTGTTTTCTGTATCTTTTGGTCATTTGCATATGTTCTTTGGTGAAGCATCTGTTAAACCCTTCGGCTCCTTCTGGATGTTTCCTTTGGATTGTAGAAGTTCTTTACATATTTGGCCTATATAGGTTACTTCCTCGTTGTTATGACAAAATGTCCAAAAAGAAACATCTTGAGAGGAAGGATTTATTGCTCCCTGTTTTATAGATTTTATGTTTTTGTCTGCTCTGACATAGAACTTCAGTCTATTGCCGAGGCTAGCCTCCTACTGCAAGCTCCTTTGAGATTCTGCTGATATCTTCCATCCAGCCTGCAAAACCATCACCCTGTAGAGGGCAGGCCTGCTGGGGTCAAGTTCACTTAGCTCTTGTGTGTCCAATAAAGACTTTTGTCTCTGTCTCTTTTTATGGTGCCTGTTTATTGATGCTCAGTATTCTCATGCCTCAGTGTATAACCCGATGGAGTTAGTGTGCCCAGGGCTGGGACACCATCATTACAATCGATTTCAGAACATTTCAATCACCATTTTTATCAACAAGGTCAGTCAACTCTGGGTCAGGTTAATCATCCTGCAGAATGGCCTCGGGCTGAGTCTGGCCTTCTTCAGGAGGACTTTGGCTAAGCACAGCACGAGTGGATCTTATTTTCCTGTTGGTGCTTACAGACATCGTCTGTCTCCCATGTGGTGTGGGAGGTCCTTCTGTCTATGTGTTGCTCTTATTGGTTAATGAATAAAGAAACTGCCTTGGTCTGTTGATAGGGAAGAACTTAGGTAGGTGGGGAAAACTGGACTGAATGCTGGAAGAAGGAAGGTGGAAGGAGAGATGCCATGGATCCGTCACCAGAGATGGACATGCTGAAACTTTGCTTGTAGGCCACACCTTGTGGTATATACAGATTAATAGAAATGGGTTAAATTAAGATGTAAGAGTTAGCCAATAAGAAGCTGTAGCTAATGGGCCAAGCAGTGTTTTAATTAATACAGTTTCTGTGTGATTATTTCAGATCTAAGCTAGCTGGGACAAACAGCCCTCCCTCCTACAGATTGGCACCTAACATGGGCCCCTCCCTGCAATACTCATTCTCTTCCACAGACATGGTGTTTTATTTTATTTTTGGGGTGGGGGGTTCTGTGTGGCAGTTATATTTTTCCCGGTGTTTTTAGGCTTTTTTTTCTTGCAAATCTTTAGCAGTGTGGCTGTGATGTCTCAATGAATTCTCACATAGGGTTGACTGAATATCAGGTTACTCTCCTTTTAGAGTCTCTGAGATTTGCGGGCTGTAGGCTTCTAGATTTCATCAAATCTAGACAATTTTCAACCAATATTCCATAAGGACTGGTTTTTGTCTCCAATCAGGCAGAGAGACAGGTAGACCAATAGAGAGGCAGACAGTGGCTCTATACCTACTCCTCTGTGTGCCAGTGTGAAAGTTTCTACTGCCATTTTTGGGCTTCTATTAATTTTTTGCATGTGGCTGATCACTTCAGGAGCAGCATGTTTGGCTTCTAGATGGCCAGAAGTTTATTTCTGTACCACCATAGCTCTTCCACTCTGGGCACAGTCTCTGTTCAACAGCAACAGAGTGGACATGACTGTCCCCATGTCTGCATCTGCTGATATCAACCCTGGTAGTCTCCACAAACCTTTCTTCATGTTTGGATCGTCGTCTGTCTGGGGTCTACACTTCTGAGTAAACACTGGATGTGATAGAATTTATGCAGTTGGATGCAGGGTTCTCACACCTTCCTGGAAGGAGGGTGGACTGCCAGTCTTTAGGGACATCTCAAGGAGGCTCACCCTTCATCTGTGAGTGCATAACAGCTTCTTCTCCAGGGTGGGCCACCCCGGCAGTGCCCAGCAAGGACCGTCCACTGTGCTTAGAACTCAGTGCCACTGGGAACTGTGTACAGCACAGCAGCCTGGCCATCCCTCACCCCACTGATGGCTCATGTTGACTGTCAGCTTGACTGGATTGAGAAATATCTGGCAGGCATTACACGACCTCTGGGTCTATCTGAGAGTGTTTCTAGGAAGGAAATCCATATTGAATGTGGGCAGCACCAGCAACATTACGCATCCATCTAGTGTGGCAAAGTCTTCTGAAACCATAATGGGCAGGGTAGGGCAGGGAAGGGCAGGGCTCTTCCTTTTAAAGCATTTCACATGGGCATTTGTTGCCATGGAGTGAAGGCCTCTTGATGGTGACATGGCTGACGTGACTAGGTGTTTGGCCTGAGCCTCACATTCTCTCCCCTTGTCTCATACATCCTGCCAATACCACCTTTCCATTCATCATCTCGCCCTGGCCAGGAAACACCTCGTTCTGTTCTCTGTGGTCCCCCGGAGTCAGCCTCCAGCAGGAAGCAGGACTGTGGCCCCAGCTCCATGTGTGCTTGCTGAAGGCCAACTCTGTGTGGTGTCTAGTCTGGCTATGTGCAGTGGCAGAGCCCCACCCTACCCTACACCCTGAACGGTGCTGCCAGTTGTCACTTGTGCTTTGGTAGATTGCCCAAGGTGGGCTCTCAGGGTGCACATGGAAACCATTAAGGTATTTCTGGAGACCTCTGACCCAACCACACTAGAGAGCACACTGCAACTCTTCCACGGGAAATGTCCCCCACTGAGCTTCCTCCCCGATGTCTCCTGGTCAAAGGCTCCGTTCTGGCGTTGGGTACATGCTGTGACTATAGCTGAGTGCTTCGAAAGGACATAGGAAACACCACCCAGGCTAGGCACAGCAACACTGGGAACAGCCAAGCACACTCTGCTCCTCACCCTGACCCGTGTTTGCTAGCCAGGGGCCTTTCCTAAGGGCAGGGGAGGGAGGTACAGGGACCCCAGAAAGGCTGCCATTGGTCAGAAGGCATGCCAGGGTGGCATCCAGACTCTCCATGGGAGTCCACTTGCTCTATGCCAGGTACCAGGGACCAGAACCGGGTCTCCCAGGCCCTGCTGTCTCCCAGCTACCTGTGACAAGATCGTACCATGGTGTTGGGCAAGACACAGCTGTGAACCAGAATGGGTCAGCATGCAGAGAGACAGGACAGAAGAAGAAAGAAGGGACTTACTGGGTGGGAGGGAAGAAGAAGGGAGAGGAGGAGGAAGGAGCTACCATACTCCTGCTTCCTGCTGGAGACTGACTCTGAGGGACCATGGAGCTACCTACAGGGCCTGCTTCCCCTTCTGGAGGCGTCTAAGAGGCTGAGGTGCCAGGGCCAGAGTCAATGCATGTGGAGCCCTGGGCCCAGCACCCATGGGCTGAATGGATGATGGAAAGAGGCAATGGCAGGAATTAGGAATAACAGGCTGAGACACCTCTGGGGCAGGATCAGGAGCCTGGGACAGGGAGGGGGAGTCCAGGGATGCTGGGAACAGGTGGCAGTGCTGAGGATCAGGCAGAGAGCAGCCATTTGTGGGGTCCAGAGCCAGGACGGTGGCTGGGTGGGTTTAAGGAAGGTACTGTGTGAGACTTCTGGGGATAGGGCCATGCCATCTGCAGGAAGGGACATAGGAAGTAGGGCCTTGGCCTGTGGGAGTGGGTGCACAGGAACAGACTGCCATCTGGGCAGGCGTGGCAGGAAGCAATGTAGACAGGAGTGGAGCTGAGACCAAGGCCAAGGGTGAGCTAGGGGTGAGACCAGGGGTAAGAGGGTTTACTGTGGGGTTGGATGGAGGCAGCTGAGTCCTGCCAGGAGTCCAAAGATGGTGGAGCACAAGAGGGCAAGGCCCAGGGTAGGCCCAGGTAAGGGCAGTAAGGGTTGTGGTGGGATTGAGCCTGGGAAACTTGAAGACCCAGAGGAAGTGAACAGAGATGGTGTGCAAAGACCAGCCCTTGCTTTTGCTCACAGCCAGCTCTCTCTTGAACCTGCTCTGGATGACCCCAAACAAACCGCTGTACCTCCCCGTGCCTGATGTGTGAAGATGGAGTGGAGCCAGGGCTCGGGCCAGAAGAAGGGGGCAGAGGTCGCCAGGGCAGAGGCTAGGCCACCTACCTGCACACAGCACACACAAAGCAGTCAGGGTGATAGGTCTTGCCAAGTGCTGACACCACTTCCCCTTCAATGAAGCGGTCGCAGCTGAAGCAACGAGTGCCATAGAGCCGCTGGTAGTCACGTGTGCAGATGTGTTCACCCTGTCGTACGAAGAAGCCACCCTCGGCCAGATCACAGCCACACGCTGGGGAGAAGATCAAAGGCTGAATTAGCAGACTGACCAACTCACGTCTCAGGGCCAGCAGATCTGACCCCACCTGTTACAAGGTCCTACAAATCCAAATGCCTAAGGTTACCCAGGATGGTACTCCAGGGACAGACACAGGCTTTGCAGCTAGCCTAGAGTCATGTGTGTTTTTCTTGTAGAAGTTTCCAGAAATAGGCACTGAGGAACTGAGGGCAGGACCAGCTTCCCACCATTTCTAGGGCGTGAAGAGGCTCTTTGGCCTCTAAGACCTTGTGAGCCCCTTCAAGCTGCTTCAGTGTTAGAATGAGTGAGCAGGTGTGTGTGTGTGTGTACATGTATGCATGCACACGGCAGAGAGAGAGAGAGGCTGCTCTGGGTTGCCAGCGAGAGGACAGCTGAGCCCATACGTGGTCCCCTAGTCCACAGAGAAACTTCCCAGTGCCTCCCCCTGGTATCTGGTTCTCACAGGTCTCAGCCCCTGGCCCCTGTAACATGGCAAGGCCAGATCCAGAGCAGAAGGAAAACCCACAGGCTCACTGTGAGCCTCTAGTCTCTTGTCTGGACACACAGCTCCCGGGAGCGGAGACTGTTGAGCCTAATGGAGGAGCAGAGAAAACTGCGGGCTGTGGACCGAAGTATCTACTCTGGGACTGCTGGTGAGCAACAGCTGGCAGGCCCCAGGTCAATTTCTGGGGACACAGTGTGCTCCTCACTCACACTCCCCAGCCCCAGAAGCACACGCGAGTGAGCCATTCAGCGTCTCAGATAGAATAGCCTAGAAGTTGTCACAACAATGCCATTTGCAGAAACACGGCTCCTGGTACAAAACGAGAGGGACCCTCCATGTCATGTATGTGCATGTACATTCCTTACAGCCTATGGCGGCTAGATGCCAGCCTGGAGCCATGATGGATTCCTTCTCCACACCCAGTCTGGGAATGAAACCCAAGGTTTAATCTTGTCCCACTATAGATCAAACAAATGTTCTTCTGCGAGAACAGGCCACAGGGGTTGACAGATATGCACAGGATTATACCACTGTGCCTTGGAGACAGACAGTCACAAGTATTCAAGGTGCTGACTCTAGGCTGTGTCTGCTTGTCACAGCTGTGCCAACATTGGCCAGCCCTTGAAAGAGGAATGCGTGCAGAGACATAGAGCCGAGAGAGTCACACTATAACATAGGGAGAGGGACACAGACAGACATGCCCCAAGCCCTGCAAGACTCCGCCGGCTCCTGGTCCTGCTGCCTCAGCTGCCTCCTGGTTTCTGGCTGCTCTGAGGATCCCAAGGTCACCCCAAGGCAGTGACATCCCAGACCTCTACTCCTAAAAATAAAAAGTCCAAGTTCACCAGTAACTCAAGTCCCTCGTCGAGACAATGCGCCTCTATCATATTACAGTTAGAGAAGGATCAAGTTAGCAGAGGCCTGGAGGGAGTGGGGAGGTGTTCATTTTTGAGGGACATGAGGGTTGGCAGCAGCTGATGGGAGGGCAGGGTCAGGGTCACTTCTTGGAATTCGTTCTTTCTTGTGTGTAATTCGTATGTCTTTGTGTGTCTATGGAAGCCAGCGGACAACCCTGGACGTCTTCCTCGGCCGCTCTCCATGTTTTCTTTTGAAACAGGGGCTCTCAGATTCAGCTGCGCTGGCTGCCTGGTGAGCTCCAGGGAATCCTCCTGCCTCTGCCTACTCACCAGTGCTGGGCTAAGCCGATGCACACTCACACCTAGCTTTTTCTGCAGGTTCTGGGGTTCTGCATCCAGGCTGTAGATAGTGGCTGCTGCTCTCTGTAGGAAAGTCCCCCAGAGCTGACATGTCCTTTTCTCTGGGGATGGGTGGTTTGGAACTGTGTGAGATGACAGCATAGGCTGGCCCTCCAGCCCCCGACTAACACCCGTTCTGTGGAGTCTGCGGCGCAGGCTTTCCTGGCTATATTGGGAGTGAGGTGCCCATGTCATCGCTTTTTTTTCTCAAGCAGCCCCAGTCACAGTCCTGGGGTGGCTATCACAAAGGATTCTGGAGTTTTTATCATGTGTGACAGTGGGGAAGGGGCTAGAAAGATGGGGTGTCATTGTGAGAAAGCATCAGGGATGCCCATGACGCCCTCAAACCTGGTGGCTCTTGGGACACCACTTAGAGCCATTGCTGGTGCCCAAGGATGAGGCCTCTGAAGGCTGGTGTCTGGCTCAGCTGAAGGCAGATCCCTCAGGGTCCCAGAATGAGACCCAGTAAGAGCTAGCCCAGGCTGTTTCCCGTCACTACCCCACAGGCCATGTTTCTCCTGTGGAGGCTGACCATCCAAAACTGACAGCACCAGGGGTGTTTTGGGGGTGGCCCCTTCTGCAGAAGATTCTCTTTTCAACACCAGGACTTTCTTTATACGCTGTAGCTGGGCCAGGGGACCAGAGTGGAGCGGGTAGGTGCTCCTCAAACAGAAGCCCAGTCACCTCTATAGGCTCAGGGGCCAGAGAGGACCTGGAATCAAACCCTTAGATGCTCCTAGTTCTACATCCTTTCTCTAAGGTCAGTCACCAGCCCCTCTCCCTTCTCCCACACACAGCTGACTTGGTGGGGTCACCTCCCATCTAGGGCAGCTTTATTCTTGTCTGGCAAATGTCTATCTTCAAGGTACAGCCAAATGTACCTCCTCAATGGACTCCTTTCTGGAAGCCTCTGGATGCTCCCTATAGACCTCTATGTCCCAAGGATTTGACTACTATTCTTTCTACCCTCACTGAAGGTCAATGTGATGAAGGCAGTGTCAGTCTCCAGACAGCCATGGAAATCATCACTGCCAAGTCAGAGGGTACGGGCATAGTACTTGCCCAAATTGCAGGGATGCATCCGTGGGCTCCAAAACACTATCCCTTTAACACTACCAGCTCTGTGAGACTATACACCATGTCCAGTACTGCACCCTGTGAGTACTTTTTCTCACATTTCTTAGATGTTGGGGGGAAGGTGTGCTTAGTCCCCAGCATGCACATGAAATGCAGGGCAGAGGAGAAGGTTTCAAACACAGACAGGTGTGCTGGAAAAGCTGCACACACAGGCACACCCACTGGAGAGGCCACGCACACAGGTGCACCCTCTGGAGAGGCCATGTACACAGGCACACCCTCTGGAGAGGCCACGCACACAGGCGCACCCTCTGGAGAGGCCACGTACACAGGTACACACGCTGGAGAGGCCACGCACACAGGTGCACCCTCTGGAGAGGCCGTGTACACAGACACACACGCTGGAGAGGCCGTGCACACAGACACACATGCTGGAGAGGCCGTGCACACAGACACACACGCTGGAGAGGCCGCACACACAGGCACACACGCTGGAGAGGCCGTTTACACAGGTACACCCTCTGGAGAGGCCGTTTACACAAGCACACCCTCTGGAGAGGCCGCACACACAGACACACATGCTGGAGAGGCCGTGCACACAGGCACACCCTCTGGAGAGGCCGCACACACAGACACACACGCTGGAGAGGCCGTGCACACAGGCACACCCTCTGGAGAGGCTTCACACACAGGCACATCTACTGAAGAGGCCACACACACAGGCACACCTGCTGGAGAGGCCCTGCACACAGGCATACCTGCTGGAGAGGCCCTGCACACAGACACACCTGCTGGAGAGGCCACGCACACAGGCACACCCGCTGGAGAGGCTGCACACACAGCTTCAGGCCCTCTTCTTATCTTCTTGGTATTATTTAAGTTTACTGTGTTTTTTAGGCTACTTTTTATAAGCAAGGAAAAATGAGTGACTTTCATTTAGAACGTTAACAGGGCCACTGCAGGAGGGAGGCAGCATCAGTGCAGCAATCCCCCCTGAACACTGCTTGCTACAGATTTTGCACAGCCAGCAAAGGCCGCTGGCACTCTGTGCAGTGCCCCAGTGGCTCCAGGATTGGCATCTCTGATTCTGGGCTAGCTTCATGCCTCCACCCCTGCAGACCCAGAGTCTCCCTATCTCCCTGGGAGTACTCCTTTGTCACACTAGACAGTATTCTGGAAAGACACAGGCTCAGGACTCTACAGATGCTCAGGTGTGGCCAGAGAGCTTTCCAGACCCAGAAAGCGAGAAGGGTGGCTGGGAAGCCCAGTTCGGGGTACTCTATGGCCAAGCACAAGGCCAAGTACACACTCACCTTTGCACACGAAGCACCTAATGTGGAAGTACTTGTTCTGCACGCGCAGCACCTCGCCCTTGCACACATTCCCACAGGTGCTGCACAGGATCGCCGTGCTGGCTGGCTTCTCCAGGGGGTCATGAGCAGCCTGGGACTGCGATACTGCAGGGAGAAAGAAGCCAGGTTAAAATGAGGGACACTCAGCACAGGGAGAGCAAACAGGAGGCCTCCTGGCATGCCCTCACCCTCAGCACTGGACCCACATAGCATGAGGTGAATGGTCATCCCCTCCTTTCCTCTGGGGTTAAGTGACATTCAAGTTGTATGACAGGTGACAGTTCTGAGGGCCAAGATCATCTGGTAAACCCACTGTGGGCTCTGTGGCTCCTCTACTCGGGGAGCTGTCGTATCCATATGGCTGCATACTTATCTATGATGTCCCAACATATCTCTGTGCACTCCTGGAGTAGCAAGGCAACCATCGTTCCCTCTGAAAGAGCAACTAACCCTTGTTATATTCATCCAGTACAATGTCGACACCCAGAGTCTCAGAGGGACATCACCAACCAGACATCTCAGTGGCCCTGCAGCCCTGGGACCCTTAGCCTCTTCTTCAGACAGCTGCATCCCTCTGAGAAATGGTCCCACATTTCCTTCGGGTCCCAAAACACCAGACTAAACATTGTCAATAACCCGCAAGAGTCAACCACAGTCAGGTAGGCAGTTGAAGGAGGCATTGGAGACCACCAGTTCAAGAGCCAGGGTTGTGGTCCTAAGACCAGGCACAACCAGGCACCAGGAAGGAACCTGTGGCCTACTAAAGCACCTGCAGATGCCAGCACATGGGATGCTGGGCCATGGTATGGAAGCCTCACGTCTGCCCCTCAGCAGCCCTGTAACAGGGAAGTATCCAGGAGACTCTCAAGTTTTTACACTAAAGCAAAACTGAGTTTACTAGAGGAACTAAAGAGCCACAGGTCCCAGGTTGCCATACAGGGATCATGTGGGTCTGTGGCCAGAAGGAAGGGACTACCAGGCCCTGGCCTAGAGAGGCCACACACTCGGTTGATGCATAGACTTGCCACTCCAGCAATGGACCCAGATGTATATTGGGACATTATGGCCGTGTATGGGACATGGGGTCTCTGAAGTTCAGACAGGGAGTGAAGAGGCCAAGGAAAGGCCATTGGCTGTCCAGCATGGCCTAATATCATCAAAGGACATTTCCTGGGTAGTCAGTTGACACATGATTAAGAAAGAGGTCAGAGAGACACAGTGTAGCTAGTCTTAGGGAGGAAGGACCATGAGCCATGAGAGCTGGCATCTTCAGAAACCAGCAAAGGTGACATGAGGGTTCCACATGCAGCTATGGAAGGAACAGCCACAGCCTCAATTTCAGCCCAGCATAACCTGCCCAGCTTCAGTCCTCCAGGGCTGTTCACCTTCATTATTGCAGTCACAGGACACACACACACAGTGACAGTGATAGAGGGGACAGAGTGGAGCACACTAGCCATTTGCCCCTCTCCCCTTGCAATGGGCAGGATCTACCACTTGCAACAGCGGTCCACAAGAGTAATCTTAGCCAGCTACTGTCTGAACCATCAAGCTGAGAACAATGCAGAGCCATGCCCAGGGACTACAGATGCAGGGTGGGGATCCATGGCCTATAGCCACGAGCCAGAGAACCCAGCTCCTTCCACCACACAACCCTGTGCCACAGCCAGCCATGCAGAAGGCAGGTGTTATCTCTAGTGACATCCTGGCAGCTAAAGCACACCTTTGCAGCATGATCCAACAAGGCCAAAATGGGATTGCTCACCTACAGCTGCTGCCTGCCTCTGTCTCCCACCTCGGACCGGCCATAGAAGCCTCTAACCTGTCACTCAGACATCTACCTCGAGGTGCCACTTCAGCTTACCCAGGCCAATAGCTTCTGGGGGTTCCCTTCACCCTCCCTCTTCCACAGTACTTTTCCCACCTCTGTGACCTATGCTAGTCTGAAGACCTCAGTAACAGTGGTGGCCCCTCAGCAGCAGCATGATGCAGCCCACAGCCCTTGCTGTCACAGGCAGCTGGTCTCTATGCCCACATCCTCCCAGCCAGCACCTTGGCCTGGCCATGGTGGAACTTCCATGACACTTGCCCCTTCTCCCTTCACTACTGAACTGGATCAGAAATATCCGCCGATACTATAGAAAGATGGCAGGAGGCCAGAGAGCCAGGGCCTCTGACTCAGCCGGACTTTGAGAGACTCCGTGCTGCCAGGGCTTTGGGCTATGTCAATGCTCACAGCTGTACATGGCTGGTCCAGCGGGGGTCATCCGTGTGAGTCACTCTAGTCCTGTGTGGCTCAGAGATACAGGGTGGGGCAGTGCTCCAGAACGTTTATGCCCTCCCAGTTTGGTACACAAAGGACAATGGGCAGCATCTTCTCTTGATCAGACAAGGCCGGGATTATAAGCCTGAATCTGGCTCAAAGCCAAGGTGAGCAAGAAGTCATCTTCAGATTTTGGGGTCCCATAAGCTGTGGGGTGAGCTGGTCTGGGATACAGTCTCAGCTCTGCCTCTTGTGGGGTGTGACTTTGAGAGAGTTCCTGTCCATCCTACTCCACTCACCCCCAGCCCCCCACCCCCGCCTTTCCATCTGTCCTGCACATCCACCCACCCTCTGACTTCGATCTGTCCTTCCATCTGTCCTTTCCAACCACCCACCCTCTGCTCACATCCCTGGTCATGGGGGAAACCAGGATCAAGGGCAGAAGGATTTGCTTAGCAACCAGCCCAGCAAACACTGATGTTTTCCATAACAATGACCACCATGTATTCAGGACTATGTGGGGGCTGGGTGTGGCTCAGAAGCACAGCACTTGCCTAGCCTGCAAAGACCCTGAATTCCATCCCAGCACCAGTTCCTAAGTTACTGGAAATGCATCTGGTTTGAGGGTAGAGCTATATTAAGAGTGTGGATTTGCTGGCCCGATCCCACTCTGCCCACTAGAGCTGCCTGGAGCTGTGGATCTGGTAGTGGTGCTGCCCTCTGGTGGTTAGAAGGAGAGCTGAGCTAGGCCAAGAGAGGGATGCCAGGAAAAGCCTGCTAAGCATCCCTCTAGACTAGTGAACTGGTTGCAGATTTGACGTGCACATCTTTTGCCCCTAGTAGGATTCAGCCCTAGAACCTGATGCAGTTGTGGACTAGCAAGGTCAAGTGTACCCACGGAGAGGTAATAGCAACCTGCCCAGCCTGCTTGCTTCCTTCTCATTCCACCCTGTCAGTGCTTCTCAGAGTAGCAGGCAGAATCAGGCCATCTCCAGCTACTTGTGGACAACAAGACAGAGTCAGACAGATAGGAGGACATCAGGAAAGAAGAGTCCCTGACTGTCCCGTGTGGCATTGGGCATCTATGAGAGGAGGGGGGACAATGACAGGGAGCTGAATGCTGGCAGAGGAGGAGTACTCAGGATGCAGGGATTTGGTGTGGTTCATCCAGTGACCCTAAAACCACGAAGCAAAGCTGAACAAGCTGTCCTTGAAGGTCAAAGACAGCCTGGAAACCAGGGGCACATAACTGTTAAGAAAAAGCAATCTTTTCAACTAATAAACTCCCCGAACAAAGCCGACAAAGACCTAGGCGCCTCTGAGGCAGACATCTCTGTCCTTGCTTGGCTTGGGCTGGGCAGGGCACAGATTCCCCCTTCCCTGGCTCCAGGCCAGACGCTGTGAAGTCAGTCACCAGGGAACACAACAGTGTAACTTGTAGCCTTCTTTTCAGCACCCTCCTGAGGGGTCTGCTTAGCCCTCCTGACACCCCTGTGAAGCCAACATGGTGCTTACCTCACAAGCAAGGAACTTGAGGCCAAAAGCAGCTGAATAGGACATGGTCAGCCATGCCAAGACTTGGAAAGACCAATCAGGAGGGGGCAGGGAGGCAATCCTGAGGCTCATAAGAGGGCCAATAATCCAGGGGACCCAGAATTTTTAAATGTCTTTGGTGAGTCCAAATCATCCCATAGCTGTTTATCCCAGTGACTTTGGCTGGATACATGGCTGGGACCTGACTATGTCTGTCCCATCAGAGGGCCTCTCTCTGGGCTGCATTTGAGAGAGCAGGCATCACTCAAGGCCTGAAACCCTACATCCTGTTCCACAGGAGTCCAACTTGGGAGGAAGGGGCTTCGCAGGACAGAAGGCTTGCTCCCTCCCAGGAGGCTGATCTGGGGCCTAGAGTCAGTAGAGCCGAGGAATGAAACCCTTGAGCATCTTGGTCCGAGGTGAAGCATCCCGGCATCTCCCAAAGGAGCAGCTGATAAGGCACCCACACTCCCAGCTTCATCAGACACCAGCTTCATTTCTAGGCATCTATGCTCACTTTTCAGGGCCTGTCAATCTCCAGCATCCCCTGCCAACCCCAGCTCTAGTTCACAGAATCACAGCTGGTGGTTTCTTCTGGGCTTCCTAGTCATTCCTGGATATGCACGGGCTCCTTAGAGCCTGAGCTGAAGGCCTCTGGGTCTCCACCTCCACCTTAAGAGCAAACCCCTGTGCCCCTGCCTCTGGAAAGTTCTCCAGGATTTCCCCAGGCTGGCAGGCCTTCACACCTGACTGCAGGCACCTGGGCATGGCATCTGAATGCTAGAGGGTCACTGCCATCTGTCTGTCAACTGCCCGGACAGGGAAGGCCTTGGAAGGAGTCAAGTGACTCAAAGCCTGTCATGATGGACTTGCGGGATTGAGATGAGGCAGAAGTCTCTTGTATGCCTCCAGCAGGGCAGTAGAGAAAACCCCTGGGCATGGAAGGTGACTTAGCATTAAGCAGAACTGGATGCCGATCCCTGAGGAGCTACGGAGGGACCGTAAACACATGTCACCAAGGGAAAGCAGCCAATCTGGAAATGCTGCAGCCCATGATTTCCACCACGGTTTTCTGGAAAAGGCAAACCTGGCAACAGTTGGTAAGTGGCTGCCGGGTGAGGTGGCGCACGCCTCTAATGCAAGCACTTGAGGCACACTCAGCCAGAGCTCCGTGAGTTCAAGGCCAACATGGTCTCTAGAGCCAGTTTAGGGTTGGGAGAGGGAAATGAACTGGGAAACTCTAAGAGCAGCCTGATAACACTGGAAAGGTGGAGGCATGTCATAGTATCTGTCTAAATCCACAGGACCTACAAAACGAGCATGGAACCTAATTCAGTCACAGACATGTTAATGGTGTATGTCAATGCTGTCCCAGAGGTCCTAATGCACATATTACAGCATTGCAAGATGTGACAACAGGGAAAAGCCATGCTGGGAACTCTGCCCTTTCTGTCAATTGCAAGGAAATGCTACACCCAAGGCCTAAACACAAGTGTGCAGGATTGTTGCCCCGTAATTTCTAGATCGGCTCTAATAGGTGGTTAACAACCTCTTACTGTGATAATAACAGGAAGTGTCAACTCAAGTGGTAGGGATCAGTCACACCAGGCTGTGACTACTTATACTTAAGCCCTGTGACAATGAACCCCCAGCGCCAGGGAGCCTTGTCAGAGTAAAAAGAACAGGTTATGGAGACCGTCAACTTTAACTCTATCTGTGAGGACAGCACCCACAGGACTTCACTGCAACTCACACCTCTTATCCCCACAGCTAGACTCCAGCTGGGCACCTGCCCTAGAGCCTGGAGAAGCCGAGAAAGAGTCGGCTGAATGATATTGGATAAATGGCTAGACTCTCAAAGCCTGTTTGTATAAACCTGCAAACTGGGGCTAGTCTGAAGAATTCTGAAGGTCACACTGAGGTAGAGAAGCGCCCTGTGGTGTCTGACAGAGGTGGCATCTGGGGACAAAGCTCCCTCCTGGGCTCAGAGGCCAGAGATGCTATAGGCTGGGTCAGGAAGGGATTATAGTAAAGGGAAACTATCTCTTAAGGGATCGCAATGCCTGCGACAGGGCCCACATACATTCCTTGAAAGGCTAAGTGAATACTCTAGGTTCTCAAAGTCCTGCCGTCCCTCCTCATCAAACCTGGGGGCGGCACCATGTGTCACATGTGTATATGTTATCCATGGGATCCCGAGCAAGGATGCTGTCTAAAAGCTCTGCCTTGCCGTTCCCATTGCCCAGTCACCGGCCCATCCTTCAGTGATACCAGTCATCGGGAACTCTGCAAACTTGCCAACTTCCCTGTGTAAGTCATGCCTGCAGGGCCAGTGCCGTGACCCTAAGGACATTAACAGTTCCCCTCTTCTTTCCTTAATTTTCCTGATCAACACTTCAGACCTTATCCAATGCAATGAACCATACTGGACCTTGGAAGACCAGTATGGTCCAGTGAGCAAGGCAAAAGGTCCTGGTCCTGGACATGCTCCAGTGTGGACCCCACCTCACCATAAATGGCCAACCACCTCCTATAGAAGAGGCTGGGTGTGGTCCCACCTAGGAGAATGACTCAGTGTGGGTCTGAGGCTGGTCTGGAAATCACTGGCAGAGATAGATGTGCCAGCGGGACACCACATACACACATGGCAGGAGGGGCTACATCAGGCACATGAGCTGTGGGGCAGCCAAACTCCTGTTTGACCTGCATGGCCAAGCACTAGCCGTGCTGAAATCCCTGAGTCTTTTCAACACTTTATTCCCTTGCATGGCCTGACTCCCATACTGTGTTCCATCCTTGCCTTGAAGAGGGGCCCGGACCTGGCTAGAAGTCAGAAGCCCGGGTTGATTATACTTTCTATTTTCTAGGGTAGGAGGAGGGGTAGAAAAGGCGGGTCAGCCAAAGCGAGGGTTGTTAATGGCTGTCACACTCTAGTGGCCAGGGGAGCTCTGGAGAGTCTTTCAGCTGCTGCTGAAACACAAACGGCTGCTCTGGGGTTCCTGAGTGTTCTTTGTTCTAAAGATACGAAGCGAGGTTTTTGTGACCAGGTATTTCTCGGTCCCGTGGCTCTGGTTTATCCACAGAGAGGGGTGTGATGTCTAAGTCCCTCTCCCTTTCAGGTGGTTCTGTGACAATGAGCTGGGAGGACGCTCTAGGTGGAAAGCCGATATCACAGTGTGGTGAACCCACGGTAGGCAGGAGAGCCTCTAAAAGTGACATGGGATGGAGGCTCGGGCTGGGAAGTACCTTCTGGGACAGGAGAAATCACACTTTGCATGCTGGCCTGGATCCCTGTGGGTGGTTGTGAACTGACCTGTCTGTGTCCCACTTCTGCCACCATACCCATGCCCTTCCAGGGGCACATGGTGTCAACCAGTGTCTCAGGGCTGTGAAGACTCTGAAGGAGCCCTGAACACACCAAAATCCACGACAACCTGCAGAGGACAGCTTCATCTGTGTTGCAGGACATGAACAACACGCTATCATTGGGTGTAGATGCCCAGGGACAGGGTGGGAAGAGTACAGGGTCTCTGGTGGTTGTAACAAATCCCCCAGGTTGTAAGGGACAGAGGAAGCCCGGAGTATGTGAGGTCCTGAATGAATATGTATTGTTAACATAGGTATAGCCATGTCAGGTGCCAAAGTACTATCCCATGGGAAAAGGGCAGAGCCTTCCCTCCTGGCTCAAGTGAAAATGTTTCTTTTTTCTTTTAAACACCGCTTGGCCCATTATATCTAGCCTTTTCTCAGCTAACTCTCGCACCTGGACTAGCCCATTTCTAATAATCTGTGTAGCCCACGAGCTGGCTTACCAGGAATGATCTTAACCTGCGTCTGCCTGGAGTGGGAGAATCTCAAGTGAAAATGTTGATAAATGTGTGCAGAAAATGTCCACCATAGCTTTCTCTCCCCTAGATGCTTACAGCTTGGAAACTGTTCCCTATAGCGACTATTCCTGTTGAGATTAGCTGAAGTCCCCACTACTTGTTCATCTCTCTATAATAACCCTGTCGCTTGGTTCATCCGTGGGCAATAACCCCACTTCTCTGTTCAACTCTATATAATAACCATGCTGAGTTTCTGGGGTGCTGAGCCTTCTCAATGAGAAAGCCCGGTCCACCTAAACCCAGCATTTCTGTCTGTCTGTGGGTCTGCCTTTTCTTCAAGTCAAGTCACTGGGAACTGTGTAGGACTGCACCAGGGGCATTGTGGCTAGGTATGACCCTAAAACGCCTGGATGAGCAAACATAAGACCTAGGTGCTGCTTTCTGGAAAAGGGGGTTTTGCTCCCCAGAAGCATCCTCAGCAGCCCCATCCCTTGTCCACAGCAGCCACACTCAGGCCAGCCTCCTGCAGCAGATCCTCCACCTTCACACACCATGGAGAGACATACAGATGACACCATCTACCCAAGCTCACCCAACAGCCCTGCTGCAGAGGCTCTCCCCACCTGCCCACACCCAGATCTCAGACTCTAGCCTTCAGATCTATGTTTCTGAAGTCACCCCGTCTCTGGCATCTTTTGGCAGAGCTACAGAAATCTTAAACACCAACGTTGTAAGTGACAGAGTCAAAAGCACCCTTGTGATCCACCCATTGCCATTCATTAGGGAATGTCCACACGACAGTGGCTATACAGGGCTGGCCCATGATGGGGGGTTGATAGAGAGAAACAACTGAGATGGTCTCCTCCAGAGGCAAGGTCTGGGAAGAACACAGTTGAGAAGCAGCCTTAGCTGCTCCATCTGGCCATGGCTCCCAAGGAACACTAGCTTCAGCCCTATCTCTTGCAGCCTCAAGCAGCGGTCAACATCGTCAGCCACCATAACATGCAGGATGGCCTTTCATTGCCAGACAGTTCAGCCTCTCAGGACCAAGGGCATCTGCTCTCACTAGCGTGCAGATCAGGGACATGTGGCCATCTGCCCCCACCCAGATCATCAGTATCCAAGCCATGCAGAAGGCCTGTTGTGGCTTCTGCCCAGTGTGTCCCCATGTCACATCACCTTGTGCTTCAGCAGCAGAAGCAGCAGCAGCAGCAACTGCCCACACAGACTCCTCAAATCTAATAGGAAACAGGAAGTGCATCTGGGGCAATCAATCACCTCCTCACAACTGGTCCAGTCCTGGGTCATTCTGCCACAACCTAACTCAGGGATGCCAATATTTGATTAAACCGGCTCTGTTTCCCCGGATGGGCTCCTTCTTGAGTGGGAACATGAAATAGGTATATCCTGGCTATAACTTAGCTGCTCCCAACTCCCGACCAGGCCTCTGGAGATAGGTGGCCAGCAGATAGCACCCAGTCTGGTGGGTGCAGTAGACCAGCTGTAAGCCTTCATGCAGCCCAAATGGTCCTGAAAGTCTTGGCCCTGAGTTCAACACAAAGTGATGAGGGGATAAGTGGCCCAAACTCAGGGCGCCCCTGAATCAGTAGCCCTAAAATGATCAGCTCAGGGCTGGAGAGGCAGCTCAGCCGGTTTAGTGCTCGCTCAGCTAAAATGCACGAAGCCTGGGTTTGGCCCCCAGTACTGTATAAATTGGGTGTGGTGGCATGCACATGTAAATGCTAGCCCTCAAGAGCATCTAGGTCATCTTCCAGTACACGGCAAGTCTGAGGTCAGCCTGGTCTATGTGAGAACTGATGTAGAAACAAATAAATGCACTGGATTGGAGCAGACTGGTCATCACCGGCATGGGCTCGTTCAGGTCATGAGATGACACCCAAGTTTCAAATGTGCCTGCTGGGTGTGAGCACACACTTGGCAGTCAGTTTGGCTTGCCACCAACTAGTGTCACCTATAGGTCATCTAAGGGATCTAAGGCTTAGAGGGTGCTGTAACCTACAAGGCCATACAGTTTGAGACAAACAGGCAGGGATGGGCCTTGATGCTCCCCTGAAGGCTGGTTCCCTAGCCCTCTGACTCCTTCCCCTTGACTTCTTGGCTCTTCTCATGTCCTCTTCAGTGGGTCCAAGGAAGGCTGGTGTTAGGAAGGCATTTCCTGAGCAACTAATTAAAGCTGAGATCGGAACTGCTGGCTGGGAACCTGGAAAGCTGACCTATAACCGGGCTGAGGTTCTGACAGGCCATGCCTAAGAAGTAGGCTTCCGGGCAACTTGAGCATGCCAACAGGGTCCAGTCACAGAGCACGAGGTTAATAAAGGGTGGACAAGGGTACACCAACACGCCGTCACGGCCTGCCAGCTTGACCAGTCCTGGCCAGGCCAGTTTCCGGAGACATGGAGACAAAAATATCTTGTAATTACATGAGTTCACTGTTGTTAGAGACCCACAGAGAAGCAAGGGTTGAAGGACATGACAGTCCCCAGTGCCTTGTGCTGTTGGTGGCCATTCTGATTCTAGGTGCATAGTAAGGTGAGACTACACAGTGATATCCTCTCCTAATGTGGAAGCCACACCTGTCCTGGGAGGCCCTATCTTCACAATCAATGTCCAGAGTGCCTACAGAGCTCTAAGGAAGGGATTTATTCAGCTCAAGCTGCTTCGGGACATGGTTGCTTTCACCTCCAACCCTGGGAGGCTCCAACCCCTTATTTCCAACATTCTAGTGAAGGTTGGGTACTGCTTCATTTTGATTGGCCTGTGCCTGGTTGGTGCTGTTAAATACAGTTAGAGGTCTGCATTGGAGACACAGGCTTCTCCGCCTAGTTTTGAGCTGGCTACCAGCTGTGACCGCTTTGAGAGCTTCCCGTCACACCTGTGACAGGTGGCTCCCCTGTCACCCTTCGAGTGGCACCATGGCTGCTTCACAGGGCTCTTTGCAGCACCAAGGGCTTTAGCTCTGCCAAAGCCTGATTTCTCTGGGTTTCCCTCCATGGTTCATGCTCTTGGAGTCATTTCTAAGAAACTGTCACCCAATCCAAGATAATGAATATTTATCTTATTATTTTTAATCTTAGCCTTTGCATTTCAGCTCTTTCTACAACTTTCCATAAATAGAATGGCCTCTCCCCTGCGCTGAGTGTCTCAGCAGATGCCGGCTCTCTGTAGTCTCCTTCCGGCTTCTTCTTCTGAGGAGCAGTGGTGTGGTTTGCAGTTGTCCCAGGGTGGGATGTGGTGCTGTGTTCTTGCTATTGCTGTCTGCTCGTTGCGATGGGTAAGCTGAATGCATCGGCTCCCCACAGATAAGACAGTCATTTAGAAAATGGACATGGTCACATGTCCCCAGCTCCAGCATCCGCAGTATCTTCAGAATAGCATGGAAGCAGGGTACTAAGAACCAGCCACCGGGCCCAATCCAGCCAAACTGAGGCCAGGAGTGAGCACTCCTTCCTTGGACCATCTGGTGGAGTAGCCACTGCTTTTTCTTTTGGGAGTGCAATATTATGCAAAATAGCTTTATGTTAACTTGACATAAGCTAGAGTTATCTGAAAGGAGGGAACCTCAATTGAGAAAATGCCTCCATAAGATCTGGCTGTAAGGCATTTTCTTAATTAGTAGTTGATGGGGGAGGACCAAGCCCATTGAGGGTAGTGCCATCCCTGGGCTGGAGGTCCCGGGTTCTATAAGAACCCAGGTTCTATAAGACAGCAGGCTAAGCAAGCCATGGGGAGCAAGCTAGTAAAGCAGTAACCCTCCAAGGCCTCTGCATCAACTCCTGCCTCCAGGTTCTGACTTCCTTTGATGATGAACAGTGTTGTGGAAGTGTAAGCCGAATAAACCCTTCCCAACTTGCTTTTTGGTCTTGGTGTTTCGTCAAAGCAATAGCAACCCTAAGACAAATATCAAGCGTGTGTTGTTTGCACCAACATCCAGGGAACAAGGATATGGGTTAGGGTCCTTGCTGTTGGAAAGACCCTACAGATCAGGGTCAGGCAGAGATGCCAGAGAAGGATGCCTGGATCCTACTCCCTAGAGATCTGCTAGGCACTGTGCCTGGTTCTCATAGGAGGGTGGGAGCATTGTTAATAGAGGCACAAGCCTGGCCAGAGATGGCTACCCTGAAGCCTGCACAACTGCAGGCAATTTCAGACCTCTATTGTGGGTCCAGCTTCTTTCCAATCTCCCCTTCTCTCTGGGCCCCCAGACCTGTCCCACCATGCTCACCCTGCAGGCCTTCCTACCAACACACAGCTCTCTAGACTTAATGCCTTAATCTCAGAGGCATGGCATCCCCATACCAGGAGAAGGGACGTTCCTATTATAATCCCTATTGACTGGCTTCCTTGGTGTAACTGTCAATGCAGTGGGGCCTGTTTACTACAGAACAGTCACAGTGGCCTTGACCCTTTCTCCCATATACTAGTTATCCTTTCACCAGCTGTGACCACCACAGTACTTCCAGACACCGTTAAATGTGTCCTGAGGAACAGCAAGACCCCTTTGATAACCACCACTTTAAAGAAAAGAAAGACTGATGGAGACAGAGGTTGGGGAAGGAGGGAGCAGGCACAGAGAATCCACAGCCCAGCGACTCCACCTCAAACATAGGTCAGAGGGGCTGGCCTTCCTTCCTGTGAGCCCCAGTTTCTTCATCTATAAAAAGGGGTCACCCACCTCATCCCACACACTGTGAAAGTCCCCCGAGCCTATATATGATTGACATGATTGACACCTATAGGTGTTGGCTTTCACCATAACCACGAGACACCAAGCTGGATAGCACTCCCTTCACTCAGGCTCCACCCTCCGAGCTCAACCATGGGTCTCAAGATCATTCCTTCTCGCTAGAAGCTGAGTCTTCCTCCCTGGCTGACTGGAGTGAACACACAGCTATTCTGAGCTTTACCTGACCCTCCTCCAGGCATCCCCATGGAGTGGCCTCCTCCGGAAGTGCCAGTAGCGCTCCTTCCAAGCCTAGGCCCAGCAATGTGGAGACTCAGGTGGCATCTGGGAGAGTGGAGAGCCTCTGTGGCATTTGTGGCTGACACATCTCCCAATCACATGCCAGAGAGTCACGTGGCAACTACCACCCCCAAGGCCAAGGCAGGGCAAAGCCAAGCCCTTCCTGGAACACTGAAATAGCATCCTGCCACATTGCTGCTCCAGAGATGCACCTGTTTTTCAGTATCCGGAAAGGGAACTCTGACAAGGCACTAGCAGGGTGGCATAACTGCTAGCCCCTGGGTTTGTGCCAAGGACAGTGAGTTTACAACCCCTCGGGGCTCTAGGTAGTAGGGGTCACAGCCTGTACCAGTGTTCCCAGATGCCTTAACAGCACCACTAAGGGGCACAAATAAATGTTTACAGCCCCGCTTTCCAGAGCTGTTGGACTATTAAGAGACAGGGAATGTCAAGTGGAAAGAGAAATAACCTAGGCATAGTGAGCCTGGCCTCCGGTTCCCTGTATATGGGAATGCCAAGTGGAAAGAGTGACAGTCTGGGCATGCTGAGGTCAGTGCCTTGTGCGCAGGCTATCCCGGGAATGCTACAGGTTAAGCTCAGCCCGCCTGGTTCCCCACATGCCTGGTTCTCATTGAGAAAGGGAATGCATAGGGGATTGTGATCTCTACACCTGGTATTCATTTCTACACTCTGTCTGCATCTCCCCATCATAGGAATAACTGCCATGGACAGTGGCCTCAGAGACAGGAACAGGGACGCAGGGAGGGGAAGGAGGCAAAGATTGTCACCGTTGACCTTCCTGTGGAGTCTGGCTCTGGGAATCAGTGATGCTTACAGCTAGGGTACAAATGAGCTCCTGAAGGAGGGTCTGTGAGGAAAGAGAAGGAGAGGAGAGAGAAATCCCAGCCTTAGAGTTGAGTCCTGGCTGGGGGTGGAGTTATGTGTCTACATCTTGCCCCATGCACCTTGTGTTGGAGAGAGCAGGGTCCTCTGGAAGGTGGACCACAGCTCTAGCTTTCTGAGTGGGACAACAGACGGTGTGACATAGACCCAGGAGCATCTTTAAGCCTCCCGTGTGCTGAAGCACCTTGTCTCTGCTCACCAGTGACTGCCTCATCGGCCACCATGCCTTCCCCACCAGCCATAGCACACAGTCTCCCTGCTTGTCCATTCTCAATTGTGTGACTGGGCAAGAGAAGCCCCACCTCCAGCTAATTGGCTTAAGCTAATGTGAAACCTGCATACTCCATTCCGAGGGATATGTTTGCTTGAGGGATGAGGGAAAGTTGGCCTGGGCTTTGGGGAAGAATACTCCCCTGCCCCAGATCCTCCAGGATATGCCCCATTTTCTTCCTGAGGCTTTGGGATGAGGATGTGAGGGAGATGTGCTGAGGCACTATTCCTGCGCTCCATGGAACCTTCTGTGCTAATATAGAAGGTCTCAGAGAGATAGAACTTCTCTCCTCACATCTCTCATCTCTAAACCCTGAGAGTACAGTGAGGGGCCCTCAGCCTCTTGCACTATGTCCTCTGTCATTGGCTAGTGGCTTCCAAACTGCTCACACAAATGGACCTGCACACTGCAAACAGCGCGCGCATGTGCACGCGCGTGCACACACACACACACACACGTGTATATTTACCTGCAGTGGGTGGAGTTCACTACTGTAGAACCCACAGCCTCTCACTATTAGGAGTGTTTTCCTGTCCTGTGACTCTGTACAAGCAAGTTCATGTGGTTGGTCTGGACCATGGCTCATGGGCAGAAGTGACCATGTGACCCATTCCCCTTCCAAGCCTGAGCAAGCAAGTCTGGCCACTCCTGCTATGCCTCTGTGACTGTGGCAGGACACGTGAGGCAGCCTGTGGACCTAGGAGGATGGTGAGAGAAGGAACAGAGGTCCCACACACCCAGCAGGAGCAGCTCATCTCCAGCCCACTGCACATCCTCACAAGTGATAAGAATTTGCCGTTGGGGCTGGAGAAACGTTTCGTCAGTTTAGAGCACTGTCTGTTCCTACAGATTACCTGGGTTGAGTTCCCAGCACCCAAGAGTAGCTCAAAACCATCTGTAACTCTAGTTTCAGGGGATCTAAGCCTCTCTTCTGACTTCTGTGGGCGCCAGGCATCTACATGGTGCATATACATACATACTACAAGCAAGCAAAACACTCATATACGTAAAGTAAATACATTTTTTTTAAACAAAAAGAATTTGTTGTCAGTGAATGCCTGTGACCTTGGACTGTTCTGCTGTAGGTATATCAGTGTCCTGGGTCACGCGGGACAAATCATTGCTGACTAGGTACTAAGTATAACAGTTCTAGGGACCAGAGGCCAAGTGAGGGGTCACCGGGAAGTTCAGGAGTAGGTAGGACCAGGCTTCTCTGGACACTCAAGGGGAGATTCCATCCTTGCCTCTCCAAGCTGCTATGATTGCCTGACTCCCATCTCTGCCTCTGGGGTGATTTTCCTTCCTTATGGAGCTGTCTGTACTCTCCCCTTTCTTGTAAGTGTCCGTGACAGCACTTGGGGGGAGGGCTCTGTCACATGATCCTGGGCAGTCTCCTGTCTCAGTGTTCTTACCCACCTGTGATTCTCCTGTTTTCCAACTAAGATGACAATTGCAGGTTGCAGGGCTGGTTGGCTTGTTTGTTTGTTGGCTTGTTTGTTTGTTTGTTTTCCCAGCCTCCCATACTTAGTAATGGTTTGGCTAATGCGACATTAAGTGTGTGCCGGGTCCCCTCAAAGCCACACTTGTCCTTATTGTGAGAGATGTGCTCTGCTGTTTCCTATTCAGTTCAACTTCTTATGTAAAGCCTGCTGCCGCGACCCACTAAACTGATTTTATGCCAGAGAACGGGTCGCTACCTGCAGTGCAGAACATTCTATCCCAACCCCCACAGCTGGCCTGGCAGGGTGGGGGCCACAGTCTGAAGAGCAAGATTTCAAGGGAAGAAGTGAGCCGTTTACAAAAACCCACAGTAGAGCCTCCACCCCACCCCATCCCACCAGGACACTTTACCTACTCTCCATACTTGGCCTCATGCCAGAGTCCACGACTGCTGCCTGTACCCTACCAGCACATAGGTACCAGTCAGACCCACAGGAGCCTGAGTTTCTGAGAGAGAAGCATTTGCTGAAGGAAGCAAAGGCTTCGGTATCATGGTGTAGCTATCCAACTCCTCTCTCTCTCTCTCTCTCTCTCTCTCTCTCTCTCTCTCTCTCTCGCTCTCGCTCTCGCTCTCGCTCTCGCTCTCGCTCTCGCTCTACTGATGGGCTGGGAAGTGTCCCACCCTAAGAATCCCTTATTTGCATTTTCACACAGCCCACCACAACCTGATGCCCAGTGTCGTGACTTCCACTGACTTCGGAAGTACACCTGAACTCAGGATATTTGCATATGTATAATGGGATGGAGGGGACCCTGGCCTAGACTTCAGATTCATTTGCCTTACGTTGCTCTTCTGCAGTCTGAAGGTAACTTGACATCATATTTTAAATAATTTTGTGCACAAAAATGAAGGTGCATGCTGTGGAATTTTCCATTTGTGGCATCGAGCAGGAACACCAAAAGTTCAGGGTTTGGAGCATTTGAGTTTTGTATTTTCAGCTGAGGCAGCCTCCAACTAGGCTAACAGCTTCACCTTTTTTTTTCCTTGAACTAGCTCTTTTAGACCAGGCTGGCCTCACACTCACAGAGATCTGCCTGCCTCTGCCTCCTGAGTGCTGGGATTAAAGGTGTTCACTACCACTGCCTGGCTACATCTTCACTTTTGAACGTGGCTTAAAACAAGTAAATTCAGGTACCAGAAACACGACACCACAGAGATTTTTCAATGTGTCTTTAAAGTATATAAGACATCAATGGCTCTTTATGGACAAACACACTCGGGATCGGAGGAGCCTGAGACTTTGCCTAGGCTCTGGTAAGGAATGTCAGCCCTCTCTTAAGGCCTGGACCCCGTCAACCTCCCTGGGAGACCCACATACTCTCAAAGCCAGGGAACGGCTCACTGCTGTCTTCTCAATCACCGCAGCAAACCCACTGCCTCAGCTCTGCCATTTCATTCTCTTACCCAGCACCCTATGACCTTTTCTTGGGGCCTATCTGTCCACGTGTAGATCAGGGATGTGGCCCACTTGGGTTGCGGGAGGCTGAGGAGATGTGCCGGGGCGTGGCTGATCCTCAGGGCAAGCCTCTTCTGTCAGTTCCTGTCCATATCCAGGCCAACTGGCACAACGTCCCGTGAATAACAGGCATTGATTCCCCCACAGCTCCAGAGAGCAAAGGCACCAACTTGATGAATGCCAGGCCCGCATCTCCTCTGTGACCTAGGGAGGGCCTTTCCCCATTTCCTTCCGGCCTTGTTGGTCACAGGCCATCGGACTGTCCTTGGCCTGTGGCTGTACCACTCCCATGGCCATACCATGACCTCCTGGCTCTATCTACCATCTGCCTTTCCTCTTCTAGGGACAACAGTCAGACTAGATGGGGCCACCCTATGTCAGGAACTCATATTGACTAGATGTCTACAGCGGGGCAGAAGCTGGCAATCAGGGAAGCCTCTGGAGTGTGCCCCACCCCCTAGCATCCTTCTTCCTACTTTCATCAAGGTGACCTTCAGGCTTGGATCAACCAGAGCCAGAGATCAGAGATCAGTACCTGCAGCACTCTCTCCTCACACTTTACTGCCATCACTGACCTCAATCCCTGCCCTCCTGCCCTGGGTCCCCTGTACAAATGGCCATCTTTGCGTATTCATGAGCCCTCCCAGAACAAGAGGAAATCCCTCATCTCTGCATTTTGAGAACTCAGCATGGACACAGCCCTCCCTCAGTCCCACCCCCTTGCCTGTCCCCATGCTCCTTTGCTGTGCATGCCCTGGAAGTCAACCCACCTGTGCTCCTCCTCACCTCAACCAATGCCACTGCGGGACAGTGCGCCACACAACTCCCCTTTAGAGTAATGCCCAGGACCCCTAAGGAACCCATAGGTCTTAGCCACAGTGGAATAGAGCCCTGAACCTGGACAGCGGAGCTCCTCAGGCAGATGTCCTCCTCTATGCAGAATACACACTCCTGCTCTCAGCAATGCAGGGAGGGCCTGTGGAGCTAGGCACGGTACTACAGACAAGGTGTCCATAGTCTCATCTTACATGTCACTCATAGGCTAAGGACGGGGCAGGTGATAGACACATAAGTAACCTGCTAGGCTGACTATGGTCAGTACAGTGTGGAGAGGGGAGGAGGTGAGCTCCCGGCTGCCTGAAGGCACGGGGTACAAGAGGCAGAGGACCTCTCTAGGGAACGACAGTCACATCAACCTTCAAATGATAACAAGAAGCTGAAGAAGGCAAGGGCAGATGCTAGAGCCCTGTAGCCAGGAGACAGCAGAGGCAGGAGGAGCCCAGGGGAGCCTTGAATGCAGGATAAGGGGGTCTCTTGTCTGTTTGGTAGGTGGTCAAGGTATTAAATGAGTAACATCTGAAGGGCTAGGGTCTACGCTTCCCCTTCCAAGGGCTTCTCTCTACCACACCCTGTTTCTGAGTCCAGCAACAGCTGCCCCAGGCAGGAAGCCACCACCTTGCTGCCCCCCAGCACACACCCTTCCCAGCCCATCAGCCAGGCTAAAACCAGAAGGGACTCCTCTCCCTGTGTGACAAGATGCAGTCCACTCAGCAGCTGCCATGACAACACAGTCCACACTCCAGCTCCTTCTTGAATCAACAGGGCCATGACAAGCAACTGGACAAAAGGCAAACCAGGAGTAGACTGGAAATCTACAGGCACAGGCCTCCGGGATCCGAGCACTAGGACACTGACACCTTCCTCTCTTCAGACCAGTGTCCTGCCTGGTCAGAGCATGGATGAAGCCCCCAGGCCACTAGCTGCTGCACACAAAGTACACTTAGGCAGGTTCCAATGGGATCAGGCATCACAGAGCCCTGGCATCAGCTCAGACGCCAGTGCCCAGCAGGCCCCTGGGTGTGGAAAAGGGGCCTTGTGCCCCTTTCTGTGTAGGTATTCACTGGGATACTCTTGGTGAAGGCAGTTTGGCAGAAGGGATTGGGCCATCCCACCTATAGGAATGTCCTTCCTCTTCTACCTCAGGGTGCATGCTGAGCCCTGCTAGGGAATTTTCACGGCAGCCAACGCAAGCCTACAGACTCAGCCCAACCTGATGCCTCGAGCACACAGATCTTGATTCTTCAAGCACATCAGAAACGTTAGGCAAAAGCAAAAGAACAGAAGGTAAAGATCATTCTAGAATAAAGGACAGAGGAAGGAGAAACATGACAGACAGACAGCCATGGTGTGGAGCCTAACCGGGACCTCCAAGGAAAGGAGGGAAAGAGGTCCAGGACACCGTGAGCAACCTGTCCTGAGATGGAGCTCACTCCCCAGTTAATAAATAGTTAATAATACCAAGGTGGTAGAAGCTGCCTGTGGCCCAGTGGATCATGGGGACTCTACTCTGCAAAGAATTGATGCATTTCTCATGGGACTGACTGCCATGACACCAGACCACCCATGTGACCAGATGCTAATGCAGTTGTCCAGCTCCTGGCTTTCTTTCTGCTTTGCCACCATGCAGTGACACAGCTGGGCCCTCACCAGGTGCCAGCACGATGCCTCCTGAATTTCCTGCCACCGAAGCCATGAGCCAAATGAGATGTGCTGAGCAGAAGAGCAAACGTAACAAGACATCAGCAGCTAGTGTGCCCAATGAGATGGCTTACAGGGTGTTTGCCGTAATTTATTTTTACAATTTCTCTGCAATTTTTCTTTCCAAAAGCACATATTTTATAAAAAAAGAAAAGCGGGTAGAAAGTTGATGAAGCAGAAGCTAATTCTGCCGGAGAGAAGATAGAGCTCGCTTGCTCGCCCTTCAAAGACCTCTGCAAAAACACAGACAGCACAGAGCACAGAACTGGCTTCACAGCTGTGCGAACCTACCCCTTGCCTCAGTTTCCCCATCTGTCATAGAACTGGAAAATCCATTTTGTAGTCTAATTTCCTCATTGTCCTTCTATCTCTGGCACCTTCAGCAAACACAGCCAATCAGTCATCTGTCTGTCTTAGCCACCCACCCCAACACACAGACAGACAGACATACAGACACACAGAGGCACACACACAGACAAACAGACGTACACAGATAGACAGACACAAAGACACATACACACAGAGAGAGATAGACACACATATATAGTCACACAGACACACACAGAGACAGACATATAGACAGTCACACACGAAGAGACATACACACACACACACGACAACAACAATGCTTCCCACCTATGAGTTCTAAAGTAGGACTGAGTGGTATAGGTACCTGGCTCAACCTAGTGTAGGGTGAGGAGCAGAAACAGCCAGTCTGAGTGAACTAGCATGTGGTTAGAGTATGGAGGAAGCACACCACGGGCTGCTGGGCGGGAAATGCGATGAGGGTGAGGTCGGCTCTAAAGGGAAGCGAGTGTCCCCTGAACCCAGTGCCCACCCCAGAGGCTGGTACCTAGGTACTACCTAGCTTCTGATTTGTCAGCTGCAGATTGGACGCTGGGACACACAGTCAGATGTGGAAAGGCAAACACAGTTCATCCCAGTGGAACAGCATCAAGTCTCAAAAGGAAGGGCATTCTGACACGTTAGCACTTGTGTGAACCCTGAGGACACAGGCTAAGTCACCAAAGGACAAGAATTGTATGATTCTCAGATAAGAATCCCAGTGGGAAGAACTCACACAGATAGAAAGAAGACTGCTGAGGGCCAGGCCAAGATGGGAAAGAGCGGGCTAGTCTCTGGAGGATCTCACGATGCATGCCTGGACCTAACTGTAAAGACCAGACTAGCCTGTAACTCACAGATAATCAACTGAGTGCTGGAATTAAAGGCATGTACAACTACATCCATTGGATTTCCGTTGCATAAGATGGAAAATTCTGGAGGTGGGAGGTAATAATGTTTATATTGACAGTTTACTGAGTACCCCTGAATACTCCTAAAATGGCTCAGTGGGTGGTGCTGTGCTGTATCCATGATTTAAAAACAAGCAAGCATAGGACTTCCCACAGCCACCCTCTGTACCTGGGGTAATGGATGGGGACTGGCAGGACTAACTAGAGAGAAGAATCATGCCACCCTGAGGCAGGTCTGTGGGTCAGCAATCCATCGTCCCCCAGAGTCTCTAGATTGGCAGATAATACAGTGGCTATGGACTCTGACAACAACGTCCACTCTCCAAGCCATGAAGGTGCCAGGGACAGAACATGTGGGGAAGTGGCACAGAGTGCTTGCTCCCAAGCCGCTTAGTCACAATGCAGGGCACCGAGCAGCATGGCCATGGATCCATCTTGATTTTCAAGAGCCAGCAGCTAGTTTCCCAGCTCAAGTGCCAGCCACCCCAGGCTGCAAAGTGCTCAGTTGTCTCCCTGAGGCTGGCACACTGAGGCTGGCCATTGAGCCATTGCAGTGAACATCTCTCCATCCATTTGTTGGGAACCTGTACCCAAGGTGACTGTGGGGTGGAGGCCTTGAGTGGTAATGAAGTAAGAGCAGAGCCCTCAGGATGAGATCAATGTCCTCATGAAAGACACCTAGAGAGCTCGGTAAGAGGGCACCAGGCAGAAATGCAGTGTGCCCTCACCTTGGCCTTGGAGCTCTGGCCTATGCGTGGGGAGAATCCATGTTGAGCCTCCAGGCCCTCCTGTAGCCCGGCACTGCATTCCCAGATGTGTGTACGCCTGGCCCTGAGCTGTGCAACCATGCAGTTTCTGGAAAGTAATGGAGCCCCATCATGACTCAGAGGCTGAGGAATCAGGGAATCCAGAACTGGCGGAGGCATCCCCTTTCCAGGTGCGCCTGGTTAAAGTGAGTAGACAAAGAGGCCATGAAACAGAGCCTGGACAGACAGACAGACAGCCTGTGTCATCTGAGACAGAACAGCAAGGGGCAGCCAACAGCTGAGCCCTCCATACCCCACTTCCAGCACCCTCTCAGAAGAGCACAGCAGGGAGCTACCAGATGGGGCGTCATGAGGGGGTGGGTGACAGGGACAGGAAGGGAAGGCTACCCAAGACAGGGAACAGCCTGTGCAAAGGCGTGGCTGTGAGAAGGAAGAGAGGCCTGGGCGGAAATCTCCACAACTGAGCAAAGTGGGACCAGGGAATGTGAGGTGACAGGGAGGTCAAGGAGGGGAAGCCATAAGTCAGCCCTTAGCCAGGCTACTGTGAGGCTGCCACCCCCAGAAACAGTCCCACCAAGTGTCCAATAGTGCAGGTACTACAGAAATCAACATGGCAGTCCCCCAAACACCTAAGCACCACGGGTTCCCTGGGTGGCGTCCCCCACTAGGCTCACTGTCACACGGTAGCCACCCTAGCAGTAGCTATCCAGTGTCCGTCATCATGAACAAACACAGTGTCCGTCCAAACTGTGAACGCACCATCAATAGGAAGGACAGTCAAATGTAACAGCACATGCCTGCAATCTCGGCACTCGGCGACTGAGGCAGGAAGATTGTATCTTTCAGACCAGTTTGAGCTACATAGCAAGACTCTGCCACAGAAAGAAAAAGGAAAAAAAGGGGGGGAAGGAAGGACATTTTTCCACCTTCTAGAACATGGACGAAGCTGGAGGACATTGTATTGGTTAAATAAGTTAGTGCTGAGATATAAATACGGGAGGAATCCATTCAAAGGAGACCCCAAAGGTACACACCGAGTACATGGAGACAGAACAGGGAATGCTGGGAGAGGTGGGGGCGGGGGCGAGGTCAGTGAGGACAGAGTTTTGCATGCAAGAGTTCTGGACAAATTACTAATGGCAATTATAATTATTAATTACTAATTACAACTGGTCACTTAAACGTGGTTTAAATAAACCTTACATTGTAAATATTTTACAATAAAAATCAAATCAAACAACTCAGCAAAACAAAAGCTGCTCTCTACCTGAAGACAGGAGAGACTCTGGCTGAGCCACAGCAGGGCCCAGAAAGTAGAGTTGTTCTCAATGGGGACAGACTTGTCATGGAAGGAGGTTGGATGCTGGTGGAGGCTCAGGAAATGGGACCCAGAGGAAAGCAGGCAAGGTACCCAACCCGGGGGAGGTTCAGAGACCCCTAAGAGAAGCTGGAAGAAGCAGACTGTGGCCACAGTCCTTCCCAGGAGGCCAAAGGACCACCTGCTCTTTCCAAAACAAACCTTCCTCTTGCATGCCTTGCCCCTCCTCCCTGGCCCTGTGCTGATATTAAAGATGGAAAAGAAACCTTGAGAACATGCAGGTAAGGGCACAGCCACAGCACAGGTCAGCCCCCTCAGGGACAAAGACACTCGGGACAACAGAGGGGACACCCAGATTTCCCACACTCCAGGGTCAAGGGCAGGGGAATGGCAGCCAAGAGATGCTTTGGAAGCTGAAAAAAACAAAAAAAACAACAGCAAAAAAACAAAACACAGAGGAGGCCTGGGCAAGTGGACAGTGTCTAGAAACTCCACAATGGACAGCAGAGCCAGCGGCCCTGCTTGACCCCAAGCTCAGACAATGTCACCTCCTCTGGGCCTCCCCCTGCCTAGCCTGGCCCTGTTCACACAAGCCACTCGAGTCCTGGCAGACCAGATGTCACCAAGCATCAGAAGGTGGTGAAAAGGGCCCGGCCCTCGGGCCTCCGATCCAGCTTTACCTCTCTCCAGCCATGTGGCCGTGGCTCTCTCTTCCCTGCACGTTTCTGAGGATGCTCTGCAAAGTCTAATGAGTCTCCAATTTCGGACTGCTCTGAGTTGTGTGCAGCCCTGTGTGGATGGAAGCTGTAATCATGGATCATAAACCCACAGGCCCAGGCCCGAGGCTCGACCTGCTTTAATTGCTGGCTTCTTCCTGCTCTGTGAACCGCAGCCTCCCTGCAGAGTTCAGAGCTCGCCCTGCAATTCATTTCTGCCCACCAGAGTTCATGGGCACCTGGGGAGATGGCTCTTGCCAGACACACACACAAGCACATTGATGTGGGTCAGGCGGCGGATATCTGAACGACCCAGTCTCCCTTAGTAGGAGAAGGCTGTGCGGCGCCAGGCTCTGGCTCTTGGCCTGCGAGTTGGGGAGGCAGAGGTAGCTGGCCTCTCCCCTCAGCCCTGAGCTGCTGCAGCCCCCAGGACGAGGTGGCCTTTGGGAAACAGGCTCTGTTCCCACCTGACTCTACAGAACTGAAAGCAAAGACTGGCGGCTCCAGGATCTCCATGCAATTCAAGCCCCTCCCAGCATCTCTGGCTCTCATGTGGTCCTGGACACTGTGGTCGCCTGTCCTTAGCCAGGAACTCCCCCAGGGCAGGGACCCTGTGTCCTGTCACCACTGCCATATGCCCTACCTGGGGACAACACAGAGGGCCCCCCAATGCCAGGGAGAGCACTAGTGGTGTTTACAATGACTTTTCACTTCTGGGTGTGGAGGGCATATATCCCGGTCCCCAGCCCTTACAATCGCCCTCAGTGGTCCTGATCCTGAAGGACCAAGCCTTGGAGCATGGCTTCTACAGCCTCAGCAGCTTGGTTCATTTCCCAGGGTGCTTGCAGAGGTTGTGACTGGCTGTTGGCTCCTGGCAACTCCAGGGCATGGCTGTGGTCACATCATGGACAGGGAAGGGACCCTTGCCCATGACAAGTCATGTAGCCCTGGGCTCATGGTTCCTTGCCCCAGCATGCCCCTCAATTAGAGCTGTGGAGCCCCTGGCCCACAGCAGAGTCAGCTGGAGTGGCTATGAAGAGACATAGCATGTGGCCTCGGTACCTGCTTCCCTCCCATCTGTAATGACAAATGCCCAGGTCCTCCCTTAATCACACCAGCTCCTAGTACTGTCCTCCCTCCCTCCCTCCCATCTTAAACACGATGCCACCACAGCGGTCCTTGTGGCAGGAGGGGCGGGGCTTGTGGAACACGGAGGTCCTGGACAGGCCAGCTGTACCAGCACAGCTCAGGGGACCAGGAATCTGCATTACTGGTGCTCAGGTCATTTGGCTTCTCATTATCTTCCTCACCTCCCCATGCTTCAGGGCTGGGGACCTCCCTAGACACAGCTTCTCAGGACCGGAGAAGTGCAGTGCCCAGCAAGGCAAAGACAGACGAGGAGCTCACAAGGCTGATGGCACAAATGAAGCTATTCCACGACATCCTCCTGCAAGGGTGCCCTTCTCTCACTCTTTTGCCTTTCAAGCTTCTATTTGATTGTATACCACCCCCTCCAGGCAGCATGCCAGGATTTCATTGAGATAAGTCTCTACCCACAGCTTCCTTGAGAAGTTCTTTCTCACCATGTATAGTCAACATATTGTCTGTCTTCCTCAGTGGCTGGGAGCTTCTGGGGGAGGAACGGCATCACAGACAACTCTGGCCAGGGGTTGACACAGAAGTGACTACCAGCTTATCTACAGCCACTGTACTATACTGGCTGTGTTAGGGACCAATTGCCTAAAGGACACTGTGGGGGCAGGGGGCTACCTGTCAGAAGGCAAGATCTGGAAGACATGCCTGCTGGTATCTGTCCCATCAGCAAGTGTCATGTCCTTCTCAGGCCCATGGATGGCAGACTCAGCTCAAGGGGAGCTGCTAGACATCATAGAACCAGCTGACTGCCCACCTCAGAGAAATGCCCTGCTAGCTGAAGCTGCCCCTGGTCCCAGATCTGAGCAGAGCGCTAGTGAGACACACTGAGCCTCAGGGTGTGTAGGGGATTTGGGGTCAGAAAGAGGAGGGGCCTACCTGAGAGCAGACCACCAATGGGAGAGAAACCCCAGAGCCCCTGACATGGGACAAAAATCACCCCCAGACTCTAACTTAGGGTTAGATATAGTTTCTATGGTGTCAGCCAAGGGGACACAGGTCCCATTTCAAGTAAAAGTAAGGACTCACCTTTCCACAGTATCAGCACCACAGCACACCAGCACCACACACACCAGCACCACAGCACACCAGCACCACACACACCAACACCACACACACTAGTACCACACACCAGCATCACAACACACAACAACACACCAGCACCACACACACCAGCACCACACACACCAACACCACACACCAACACCACACACACCAACACCACACACACCAGCACCACACACCAGCACCACACACACCAGCACCACACACCAGCACCACACACCAACACCACACACCAACACCACACATACCAACACCACACATACCAGCACTACATACACCAGCACTACACACCAACACCACACACACCAGCACCACACACACCAACACCACACATACCAACACCACACATACCAGCACTACACACACCAGCACTACACACCAACACCACACACCAGCACTACACACACCAGCACCACACACACCAGCACCACACACCGGCACCACACACCAGCACCACACACACCAGCACCACACACACCAGCACCACACACCAGCACCACACACACCAGCACCACACACCGGCACCACACACCGGCACCACACACCGGCACCACACACACCAACACCACACACACCAGCACCACACACACCAGCACCACACACCAGCACCACACACCAGCACCACACACCAGCACCACACACCGGCACCACACACCAGCACCACACACACCAGCACCACACACCAGCACCACAGCACACCGGCACCACACACACCAGCACCACACACACCAGCACCACACACCAGCATCACACACCAGCACCACAGCACACCGGCACCACACACACCAGCACCACACACACCAGCACCACACACCAGCATCACACACCAGCACCACACACCAGCACCACACACCAGCACTACACACCAACACCACACACACCAGCACCACACACCGGCATCACACACACTAATACAACACACCAGCAC